>NC_064615.1:852301741-852611541 GCF_023898315.1 Schistocerca nitens
ACCCCAGGAGCAACAGTGTCCCTAATTTGCTGGGAAGTGGCGGTGCGGTGCCCTACGGCACTGCGTAGGATCCACGGTCTTGGCGTGCATTCGTGCGTCGCTGCGGTCCGGTCCCAGGTCGACGGGCACGTGCACCTTCCGCCGACCACTGGCGACAACATCGATGTACTGTGGAGACCTCACGCCCCACGTGTTGAGCAATTCGGCGGTACGTCCACCCGGCCTCCCGCATGCCCACTATACGCCCTCGCTCAAAGTCCGTCAACTGCACATACGGTTCACGTCCACGCTGTCGCGGCATGCTACCAGTGTTAAAGACTGCGATGGAGCTCCGTATGCCACGGCAAACTGGCTGACACTGACGGCGGCGGTGCACAAATGCTGCGCAGCTAGCGCCATTCGACGGCCAACACCGCGGTTCCTGGTGTGTCCGCTGTGCCGTGCGTGTCCGGAGCAAGTATGGTGGGTCTGACACACCGGTGTCAATGTGTTCTTTTTTCCATTTCCAGGAGTGTATATTACGTCCATTATATGCCGGAACACTATTTCGGTTTCGGAATACTGACAATAGAGGCGTATCTCGGCAATGTTTAAATTTTTAAATAACGCACCTTCCGGCGGATGATACCTTCCATATCATGTTATGGAGACTAAATCAACTCAGTGACAAAGGGCGAACATTTTATTACTGTTTGCCCGGGTTGTGACGGTCGCCATTGAAATCTCCAACGTTAGGATAGTAACGGACCCTTTGAGGTAATTAGCAGGGAGTTCAAGATAGAAGGCCAAATTGCACTCGGTATGTTTGCTTGAAGGTCTCCTCGGAAACGTGGCAAGTACCTGAATAAAAATACTAGAGCGCTTGGAAGTTGCTACACGTATAAGCACAGTTTATGACTAACGCATCTGACTTTCTATATTGATGGGATCAGAAAGATTCTCTAGTTCGTAAAGGAATGCTCATACGTATTCATGAATTTCAAGGGAAAAGACAATAATACTCAGAAATTATCACAACTATTTGACTACGAAAATGCTATCAGATATAAATTATCTATTTAACAGTACTGTTTCCCGTTTACTGGAGTTTATTTCACTGTGGTAAGAAACTTAAATACCTTTAAAGCTTTTGGCACTGCGCGAATTATCTATCACAGATTCATATCAATATATCACAGAAAATCCATTCAGATTAATCCCATTCAAAACTAATACAGAGGTGGACACTGAAAATAAAACCTTTCTCTCAGACACAGCACTCAATTTCAGAAGCAAAAACTTCTTTTTCTTACTTCTGTGAGTTCAATCCAGCGTAAATTATGCTCTATTATTACATACGAGTATGTTAAACATGGAATCGGAATTTAAGCTACAAGCCAAGTCAACGATATGATTCGCTACGTGTACCGGCTTCCTTTTACTTTGCTTTTATGAAAAAAAATCTGATTTCCTTTGTTTTTTTGTCTTTGTCGTACGCACTTAGTTTGTAATATTAAATATTTAAACAGAATATATGGATCTGTTCCTCTTAATCTCTTTTAATAGTAATTGTCTCTTTCTTTTAAACCAGATAGTCGTAACATAATTGAACCTTTAGCGTCAATTTTATCGAAGTTACGACTATCCTGCGAATATTCAGTATCTTTGCTTCACTTGACAGCACTTTCAGAATTGGTTTTTTTCTTAACAGTTTTTGTGTTGGTTTCATAAAATAGATCGTTGAAGCGTAACTTATTTTATAAGCCGAGAACTAATTGTCCTTTTGATTACTGTGGCTTTATTTTACCTCTTTTTTATTTAAAATATTAGTACAACCAGTTCATCGTAGGTGTACGAGTGCCAGCAAAAAATATACGCCCCCATTGACGGGCAGTAATCACCAACAGAAAAGGACGAACAGTCTAGGTACCACCATCACTTTATTCCATACAGCTAAAAACTCAGATCAAAATTAGAACCTCTTCTGGTGTTGGCATCACACGGCCTGCTAAAATTCCTTGCTGAAATGGTCACTCAACATAACTAATTTTTGAGCAGTAGCTCTGATGTACATTTGTCTTTTTATAATGGTTCATTTAATATTCGTGGTCTCTCTTTATCTAAGTCAGGGCAGACCTTCACCGAAGCACCTGCAAATCGTCACTGTAGAAACAAAAAAGCTTCCGTCTTAGAATACTAGTTTCCTCATCATAAACAAAACGCTCTTGCTTCATAACTTCGCTCAAGGCTCAAATTTACCAATACACAATTAATAGTCAGCCACAACTCTAGCCTCTAAGAATGCGCCACGCAACAAAACAGCCACAACTCAGTTCCCACTGAGGGTGCGTACAGAGCCCCTAGCTTTATACCACGGAAGAGTACGGATCCCAGTCCGCCGTCATCAGTCAAAAATGGCAACCACAGTCATTAATTCTTATCCATGACAGCCCATTAATATACTTCGATACCAATAAATAACCGCAATCTCGGCGAACTAATTCGCGACCAAAGATCTTCCTGCATACAGGTAACACGAACTATTAGAAGAATCCTAACTCGTCAATCAGATCCTCCCATAATTTATCTTGGCAAGATCCTCAAAACCACAGATATAGTCGGGAGTCTCTTGTAATTACGACTCACTGCACAGTAGCTCGCTCTCGATAACTAGCGTACGCAAGACCATCCCTTCATGACCCGAACTGACTTCTCGTTCGGTTGAAACGGTACTGCCTATCTAAACCACAGAAGAAAGACTCGGAACCAATAATTCTGACAAATGCACAGCAGCAATTTAAAGATTGTTGTTGAAGGCCGTCGGCTGCACTCTAAACGGTCGTCTACGACAAGTAGGCTGTAACCTTTCTGGAATGCGGGGGTGACAGGTTGTGGCGCACCGCAGCGATTCTCGAACATGCTCATACTGCATATCGATATTATGAAATCTGCAACACAGCCACAAAACATACATTAGGAAACTTTTGCAAACATTTTTTTATGTCCGCCTGAATATTAACCCGTTTCCAGATGCAGATTTCAACAAGTAAAGGCGACATAAAAAAATAATAATCTGCGTTTTCAACTTGACTCAGCACGAGCCTCTGCCGGAGGCTATTGAACAATTTGGTGCAACTGGCGGCACACAGCAGCTCATGTCTGCGGGAATAACGATTGCAGCCTGGGTTCTCCAGACCATCCACTCTTCCTTCATCTACAGAGTTGGACAATAATAGCTCTTGAACCATTTCATAGACCTCTTAAAATGTCGCTGTTTAGTGTAATAAGTCACGGCTAAGATTGTCCAGGCATACATTTTTTTTTTTTTTTTTTTGCTGTAGAAGCGATATTCTATTTTTTACGCTTCAGTTTCATTACTTGTTTCACTACTTGTTTTAGACTCTGCTGTACGTTGAACGCGATGAAGTCTTACAGTTTTCTTTACCTTTCTGACATCCCGTTCAGCAAAAAATCCTCTCAATTCTTCATGATGCTTGACTTTTGGCCACTAATATAATGGGATCACTCATTCACCCTCAGGATCCCAGCAAAAGTTTCGGTGATTTCCGGTTTCGACGCTTTTAGTAAACCATCTTCAGCTAAGAATTATTCCTTCCATTACGACAATAGTGCGTCTATTCACTGAAAATACCGCAGTGCCTGCTTTGTTGAGTTAAAACTGAAAATTGACCACGGCGTTCAATGTGACACAATATCTTGATACGTGAAACCAGTACATAAGGATGTCACCACCCAGTAGTAAGTAACCAGTCTTAGGTTGGTATAAGGCCTTTACAGTTTTTACTATCCGTCCCTCAGTGTAACAAATTTTTACAGGACAGTAACATCAGTAATAACAAATTATACGATGCACAGGCCGGCCGGAGTGGCCGAGCGGTTCTAGGCACTTCAGTCTGGAACCGCGCGACCGCTACGGTCGCAGGTTCGAATCCTGCCTCGGGCATGGATGTGTGTGGTGTCCTTAGGTTAGTTAGGTTTAAGTAGTTCTAAGTTCTAGGGGACTGATGACCTCAGATGTTAAGTCCCATAGTGCTCAGAGCCATTTGAACCATTTTATACGATGCACAACACTTGATTTCTGAGGCCTCTCACACAAGCATTCGTTTCCCTATTGACGAAGAGCATAAAACAGTAGACATCTATAAATGGTGCTGGACACGGCTGACGCCATACTTTCTTGCAAATATCCTCGACAAGATTGTTCGAGTACATTTGTACTGTGCACAGCTTCCCTCCCTCCCCTCCACTTTCCCCATCCACCTTTATTAGCTAGATAAGGGAAACGAAATCTCTGGTGTCAGAAGAACGCCACGTGGTCAGTAAATGAGTCGCGCAGCGAACAGACGGAAAAATCTTATCATTGCTGTGGGTTGCTCAATGAAGTACCGGACAATGACTACAAATTGTCGATCAACTGATCCATCTTCTTGTCAGCATCAGATAAATACGAGACAGCAATAAAGATAAGGTATAACCTTACCACGAAATTAACGGCGTGTTGATAAGACACAATCGTAACAGATCTGACAGGGGTTTCATGCTACATTCCTTCATATCGCAAGCAGTATTCTTCTATCTATAATCAACGTTCTGTTTAATCAGCAGTTTACTGAATTTATTGCACAATTGACACGTTTCGGCTAACGCCATCACCACAGTTTGAAATAAAATGTGATGGATATAATTATAGGATCCTATTATTCCTGGTTAGGTTCCACAGCTGATAAAAACTGGAAACTTGAAATAAATTATCTCCAAACAGATAATATTGTAGCATTCATGTAGGACATGACTACTATCAGGAGTTCATCAACAATTTAATAATCGTTTCTGTAGAGAAAATAGGATCCAGCTGTTCACTAGAAAACGCAAGGCAGTATATGGTAGAGGCAATATTGTAAATTTACTCGAAAGTAAAAGCTCGCATGGAATTGAAGGCATTTCCAACAGAGGACTAAAAAGCCGAGCTCGCGGCCGCAGACTATATGTACCTGGCGCGCCAACGTCCGAAGGCTTCTCCGCGGTCATTTCCGGTGCGGTTCTCCTCTTGCTACCTGCGACGGTCGTTCGCTGCAGTACGGGAAGCCAGGATCCGTTTACCTTAAGGCTTTCCTCTTTCTTGTTCAAACTGTTCGCATGTTTTTGTATTTCTACAGCTTCTCTAAATAAGCGCGTGTGGTAGTGCTTCTCTACAGCTAGAACTTCCGTGTCGGCGAATTTTATTACGTGGTCGGTCTCATTCAGTGCGTGCTCTGCCACGGCCGATTTCCCGTACTGCAGCGAACGACCGTCGCAGGTAGCAAGAGGAGAACCGCACCGGAAATGACCGCGGAGAAGCCCTCGGACGTTGGCGCGCCAGGTAAATATAGTCTGCGGCCGCGAGCTCGGCTCCAGTTCACCACCGGCAATGGAGGGTGAAGCTTTGACAATGCCAGCCACTCGTGCTGGCGAAACGTCAGAAAAATCATTATATGAACGTCGGCCGAAGAACCCGAGACAGAAGCTAATAGGCAGTTTGTCAACAAGTGGCCACGAAAGCCTTAACAATTTTGTAGAGTACTAAAAGCTTGTTCCCAACAGGTACGTTTAATTCTCAGCCAAATATGAAGTATCTCACTCAAACAGGGTATTTTCCAGATATATGCTATTTTTAAACCATGCATAAAAAGGGGATGAGTCTGACGCTAACAACTACCACTCAGTCTCACTTCTGACAATTTTATCCAAAATTCTTGCAAAAGTAATGTATCAAGAGTAGTATCACATACTTGTAAAAATGAAGTAAGTTTGGTTTTCAGAAAGGCTTTACAACAGAATATGCTATATATGCTTTCATTCATCAAATATTAAATGCTCTGAATAACCGAACATCACCCATTGGGATATTCTGTGATCTCGCAAAGGCATTTGACAGTCTGAATCATGAAATTCTTCTAGACAAGCTTAACTATTGTGGTTTAATTCATATTCAACTGGAAGAATACAGAAGGTTGAAATTAACAGTACAGATAGTCTGCAAAAATCAGCAGAGTCCTCTGACTGGCGAGGTATCAAGAATGGTGCCCACAGGGTACAGTCTTGGGTCCCTTATTGTCCTTAATATATGTTAATGACTTGCCACTATATATTCCTGAAGATGATGATGTTTGGCTTGTGGGGAGCTCAACTGTGTGGTCATCCGCGTCCATACAATTTTTACACAGTCCAGTCTAGCCACTGTCACGGATGATGATGATGTAATGATGAGGACAACCCAAACACCCAGCCTCCAGGCAGAGAAAAATCCCCAACCCGGAACCGCGTGATCCAGAGGCAGCAATTCTAGCCACTAGACCACGAGCTGCGGCCATTCATGAAAATGCAAAGCTAGTTCTTTTTATTGATGATACAGGTATAGTAATGACACGCAACAAACAAGAATCAGCGGAGGAAATTCTAACCAATATCTTTCAGAAAATTATTAGATGGTTTTCTGCAAATGGCCTCTCACTAAATTTTGAGAGATCAGAATTCTGTTGCTAAGGCAGAATATTCGAAATTTCTGGGTCTGTGCACTGATGAGAAATTGAGTTGGGAAAAATACATTAATGATCTGCTGAAACGGTAACGTTGAGCTACTTATGATATTAGCTTTACTGCAAATTTTTGGTATAAACATATTAGTAAATTAGCCGACTATGGCTATTTTCATTCACTGATTTTATATGGCATCGTATTTTTGGGTAATTCATTGTTATGAGAAAAAGTATTCATTGCACCAAAGCGTGTAATCAGAATAATAGCTGGAGCCCCACCTAGGCCACTTTGCAGAATTTTATTTAAGGAAATCGGGATACTCACAGCACCTTCGCAATACATACGTTCACTTATTCACTTATGAAATTTGATATTAACAAACCTATCCCAATCCAAAAATAATAGCGAAGTGCATAGCTACAACCATAGAAGAAAGGGGTATATCTGACTTTGGCACAGAAAGGGGTGAATTATGTCAAATAATGTTAAAAGTCTGACAGATAGCCAACCAACATTTAAAAACAAATTAAAAGAATTTCTGAATGACAACTCCTTCTACTCAATAGAAGAATTTTTAGATATGTAGTAACTGTAAAAAAAATTCTCTTTTGTAAAGAAAACTTAGTTAAACTGACATGTTCCACATCATTACGAAACGTCGTATTCATGGTCTATGAAACAAGTATTAATGTAATGTAATGTAACTACAGAACGACATTAAAACGTCACTGAAAAAGGTATTACGTCCAACAACTACGGACAGCAGTAATAGTTTATTCAAGGTTGACATATGTCCGTTTACAACGTCATGATGTGAGAACGACATCCATCTTTATAAATTATACACACACATCAAAAAAAGTTTTTCGTCACCCCAGTTCCCAGAAGTCCGTCTGACTGTTCAGAGGTATCACTAAACCCGCACATAGATGAAAACAACCATGCGCATGATCAGCGCCTATTAGACGGAGGGGGTCCGACAGCCGATCAGTTCCAGTCATTCCACCAGGAATGAGGTACATGGCTCGTGTTGTCTGTATCTCAACCATGCCTAGACGCTCAGTACCACGATTCGATCGCTTCCGCATTGTTACTTTGTGCCAGGAAGGGATTTCAACAAGGGAAGCGTCCAGGCGTCTCGGAGTGAACCAAAACGATGTTGTTCGAACATGGAGGAGATACAGAGAGACAGGAACTGTCGATGACATGCCTCGTTCAGGCCGCCCAACGGCTACTACTGCAGTGGATGACCGCTACCTACGGATTATGGCTCGGAGGAACCCAGACAGCAACGCCACCATGTTGAATAATGCTTTTCATGCAGCTACAGGACGTCGTGTTACGACTCAAACTGTGCGCAGTAGGCTACATGATGCGCAGCTTCACTCCCGACGCCATGGCGAGGTCCATCTTTGCAACCACGACGCCATGCAGCGCGGTACAGATGGGTCCAACAACATGCCGAATGGACAACTCAGGAGTGGCATCACTTTCTGTTCATCGATGAGTGTCACATATGCCTTCAACCAGACAATCGGAGACGTGTTTGGAGGCAACCCGGTCAGGCTGAACGCCTTAGACACATTGTCCAGCGAGTGCAGCAAGTTCGAGACTCCCTGATGTTTTGCGGTGGCATTATGTGGGGCCGACGTACGCCGCTGGTGGTCATGGAAGGCGCCGTAACGGCTGTACAATACTTGAATACCATCCTCCGACTGATAGTGCAACCATATCGGCAGCATATTGGCGGATGCATTCGTCTCCATGGATGACAATTCGCGCCACCACCGTGCACACTTGTGAATGACTTCCTTCAGGATAACGAAATTGCTCGACTAGAGTGGCCACCATGTTCTCCAGACATGAACCGTATCGAACATGCCTGGGATGGATTGAAAATGTTTATGGACGACGTGACCCACTAGCCCCTCGGAGATCTACGCCGAATCGCTACTGAGGAGTGGGACAATCTGGACCAACAGTTTCTTGATGAACTTGTGGATAGTCTGGCACAACGAATACAGGCATGTATCAACGGAAGAGGACGTGCTACTGTGTAGTAGAGGTACCGGTGTGTACAGCAATCTGGACCACCACTTCTGAAGGTCTCACTGTATGGTGGTAGAACATGCAATGTGTGATTTTCACGAGCAATAAAAAAAGGCGGAAATGATGTTTATGTTGATCTCTATTCCAGTTTTCTGTACAGATTCCGGAACTCTCGGGATCGAGGTGATGAAAACTTTTTTGATGTGTGTATTATGTAAAATATAAATAAATGAAATTATTTGTAGATGTACTGATGAAGGCAATAAAACCAAAATAAGCTTACATACTACAATAAAATGTCAAGCAGCATACTGCCTACTAATTTTCTGCTGTTTAAGTGTTGCATGTCCAGGAGTGTAATGATTGGTTAATGTTGCAAAACTTTTGCAGATACGGTGGAGGATGCTTCGTCTGGAAGCTGTGAAGAGACTATTTGACTTAGACACTTCGTCAGAAGATGTGACGGAGAGGTAATATGTCGCAGTCTGTGGCAGATTGCGGAGCCCGCTATGCACCATGCATCTGAGTGCTGAATATGTTGAGAAACTGTAGCTTGGGGGAACAGCGTGTGAGAGTCAACATGCTGTAGGTAAGCTGTTAGGATTAGCCACATTTAGGAATCCAGTAGTTTTCGCGAATGATTAAAGAGTTCATTACGACTCAGTCGTAAACGTTATTTGGATGTGTAGTTTTTCAGTTTTCTGGTGGATTCAGGGAATCATGCGTAAGTACCATGGGTTTCATCTTCATGTGATTCATGTGTAGATTATGGTTCTGTCCCATTCCGCTGAACCATAAAATCTTTGCCGAGGTTTCTCACATATTAAGTTAGTATTGACCCGTGTCCACAAACGATTACTTTCTTGTTCTTTGCATTTCTTGTGATCCAACAGACCGTGTAATACACTCTAAGACAAAAAAGAAAGAGAGGACGCACCACGAAGCACTTACGCTGCTTTGTCAAAATCTGATATTCATGTAGGTATCGACGGAAAATGTAAAACTGTGAACTTTGCCGGGCGATGGAGGAATGTGTGATACTGCAGCGCGGTTCACCAAGCAGCTGACAAAGATAGTCAACAGGGCTCATGTCGGTACCAGAGCATAAAGTGTTCGCGAATTTCATTCCGTGTACTCAGCTGGACAGCAACTTTGTCTCACAGACGCGTGAAAAATGTACGTAGAAAGACGAACTGTAGTTGCGCTCAGATAAGGCGATTGGAGTAATTCCACGAATCGCTTGACAACTGAATAGGAGTGATGTCACTATTGGACAATGTTGGCAGGAATGGGTGAATCATGGCCGAACACACGGTGAAGAAGGAAACTGTCGAGCTAGAGAGACGACAGAACTTGAGAAGCGAGCAATCATCAGAGAGGCGTCAGAGCCCCAATTCATCATTATCATATTGTGCTTCAGTTACCACGATAACCATAAATAGGCGAGTTATGGAAATAGAGCTGAGCTTACGGCGCCCCTTGCGCATACTACAAGTGAGTTCTGTACGCCAACATATGTTTCTTTCAGTGAATTTTCTTCAGTGATAAGTTCCACTTCGAAATGAGTCACGATGAACAACGAAGAGGCGTGTAGAGGCGCCCTGGACAGCAGCGGCAAACCAACCTGACTGTCACCGGCCATACAGCCCAACCACCAGAAGTGATCTGGGGTGCCATTTCCTTTCATAGCAGGACCCATTTGGTTGCTTACTCGGCACGCTTATGGCACATTGGTACGAAAATGATATTGTACGCCCCGTTTTCTTCATGGCAAGCCGTCCTGAGCTTACATTTCAGCAAGATAACGCCCGCTCACACACGGCGAGAGTTTCTACTGCTGTGTCCGTAAGCCGTGGCCAGCAAATTCGCCAGATCTGTCACCAATTAAGAATGTTTAGAGCATTATGGCAGGGCCCTCCAACGAACTCGAGATTTTTAAGACCTAACGCACCAGTTGTGCAGAACTGGCACTGTATACCTCAGGAGGACCTCCAAGCCGAATAACTGCCTGCATAAAGACCAAAGGTGGATCAACGCGTTATTGATTTGCTCAGTTTGTGAAGGTTTTTCTCTTGAGTAAATCATCCAGTTTTTATGAAACTGTAATCATCTGTTTGTCTGTGCATATACACTCCTGGAAATTGAAATAAGAACACCGTGAATTCATTGTCCCAGGAAGGGGAAACTTTATTGACACATTCCTGGGGTCAGATACATCACATGATCACACTGACAGAACCACACGCACATAGACACAGGCAACAGAGCATGCACAATGTCGGCACTAGTACAGTGTATATCCACCTTTCGCAGCAATGCAGGCTGCTATTCTCCCATGGAGACGATCGTAGAGATGCTGGATGTAGTCCTGTGGAACGGCTTGCCATGCCATTTCCACCTGGCGCCTCAGTTTGACCAGCGTTCGTGCTGGACGTGCAGACCGCGTGAGACGACGCTTCATCCAGTCCCAAACATGCTCAATGGGGGACAGATCCGGAGATCTTGCTGGCCAGGGTAGTTGACTTACACCTTCTAGAGCACGTTGGGTGGCACGGGATACATGCGGACGTGCATTGTCCTGTTGGAACAGCACGTTCCCTTGCCGGTCTAGGAATGGTAGAACGATGGGTTCGATGACGGTTTGGATGTACCGTGCGCTATTCAGTGTCCCCTCGACGATCACCAGTGGTGTACGGCCAGTGTAGGAGATCGCTCCCCACACCATGATGCCGGGTGTTGGCCCTGTGTGCCTCGGTCGTATGCAGTCCTGATTGTGGCGCTCACCTGCACGGCGCCAAACACTCATACGACCATCATTGGCACCAAGGCAGAAGCGACTCTCATCGCTGAAGACGACACGTCTCCATTCGTCCCTCCATTCACGCCTGTCGCGACAGCACTGGAGGCGGGCTGCACGATGTTGGGGCGTGAGCGGAAGACGGCCTAACGGTGTGCGGGACCGTAGCCCAGCTTCATGGAGACGGTTGCGAATGGTCCTCGCCGATACCCCAGGAGCAACAGTGTCCCTAATTTGCTGGGAAGTGGCGGTGCGGTCCCCTACGGCACTGCGTAGGATCCTACGGTCTTGGCGTGCATCCGTGCGTCGCTGCGGTCCGGTCCCCGGTCGACGGGCACGTGCACCTTCCGCCGACCACTGGCGACAACGTCGATGTACTGTGGAGACCTCACGCCCCACGTGTTGAGCAATTCGGCGGTACGTCCACCCGGCCTCCCGCATGCCCACTATACGCCCTCGCTCAAAGTCCGTCAACTGCACATACGGTTCACGTCCACGCTGTCGCGGCATGCTACCAGTGTTAAAGACTGCGATGGAGCTCCGTATGCCACGGCAAACTGGCTGACACTGACGGCGGCGGTGCACAAATGCTGCGCAGCTAGCGCCATTCGACGGCCAACACCGCGGTTCCTGGTGTGTCCGCTGTGCCGTGCGTGTGATCATTGCTTGTACAGCCCTCTCGCAGTGTCCGGAGCAAGTATGGTGGGTCTGACACACCGGTGTCAATGTGTTCTTCTTTCCATTTCCAGGAGTGTACATCACATCCACCGCGATTTCCGTTCCATTCGGATTATTCCTTCGAGGTCCGTCGTTTTTTTTTGTCTTAGGGTATAGTTTGTCATTTATGAATGTTAGCAGGGAACTTCGTAGTAAACAGGTATTAATGTGGATCACTGTTTCATTTCAGAGTTAGATGGACACCCTGTTTGTTACATTTTATGAAGTGCAACAAGCGTGTCTCAAGTTGACTAGGGCCACCCATGTCCCATAAGTTATCCGCTGCGAGACATCTTTTTTATTAAACGCATATGAGTCTATGAGGAGTGATCTATCGCCATCCCAATTGATGTGGGTCATTCTGATACGTACAGGGGTTTGTCGAAGACTCAGCAGCAACCCCACATTCAGGCAATCATTACATGACAACCGCAAGGAGAGGGCATTGCAATTCGCCTTGAATATATCTCCGATATTACCCTCAACCACACACAGATAGGTGACCTATGGATTACTAATGTGAAAATAAGTACAAAAGGGGCAAGAAGGAGCGTACGTGCATGACTGAAAAAATTAGAATGCCAAGATGTTTTAGCAACGGCGTCCAAGAATTCACATTGCACTTGAGTATGTCTGATCGTTCTTTTACGCGTTAAGGATATTAGTTGCTCCACAATTCGATGGCATAGGAGGTATAAGATTGACAGCAGGCAAAGTATTCTCTTTCAGTTTCAGCATGATATTGAAAATTATTGTTACGGTGAGACTTAGCAAGATGGTTCTACTGTTAAAGCGCCGAACTTGTGTGTGAAAGGGCGGCGTTCAAATCCTCGTCCGTACATTCAGATTTATTTTTTTCTCTTATTTTCATAAATCGATGAAGTTGAATTCTCAAATGACATCTTTATCGACAGGACATTAAAGCTTCGCCTTCTCTCCTTCCTCAGTGAGACCTATGTGTCACAATGAGTCCATTAGTTATTTAATCCAGATAGCGGAGCGTGGCACCAGTTCCTAAATGTGATCAATCGCGTCTTCGCAAGTGTAACTAAACTTAGTGACATAACTAAAAGCTTACTTAGGCATGTTGTACTAGTTTTAAAGTATGTTGCTAGAAATTCTGTTGTGAACACCATATGAGTTCTTGAAGATACAGGGAGTAGTTTCGTTAGCATCTCTGCAGTTATTTTGGCATCTCTTTCGTAAAACATACACCTCATAATTTCGAATATATCACCTCCTGTCACGCCGCATTATTTCATATTCAGTGATTTCCTTCTCTGGATTCAAATTTTGCATCCACCTCTTAGATATGCAAGTCAGAGCTCTAACACAATCTGTTTCACGTTCTGCAACTCAAACTGAACGAGGAAACTGCGTCTACCGAGCAGAGTACTTTACTTTTTTTGCACGCTTTTGCTCAGCGTGAGCCACTCAACCCGTCGCAGCTGGTGAATAAGGTCACGGTGGGCTTTAACTGGTAACGGCTTATCAGTGAGGTAAGCAAGTCGTCCGCACTCCACAGTTCCCGACCACTTCAGTGTCCTTATCTCCAGCTGTGCCATGGCGTCACAGCCGATGCACACGTGGGCACAAAATTTCAGAACGAGCTGTGAAGCTCACTTTGTACGAATGGAAGCTGTATTGCAAAGTATCGAGATCGTAATTATTGAATGAGGTGTGTGAGAAAAGTTAAAAAAAACTGATTTTTTAATCAACCAAAGTTTTCAGGTTTTTAAAAAACAACAGTATTGTCCCTTAAAAGTACGGGTAGTTCCCTCCGGCAATTATACACCGGGGAAGTCGCTATTTCCAATCTTGGTAGCAGCACTGAATGGCTTCAACTGGTATGGCCTCTGGCATGTTGGTCACATCCTTTTGACGTCCTTCTCAGATCTTTTTCAATTTCTGGAAAAGAAAAAAGTCACAAGGCCTCAGATCAGGTGAATGAGGCGGCTGTGGAACAACAGGAATGTCTTTTGAGGTCAAAAATTCTGTGATGGAAGTGGCCGTGTGACACAGGACGTTGTCATGATGCAGCATCCACTTGTCTACAATGTCCGGTCTCACTCGATTCACACTTTTCCTGTCAACGACGTCTTTGTAAAACACTTGCTTGACAGTTTGCGCTGGAAGAACAAATTCGTTATGCACGATCCTTACTTTTAATAAAGCAAGTTCGACTTGCTCATTCGAGCTTTTATCGGTCAAGGAGATGTCTCAGTGTGCCATTTCTTACTTTGTCGCTTTGTCTCAGGATCGTACTCAAAAACCCAGCATCCATCTTCTGTAATCATACGACTGAACCATTCGTGATCATTGGCAATCCTCTCAAGAAGATCAACGTAAACGTTTCTTCGACTGTCCTTCTGCTCAGTTGTGAGGTTTTTCGGTATCATTTTGACAGAATTTTTTCGAATGTGCAAAACATCAGGCAAAACGTGATCTACGATGAAAGTATTTAAGTTTAACTCGTCACCCTACATCATTATTGTCAAACGTTAGTCTGATCTCACAAGATCACGCACACATTCGACATTTTTGACTGTTTTTGAAGTTGGAGGACTTCCTGACCGTGATTCATTTTCAACGTGATCTCGGCCTTCCAAAAATGATTTATGCCATCGAAAAACTTGTGTGCTTGATAAGGAATGTTCTCCAGAGTCTTGCTTCAGTTTTTCAAAGGTTACACTCACGGATTCTCCAAGTTTAACACAAAACTTGATTCAATAACATAGCTCTAAAAACCGCTGTTAAATTTTAGTAAAACACAACAAAAACACAGCTTCACTCATGGGGCTCTCAAAACGCACGTGACAGCAGTACGGAGCAGAAACTCGGACTTGAGCATAGGGAAGAGATGAAAAGAGGTCTATACAAATAGAACACAGCATTGTCAGATCGCTCGCAGGTTGTTAGTGTCGTTACTTTTCTTACACACCTTGCGTGCGATATGTACTAAATTACATTTTACGTACGATACTCTATATGTTACAGGGTGAAGCAAAGTTTTACCATTAGTTCTGGAGTTCGTAAAACATTGTTTAAATCAGTGAGATGATAATATATGGGGAGAATTATCAGGCTAATAAGGTAGCTGCTAAACGCAGCAAATTCCCAAAGAGTTTTACTCAGATCGCATAACCAGTGGTTCTGACGTAAAATTTTTCTCCTCCTTTAAGTATGAGCCGGCACTTGTTACCGTAAGATAACTAGCGATTCATCAACGGAATGAAGCATCATACTTCATACTATTATTTCCGTCTTATTCTGCTACGACGTGCTTAAGCTGATAAACTAAACGTATCACCAGATAACTCACACTTTGTGCCAAGAATATGAATTTCCCTGGGAGACTAAAATTGTGCACAGAACTGGAACTATAGCGCATAGCTTCGTCTTTGTGCACCAAGGAATACCATCTGAGTTATCCGAACACGTTTTACTTCCCACCTCAAAGCATCAGTTTTCCGGTACCTCCTCACACCCATCAAAGTTGCAAAATCGGCCTCCGTAGCTGAGATCGCCTGTGCGCTCGCGCTCGACTCGTAGGTACGCCGGTTCGAATCACGGTGGTGGATGAAATTTTCAGTTCTAGCGTTTGGTCGGTAAGGGAAGAAGGGTGATGGCGGAAAGTTGGTGTAAATTTAACCAGGCTTTGCGTCAATGTACTGGGTCAAATTTCAAATCTCTCCGCGGTGTGAGGGCACGTGATTCTTGACTGCGACCCGTCAGTCTGATGGGAAACTTAAGCTCGACTACCCCTTGGTGCTTTCGTGAGGATAGGCTTTTGCCGGCACGGTACTTCACCCGCTCCCTTTACGCGTTATAATGATACAGCACAAACGCAACACTACTCTGAACACGCATCCATCACACGCACCTACACCTTACAAATAGATATACGACACCAACTTTCACCGAGCGAGGTGGCGCAGTGGTTATACACTGGACTCGCATTCGGGAGGACGACGGTTCAGTCCCGCGTCCGGCCATCCTGATTTAGGTTTTCCGTGACTTCCCTGAATCACTCCAGGTAAACGCCGGGATGGTTCCTCTGAAAGGGCACGGCCGACTTCCTTCCCCATCCTTCCCTAATCCGATGAGACCGATGACCACGCTGTCCAAAAAAAAACCAACAACAATGAACTTTCAGATACAGGGTGATTCACGACGATATGCAAATACACTCCTGGAAATAGGAATAAGAACACCGTGAATTCATTGTCCCAGGAAGGGGAAACTTTATTGACACATTCCTGGGGTCAGATACATCACATGATCACACTGACAGAACCACAGGCACATAGACACAGGCAACAGAGCATGCACAATGTCGGCACTAGTACAGTGTATATCCACCTTTCGCAGCAATGCAGGCTGCTATTCTCCCATGGAGACGATCGTAGAGATGCTGGATGTAGTCCTGTGGAACGGCTTGCCATGCCATTTCCACCTGGCGCCTCAGTTGGACCAGCGTTCGTGCTGGACGTGCAGACCGCGTGAGACGACGCTTCATCCAGTCCCAAACATGCTCAATGGGGGACAGATCCGGAGATCTTGCTGGCCAGGGTAGTTGACTTACACCTTCTAGAGCACGTTGGGTGGCACGGGATACATGCGGACGTGCATTGTCCTGTTGGAACAGCAAGTTCCCTTGCCGGTCTAGGAATGGTAGAACGATGGGTTCGATGACGGTTTGGATGTACCGTGCACTATTCAGTGTCCCCTCGACGATCACCAGTGGTGTACGGCCAGTGTAGGAGATCGCTCCCCACACCATGATGCCGGGTGTTGGCCCTGTGTGCCTCGGTCGTATGCAGTCCTGATTGTGGCGCTCACCTGCACGGCGCCAAACACGCATACGACCATCATTGGCACCAAGGCAGAAGCGACTCTCATCGCTGAAGACGACACGTCTCCATTCGTCCCTCCATTCACGCCTGTCGCGACACCACTGGAGGCGGGCTGCACGATGTTGGGGCGTGAGCGGAAGACGGCCTAACGGTGTGCGGGACCGTAGCCCAGCTTCATGGAGGCGGTTGCGAATGGTCCTCGCCGATACCCCAGGAGCAACAGTGTCCCTAATTTGCTGGGAAGTGGCGGTGCGGTCCCCTAAGGCACTGCGTAGGATCCTACGGTCTTGGCGTGCATCCGTGCGTCGCTGCGGTCCGGTCCCAGGTCGACGGGCACGTGCACCTTCCGCCGACCACTGGCGACAACATCGATGTACTGTGGAGACCTCACGCCCCACGTGTTGAGCAATTCGGCGGTACGTCCACCCGGCCTCCCGCATGCCCACTATACGCCCTCGCTCAAAGTCCGTCAACTGCACATACGGTTCACGTCCACGCTGTCGCGGCATGCTACCAGTGTTAAAGACTGCGATGGAGCTCCGTATGCCATGGCAAACTGGCTGACACTGACGGCGGCGGTGCACAAATGCTGCGCAGCTAGCGCCATTCGACGGCCAACACCGCGGTTCCTGGTGTGTCCGCTGTGCCGTGCGTGTGATCATTGCTTGTACAGCCCTCTCGCAGTGTCCGGAGCAAGTATGGTGGGTCTGACACACCGGTGTCAATGTGTTCTTTTTTCTATTTCCAGGAGTGTATTTTAGTATGTTATTCTACAAGTAAAATTAAAGAAAAAGTTCGTATAAACGTAGTTCAGCAAATGTTTAGTTACGGAATTGCGACTAATAAAAGTTTTTGCCTGAAATTTAGCAACTTCGCTAATATGAAAACATCTCAAAACTGTACGAGGTTAAAGTGAAGCACGATTTCCATTTATTTTGTTGTTATTGATCTGGTGAATGTAACAAAACAATTACCAGACGTGTATCTGCAGTAGTTTTCCAGAACATTCAGAGAAGCAAAGATTATTATTTCGTAAAATTTTTAATGTATTAACTATTTGGCCAGTTTTATTTTGAAATTCCAGGCAACTGAACAAAGTTTTCAACAGTAGTTGTAGAGAATCAGCGTATTCCTCTGTCGTAAATCTGAAAGGCATCCCCATTTCATAAATAATCTACAAACTACAACAGTTACTGTGTGGTTTCATTTAAATACACTGTTGTTATTATATTCTCTCACTGAACAATACAGAAAACTAACTCGTTTCAAGGTTAGGAAACGACTGAAACAACTCACTAACGGTTGCCAACAATGATATAAACGTTTCTACATTCTTAATGGAAAGTAAACAAATTAACTTGTATAATAATCTTTGCTTCTCTGGATGTTCTGGAAAACTACTGCAGATACTCGTCTGGGACATGTTTTATTGGATTCACCAGATCAATAACAACAAAATAAATGGAAATCGTGCTTTACTTTAACCTCGTACAGTTTTGCGATGGTTTCATACCAGCGAGGTTGCTAAATTTCAGGCAAAATCTTTTATTAGCCGTAACTCCGTAACTAAACATTTGCGGACCTATGTTTATCTGAACGTTTTTCTTTATATTTATTTGTAGAATAACATATTAAAATATTTGCATATCTTCGTGTATCACCCTGTATACGCAAGGAGAAGGGCCAATGTGCGCAGAAGAAGAAACCTTTCCGCTAGGCGTCTGAAACCACCCAGTGGGATATTCCTGCCAAGAATTTCGTACGACTTTTACATTTAAAAATACACGTAAACTTTCTTCCATTGTAGTCCTTTAATAACTAATCTTTGCAGCAAATTAAGGTCTCCCGAAAGCTCAACTGCAAACCAGAGGTTCGATTCGTATTCAGCAGCAATTAGGTCGAAACCCTCATTGTTTTATCGCAATATAGGTTCTTCATGGTTTTCGTTCATCAGCCTTCAACAAGGTGACGGCCAGTTTCTACCCGTGTGCTTGTCCACCTACCACGAACTCAATGTTCATGGCTTGTCATACTCTGACCTATATATCTTCCTTCCGTGCAGATGACATCATTGTTTTGAGTCCCTGTAAGCCCTTCTGGCCTTATTTAAGCAAGAATTACAAGAAAAAGACTTCCGCTGGAACGGCTAAAACCAAATACAATGAGTTGATTTTAGAATACCAGGGTGGGTCAGTTCTACCACCCATCAAGATCATTTATCTGTGAAACCCTACATTTCGGACCAGTGGATGTTTGAAGGTTAATGAATTTAAAGACAACAGGAGCATAAGCCGCTGAAGAGCAATACCGCGTAACAAATAATTATGACTAGGAGATTCATAACATTCACAAATGAAGTATTTTGAACCTTTGCATGAAACAATATGTACTACTACACGCACTTGTAACAGTCACATTTCCAAAAATAGAACTTGCTGTGCTGTCGACGTTCTTCCCTCATTTGTCACTGAACTGAAAATGTGGAGTTTCTATGAAGTGATTAATACACAGTGGAGCAGAACAGCTTGTGGCAAAGATCTGTATAATGGGATCACTTTGGCTTTTGATATTGGACTTATAAAGTGTTCATGGACCGTTAATGGAGTAATATGTGTCCAGGTTCCTCTTACCAAGTTTTTATACTGTGCAGCACATGGATACTACCAAATATCTGTAGGAGCAAAATCTGCAGAGGGATGACAGAATTCTTTGACCAATTAGAGACGCCAAGGTGGTGAAGCGAACTCAGATTATAAATAGTTCTTCAATTTTGCGCCTGGCTATGTAGATACAGTTCTAGCAAACAGCGTTTTCAGTATAGCTACTCGACATTTAAACATTTCTAGACATGAGCGCTTGTACCAAAAGTTGCTCATCTTTTTATTTCCTTGAAAGTGTACACCGATAGCAGAATAGATCAGACGTGGCTAGTTATTCCCTCAGCTGAAGGCGTACTGAAATGTTGTGGCTTGAGAAAAATAAGGGGGCCGATTCCATAATATGAATGACTGTATTACATTAAAAAAGTTTGCTTACTGAGTATGTTAGATATTAACAAACACCTCTTTTTTCAGAAATTATTATTTCTTCTATAGTCAGTCTGCATCTGATACACTCTTTACCTAGGTCATCATCAGTTATTTTGCTGCCTACATAGCAAAACGCATCTATTACTTTAGTGTCATATTTGCATCATCTGACTTAATTCGACTGTATTCAATTACCCTTGTTTTACTTATGTTGATGACAACTCACAAGCCGGCCGGAGTGGCCGAGCGGTTCTAGGCGCTAAAGTCTGGATCCGCGCGACCCCTACGGTCGCAGGTTCGAATCCTGCCTCGGGCATGAATGTGTGTGATGTCTTTAGGTTAGTTAGGTTTAAGTAGTTCTAAGTTCTAGGGGACTGATGACCTCAGAAGTTAAGTTCCATAGTGCTCAGAGCCATTTGAACTATTCTGAACAACTTACAATCTCTTTTGAAGACATTATCCATTCCATTCATTTACTCTCCAAAGTTCTCCACTGTCTCTGGCGGAATTACTATGTTGTCAACAAACCTGAAAGTTTCTATTTCTTCTCTCTGAAGTAATTCTCTTTCTGAATTTCTCTCTTTTCCTTTACTGCTTGCTCGGCGCACAGTTTGAATAACATCAGAGATAGGTTACAATTCTGTGTCGCTCCTTTCTCGACCACTGCTTCTCTTCCATGTCCTTCAACTCTGATGACTGCTGTCTGATTTATGCACAAGCTGTAAATAACCCTTCGTGCCCTATATTTTACCCTGTACCTCCAAAACGTCAAGGAGTGTATTCCAGTCGACATTGCCGACAGCTTTCCCTAGATTTTTTTTTTTTTTTGAGTACTCAGTCTTCTGAGTGGTTTGGTGCGGCCCGCCACGAAATCCTCTCTTACGCCAAACTCTTCATCTCAGAGTAGCATTTGCATCCATCGTTCTCAATTCTTCTATATTACCTTACAATTTCTACCCTCTACAGCTCTCCCTAGTACCATGGAAGTTATTCAATGATCTCTTAACACATGTCGTATCATCCTGTTCCCTCTTATCAGTATTTGCAAATGTACCTTTCCTCGCCTATTGTTCGAAATACCTCGTCAATCCTTATCTTATCAGTCAATATAAATTTCAAACTCCTTCTATAGCACCACATCTCAAACGCTTCGATTCTCTTCTTCTCCAGCTTGCCAACAGACCACGATTCAGAGCCATACAATGCTGTGATCTAAAAGTACATTCTCAGAAATTTATTCCCCAAATTAAGAGTTATCATTAATGCTAATAGACTTATTTTTGTCAGGAATTTCCTCTTTGTTTGATCTAGTCTGCCTTTTATGTTCTCCTTCTACGTTCGACATGTGTTATTTTGTTTCCAAGGTATCAGAACTCTTTTGTCTACTTCGTGGTCTCCAATTCTGATGTCAAGTTTCTCGCTAATCTCATTTCTACTACTGATCATTACTTTCGCCTTTCTTCAGTATATTCTCAATCCACAGTTTGTAACCATTTGACTGTTCACTCCATTCAACAGGTCCTCAAACAATAGTTCAAGTATACAAGCCGAAGTCAGAAGTAGAAGAAGAAAAGATGGAGGAAGTATATTGAAGGGGGGGGATTCAGAATGTAAAGGCAGATGATAATTAAATAATCATAGTAGATTGGAACGCTGTGGTAGAGGAAGGAATGGAAAAAAGTTACGGGAGAGTGTGGGCTTGCTAGTTGGAATGAGAGAGAAACAAGGCAAATTGAGTTCTGCAATAAATAACAATTAGTAATAGCGAATAAACTGTTCAAAAATCACAAAAGGGAGGCATATTTGGAAAACGTCTTCAGACACAGGAATATTCCAGCTGGTCGAACAGAGATTCCGAAAACAGATGGTGAATTGTAAGACGTACCCACAAGCAGCTATATACTAAGATTATAATTTAATAATGATGAAGATTAGAGTGAATTTCTCTGCTCACAATTGAGGAATCAAGAGTAGAATGAAGTTTGAGAGAATCAATGTAGGAAGTAGGGATACATGAATACTGAGAAACAACAAGGTGCGTTCAAAATTCTCTGAGGATACTCATTCTGCGATAAGGTATTCCACAGTAGACAGTTCAGCTTAAGAGGAGTGTACAGCTCTTAAAAGAATTATCATAGTAACTGGAAAGAAGAAAATAGGTAACTATGGGGAAACAGAAGAAAACAAGAAGTACAAAAACAGTAAAGAGAAGACAGGAACAAAGTAATATAGATCACTTAGGAATGAAATAAATAGAAATTACAGATAGCGAGGGCGAAAGGCTGCAGGAAAAATGTGTAAAAATCGAAACAGAATCAGTCCTCGGAGGGACTGATTCAGCGTACAGAAAAGTCAAACAACCTCCGGTGAAATTAAAAGCAAGGGCGTCAATATTAAGTGTGTAGTGAAAATTCCATTGTGAAACGCAGAGGAGAGAATGGATACGAGAAAATAATATATTGAAGGGCTATACGAAGGGGTGAAGTCGTAAAGCAGAATGTCAGTGGTATTTGTTGCAGGATTCTAGTTTGAGTCGTTTACGAGATATCGTATCTTGAAAACTTCCCACACCGACAGTTGTACAATACCTGTGGTAGGACACACTAAAGGACAGCACTAGGGCACATACTATTTACGTCGATTCTGACTAGTAACGAGACAACTGACTATCACAGGTTGTGTTCAGAATACCACAGGCAGCAGCAATACACGCTTCTAATCTGGCATGGAACGACTGCTGCACATGTGCTAGTTTTTCAGCGGAGATGTCCGAGCAGGCTGCAGTAATACGTTGTTATATATCATTGGATGTAGTTGATATGTGCTCGTAGACAGTGCCTTTCAGCTTTTCACACAGAAAATGTCTACAGGCGTCACATCCGAGGTATAGGTCCTCTGCGTCCAGTCCAACGATTTGAAACCATCAGTGATGACATGCTGTAGCACTTCGTGCGCTATGGGCTGGACAGCCATGATGTTGGTACAAAAAGGTTCAGCCTAGTCTGCAGAGGAATGTCTTATGGCATACGTGGACGATGGTCTGCTAGCAGGCTTCAGTAGTTGCGCGCATTCAATGTTCCGTCTATGAAAAATGGGCCTATGAGCTGATGGTTCACTATCCCATTCCACACGTTTACACTCCAGGGACGCTGACGTTCCGCCTGACGAAGCCAACGAGGATTGTCAAAAGTGTGCATGTTTAGGTGGTTTACCTGGCCATGATTGGTAAGTGTGACTTTACCACGAAACAAAGGACATGATACATTTCCAGTATCCTGTCTCAATGCATAAGTATAGAAGTTAACACGATTCTCATAACCGTTTCTAAGCAGATGTTGATGGAGAGGGATGTGATAAGAATGGAACCTATATCACTGGAGAGTGCGTAGAGCACTTGCCTTACTCATGTCACTTCCTAACTCATGTTACTTGCTCATACTATTGCGTGGGAAGTAACTTGCTGATAACTGCAGCAGCAGCAAGAACATTAATTTCCTCCTTGCTCTGAGTATCACCGACGTACTCTTTAATTGCATTTCCACCTGCTTCTTCATATCCAAACACTTTCCACTCAAAGCACCTCTAATCTTCGTCTTCCAGACAGGAAAGCCTGGCCATTCATTGTCCTTCATACACATCTCAAAAGTTTTCTTGTTAATCACCGAGAGCTGGCTCTTGGTGTCAAGATACAATAAAGGACTGGGTAGCCACTATCGCTCTTTCTCTCAACTTCCCACAACAATACTTTTCTCATTTGTTCAAGCTTTATTTAAAATGTTTTTCCACGGCCTCCTCATTAGTGCAACTACCGTGCCTCAACTATAATTGTCACTTTCTGACAATATCACGTCCACATTCATTTGCTGTGCTACACCTGGGGCCCACAATTCTCATTTCAACATTCCTCTGCCCCTCAAATCTTCCTTTGTAAAATCTATTTCTTGCAGACCTGATACCCAGCCATGATTTTCTGGTCCATCGTCTGCTATCCTGTCTAGGCTCGTGCTATTGTTCCCAATTTCTCCTCACACAGTAGCGTTGCTCAGCTTCACTTCTGAATGGGTGAGTTGACATATTTCATTACTCCACTTAAACCCCAGACCTTGTAAAAGCCACTGGAACGATCTAATGTCGTATATCCCCCACAACTACTATCTCCCTTTTATGGGAATCAGGGCTCTGCTAGTAAGGGGTTCGTGGGTAGGTGACACTACGTCAGTAGTGGAGGGGAGCGGGAGGGGGGCAAGCATGCTTGGATGGCTGAGGCAGTTATGGTGACCACTTGTGTAATGTAGGAAATTTGTGTTCGAGACCTGGTCTGGAGCAAATTTTCACTTCTTGCCATTGACTCATTTCAGTGCCCACACGGGGCTAACATTAATGAAACATTCGAAATATCAGAATCTGTTCCGCTCTACAGCTTCTGCTTTGCCTGCTACTCTATTCACTTCCACATCTCGCCGTGTTAAGATTTCTTCATGCCTCTTCACCCGCTTACATACAGTCAACAGTGCTGCCACCTGACTCCTATAGTTACTTCTGTAATAACCTCCTGTACGAGCTCTAGGTCTACTAAAATTACTGTCTTTCGAGTTTCCACAGTATTTCTTTTAGTGTCGTCATGCGACTTTCCAGGTGTTTAGTGATCACTCATTGACTCTCAGTTCTCTCATTTGTGTTTCCGCTGATCTGTTCGCTCCACCAACTCCAATCTTGCCCTGAATTCTGGCATATCTTGCTTAAGGTCTTGCATTTTCCCTCGGCTTTCGATTATGAATGGATTTTACTTAGCCCTGTTTTGTTCTACAGTAATTCCCTACCCATGCTTTTTTCTTTTCACTCTTCTCAAAATTATGATTTTTTGTCACCTATTTTCAGTGTCGCATTACGCATTCCCTGCTTAATGTTCTGTGATTTAAGCTGTTATGCCGTCTATGCTCGCAGAGACTGGAGGTCAAAAATTGGAACAGTTATTCCAACGTCACTAGACGCCATGTCAGCCGGGTTCATTGTCCCCCTCTGAGCGTAACATTCACTCGTCTGGTCCCTTCAACCCCCTACAAACCAACCAACCATTCACTCGTCTGTGGTCCGTTCCTCTCCTCACCGCTGACACTATCTTTCTGCATTCACATCCCATTTTGCTCTGTGCGTTAGGTGCCTCGATGTTCCTTGAGATTACTGAGTTCTTGGGGGTCCGTCCAGTCCCTCATTTAACAACTTTGGGACGGCAACCAACCTATCCGCCTCTACCAGCTCGCTCTCTACAGAATATATCACAGCACGTGAGCGTGTCACTGAATACATGACTTTAAAACAGTGCAATAATTACTCCAATACACAGAAAAATGAACTTAACTCAATTTGTTAACACAAGAACCTACCTTAATTTTAGGTTCACATTTAATTTGTCGCCAAAATTGTCACAAACTCTCCAAAAATCACATAAATAAATCACACATATTAATGAACACGTAACAAAGCAACGCTCTACATTAGATAACGCCATCAGACCAAGCTGACCATTCATCACTCAAGCAGAATTGCATGAGACCCGCTGAAACAAAATAATTGATCATTACTCTTAGTTTATAATCTGTGTTTCCACCCGATTGCATTTTTGGAAGGGTGTCGTGAAACTGAGATCCTATGGCATGGGTCATAAGATGAAAGGGGGTGGGGGTATGTAACTGTTCGTAGCTGCTTTAGGTGTGAAATGATGTCATATAGTGACTGTTACGGCAAAATGGGGAATTCCATTTATGTTACCACACAAGGCAAGGTTTTGCTTACTGTGGCTGGCCTCATGTAAGACTGAATCGTTCTCTGCACGTACAAGAGTCACACTGAATCCTGATTTGTTAAAGTAAAACATTTAGCCCGCACACTTTTCTGACTGAACTGACTAACAAACAGATAAATGAACTCAACGTAAATGCTAAGATCCGGTGTGACCATGCAGTGACGAATTCATTCTCCCTCTTTTTTTGCACACATTAAATGGTATGCTAGAGGCATCATATGGATACTCTCTGAGGGGCTGAAAAATGAAGTAAATTTCCGTTACAGTTAACTTACTTTTAGAAAGCATATCATTTATTACAGTAACTAAACATCCGACGAGGCAAGATCACTACTTATGTTACTTTAGTCACATACGTGTCAACAGGGGGGGGGGGACGATTTTCGTGAGAACCAGGATTAAAAGCCTCATATTGCACATGTGACAATTATCTGGTTAGTAGTACAATTGCGGGCATACTCACAAGAGAGGAACCCGTACAGACAGAAATTAGCAAGAAGAAATACCGTAATTCCTCTTCAACAGACCTTAGTAAAGTCGCGATCTATGCATTTATTGCAGTGAAATTTGGCATTCCTTAAACTCTCGAGAGTAGGCTCTAAAGAAACGTGCTACCAGTGGAATGGTTGGTTGGTTTTTGGGGGAAGAGACCAAACAGCGAGGTCATCGGGCTCATCGGATTAGGGAAGGAAGTCGGACGTGCCCTTTCAGAGGAACCATCCCGGCATTTGCCTGGAGCGATTTAGGGAAATCACGGAAAACCTAAATCAGGATGGCCGGACGCGGGATTGAACCGTCGTCCTCTCGAATGCGAGTCCAGTGTGCTAACCACTGCGCCACCTCGCTCGGTCGCCAGTGGAATGGTGGAGGTCTGCAACCACATGGCGTCTTATATCAAGCTAAAATCAATTACTGTTTTATTGTGCACTGTCTTCAGAATGTTGTGAATTAATGCTTCACATCGCTAGTTATGCACTGTAACCTAAACGAAGCGTCGGCTCAAGATTCTTCACTAACTTCATAGTCCTACCACCGGAATGGTTTCGAACAAGGCAATTCCCAAGTAAACTCCACACGGAAATAGTAAACTCCACACGAAAATAGTTAAACTTCACAGGTAATATTTAAAACAAACAAAGTAAATCACTTCCTGCTCCTAGTGAAGCTGATGTCATTAGGTTTGAAAGCAACCCAACGTGTATATTTCCAGCAGAACGTCTGCACACACTGATTTCTGGAGCCGGAGTGTCCTCTCATAGAAAATTCACAAACCTCCTCTGCACTCTGTGTTCAGAACGAATTCTTTATGGAGTGATGGCCTCTGATCAATCACCTGCGCACTCTAAACAACATGATACGTTAAACCAAAGAGAGAGACTGAAAAAGTGCAGTCAGTCGTTGGCGTCAGTTATTTTAGAACGTGGAAAAGGTACAGAGTGCATTGGAAGATTCTACACATGATTCTACAGGACCAGTCAAAATACTTGACTATAAAAATCTCGGGAAGGTGGGCTTCTACCGCTGAGTCTTGCACCGGCCAGTCAAGTCTGAAGGAAACAAACGAATTTGCCCTCGGTTCCAGAGAAAGAAAGACAGGAAGGAACTGCCTCTAACTTCCAACTAAATCTCCATCTTCGCATTTCATGCAGGTGGATACACAAGGACCTGGTATAGGAAATGGAATGAGGCTGCTGATTTCAATAAGTGAACAAGGGAAAAAGTGAATTCTTTCTCCAAGCCTTGGTAAGTGATAGAAAAGTACATATTGAGTAGCGATATGAAATAAGCTCATAATAAATTTGAAATGATGAAATGGATACGAAAACAATATCCCTTTTCACTTAAATGTCTACATCCACATAAATACTCCGCAAGCTTGGTGCATGTGGAGGATACTATGTACCATTGCTATTATTTCCCTTCCTGTTCCACATGTAAACAAAGCGAGGGAAAAACAACTATCTAAAAGCCTCCGTGCGAGCCCTAATTCCTCGCATATTATCTTTGTGGTCCTTATGCGAAACGTGTGTTTGTGTCAGTAGAATCCATCTGTAGTCGTCTTCAAATGACGGTTCTCTAGATTTACGCAATAGTGCCTCGCGAAAAGAGCGTCTTCAGGGATTCCGTAATACTTGCGTGCTAATCGGACCTACCGGTAACGAATCTAGCAGCAAGCCTCTGAACTACTTCGATGTCTTCCTTTAATCCGACCTGGTGTGGATCCCAAACACGCGAACAGTACTCAAGAATGGGTCCCACTAGTGTTCTATACACCATAAGGCTACACTTTCACAAATTATCCTAATAAAACGAAGTTGAGCATTCGCGTCGCCACTATCAAGCTGACGTGCTCATTCCGTTTCATATCACTTTGAAACGCCATGTCCAGATACTTAACCTAGATATTTAATCGATGCGACTGTGGCCAGCAACAGCCTACTAATGTTGTATCCGAACGTTACTGAACGTCTTTTCTCTTTGTTCCTATATTGTCATATTATGAATGTACGTAGACCACATACAAAAAATAAAAATTGTGTTGAATCACTAAGTCTTCAAGATAGCAACACATGTGCATTTTCAGAAAAAAATAATTGCCATCTTCTCGAGTCTGACAATTTAAATAGCAGTGAAAGACGAAACACTGGTCTCTGGCCGAACGCGAACACAATATCGTTTGTTGGACGAAACTAGCGGGGATTATGTGGATGCTTCATCTTCTATAATTCGCGACGAAGTTGGTTTTTCAGCTAGACTGAGCTGACAAACACCAGTCATAATTACGCTGACAGAACTCACTTCTGCACACCACGTGCAGGTTATCTATGTCTGCCATCAGTTTCGCGATAAGCCATCCGATTCTTGCGCTTTCTGCTAGTTCAACGCTGTACTGCAACCGCTCATTTTTTAAAGACATGTGTGGATAAAAATCATACGTTAAGATCGCAAATTTCCTTTACTGATTACCGGTTTTCAGCTCATTGTCTGGACATCCTCAGATCAGCCTAAAATGTTGTTCAGTGTGTGACAGTCATTACACATCGTGGTATTCTTAGAGCTAAGTCTCCCTGAAATGAAAAATCGTAGTTGGTTATGTAAATTGACAACGTTAATCCCTAATCAAATATTGTTACAGTGCCCACATTGCCACATATGCGTACAAATGATCGACACGTGTGTGGCAATATGGGACTGTAACAATATTTTATTTGGGATTAACGTTGACAGTTTACATAACCAAATACGATTTTTCATGTTAGTCCGACTTAGCTCTAAGAATACGACGATGCGTAATAATTGTCAAGTACTGAACAACATTTTAGATTGACTCGACCATGGCTAATCAATGAGCCGAAACCGGTAATAAAAAAATATATATATATTTCAAATGGCTCTGATCACTATGGGAATTAACATCTGAGGTCATCAGTCCCCTAGAACTTAGAACTACTTAAACCTAACTAACCTAAGGACATCACACACATCCATGCCCGAGGCAGGATTCGAACCTGCGACCGAAGCGGGCGCGCGGTTCCAGACTGAAGCGCCTAGAACCGCTCGGCCACACCAGCCGGCAAAACCGGTAATCAGTAAAGAAAATTTGCAATCTTAACGAAGGATTTTTATCCACACGTGTTTTAAATCAACAGATCACGTATGTCAAAGAATCTTCTTATATTCTTCTTAAAAAACAACAAAATTTTATTTATATTTCAACCTTAAACTATCGTTATTTTGAAAAGTATCATTCTTGGCAAATGTTGTACATAAAACAAAACAAAACAAAACTGTAAAAAGATGAAAAACGAAAATTGTAAGATGGACGACCTGTATTAAACATCAGGTAACAGGTCTAAAATTTGGCAATGAATAAATAATGTCAAAGAATAGCTCCTTTTTTCGTAGATGATCGATTGAAAGACACCGGTACTTGCAGGAGAATTATTTCTTTGGAACTTCTTTAAAGACTGAACAACTGTATTCATAAGGGTGGTTTAATAACGCACACGAACTATTTGTAAGCTAATCATCTTCTGTATATTGCTCCATATTGACAAGATATTTATTACTTCGCTGTTTCTTCGTACTTTCAGATACCAGTGATTCCTTATCTTCTACGAGAGTTCCAGTAACTGTAACTCAGAATTTACACTGATATCGGGTTGCAGAAAGTGCAGACTAGCCGACTATCTGTTGGTTGTCATTGCTGTGTCCAGAGCCCAGCCGGACAATCCTGACCTGTGCTCCAGAATGGGGTCATTGACAACCGGTGTATCTTGCGAAGAATGGAGGGTTTAAGGTACACAAATACACCAACAGAGTCCCTAATTACAAAGTATAATTACATCTGAATCTTGCAAGTCACCGTGCTGTGTGAGGCAGAGGTTGCAAATTCTACTAGTAAATCCCCTCCCACTTCTCCTATCGCATTTGGGGATGAAAGATTATCGAAGCCCCAGCTGTATGAGCCTAAACGTCTCTAATCTTAGCGTCGAGATCACTATGGCAAAGTAAAATACAGGATGTCCAAAAATTCTCTTTGCGGATTCAATACTTTACTCCAAAGGCAAATGACGTGCTACCTTCATTAGATTTGTTCTGTGCACTCAGTGGTCATCAAAGTTTTTAATCACGTTATATTTGTGTGTTCTAGGTACCATGTTGATGGATGAGATACTGTGAAACAAACTCCGCACAAAATGGCTGCTATCAATAGGAGACACAGACACTATTGTGGTTTATTGCAACAAAATCGGATCTGCAGACTTAACAGAGTTTCAGGATTAAGTATTCGTGAGGCCCATTGTCAAGTCCATCAATTCGTGCATAACACAAGGAAGTTGCGTGAGAGGAACAAGTTCGACAAAGAGTGGTGTGGACGGCCAAGTACGTCTGAGGCATGCATTCGATCGTTCTTCCAAAATGTATATCCGTATTGCTTCCAGGCAGTTAACTTATTACATTCTGCAGTACAAAAAAGTCCTACACTACGATTTGCGATCCTGAATTTCGGTGCATAATTTTCCATGAACATCTGCTTACAAGAGACAAGGTCGAAAAATTTCAAGTTAAAATAATAATAATTTGAAAAGCAGATCGCACAACACTAGAATAAAGTAACTTTAAAGCGTAAGAAACTCTTCATCGGGTGGCAATGAATCGTTTAAAATATGCTAATGCGCGAAATTCATGATGAATTACTACTGATGTGGATACAGTATAATAAACTCATCAGACAAAGTATTACTAATCCATTTAAAAGAGGAGACAGGATGCTTTGGATCGCTGTGGATGGTTTAGACTTAGTACCAGGTGGTCATGTGACCATCCATCGATTAAGTAAGTCATTGCAGTACGAGGCCCTCGAGAACCACAGGCCATGGCGCGTACGTCACAGTAAGTGACTACAGGACTTGCGAGCTGCAGCGACCGTCTCCAGCAGGAGGCGATATAACATGTGACATAGTAAGGACTTTATTGAGTGCCTTTCTTTGTCATACTGATATCCCGACTGGTTTCGGACGTAGCCGAGCTTTCGCGATGTATGTCCCGTTGGCCCCATGACAGTGATCACGGGACAAAATATTAGTCTCCCCCTTAAAAAGAGCACTCTAGTGGCTCTGGGGCACTGCAGAGGGCGTAGAAGGTCATGTGACCTTTGGCATATGATATAAATCATGGCACTGTAGTAGTGTGTATGTGAGAGTCAGGAGTATGAAATCAGAGCAGAAAGATGGATCGACGTGGAGCTATCACGTTGCCGATAAGCATACCATGAATGACGGTGTTAGATTTGTTGGTGTACTAACAAGGATTATCCAGCGTATCTGTAACGAATGGGGCACCACTCGCAGCCATGTAGTTACCGTTGGAACAGTGGTAATAAAAAGATCCTCACAAACAGCGACTGGAGAATGAGTGTTTCAAACCCAACAGGATTTGCTGCTGCGAGTGAAAGTTTTCGTGCTGACATTGCTGAGGGAACAGCATGCAATCAACATTTGCAGTAGCGAACCTCGCAACAGGCAATTGCTCACAGCGGCATGAAAAGCTGCACTTCTTCAACGAGCCAAGCGACGCTGGAACTGGACAGTGGCTGAATGGAGGGGTGTAGGGGGTCCAGCGAGTCGCTAGTTTGCTTCTTTTCAAGTAATGCAGGGTATCAAACGCACCGACAGTCCAGTGAGGCGTGCAGGTAGGATGCAGTGAGAAAGCCGTAAATTTAAATTCTGAACTGGTGGCTTTCTGAAGTGATATAAATATTACAGTTCTAACAACCCTACCACAACAAAGGTCAAAATTTAGTAATGATTGTGGTGTTGCTCACGCTGCTAAATACTGCATTTTCGGGCAACAACAAAGTTATTATGTGGCAGGTGTCATTAGAGCACAGTTAATAAAGTCATTTCATGTAATAATGAATAAACTACGCACTCATCTTTTCGTGTTTCCCACGCTGGTCTCGTTGTAAAATCATGGCTCATTCGTCGAAAATCTAGGTGGTGATGATTCCAAGCTCGGATGCAAAGAGGCCTAGGTTTTATTCTGCTATATTCAAAAGTTTTATAGATGTGTTTCACAAACCATTCTTGAAGATTAAACCATTGACAGTTAGCACAATGGTGATGTAAAAAATAATCAGCACTCCGAATTTAAGTTACACTTCCTTTTATTGCTTTTGTTGCAATATCGCGTAACACACAAAACATCACTTCACAATACAAAACATACTTGAAAACATCTTCCTCACTGTTAAAGTTCACATTTTATAAGCTGACTACAATATGCGTCTTTCCAACATGACGTCCTAGACTTGACCCTCTAAAGGTCCGACTCTCTAAGTAACTAATAATCGCTTACGCGCCCAAAAATCAAGAGTTACAAGTATGTCAAAGATCATAGTGACGAAAGAAAGAATACACATAAGAATAATATCATTGCAACATAAACATATCGATGTATCAAAGTACCTCTACATTAATGAAATCAAATCTGAATGTTGTCTCAGAAACATGTTAACTGCTTTACAGAAACACAGTAGAATATTGCTGGTATCGAGAGGTTGAGTTGAGGTGCCGTAATGGTTACGTAATTCAAGTACCATTACACAGTCTAGAAAGTTAATTGCTGTGTGTCCTACTTACATGCCATACTGTATGTTCGTGTGCTGTTTGCTCATATTTTCCAGAAAGATTTGGTGTTGCCAGATTGTTCTTTTTTTCATAGACAGCACATCACCTACTTGTAGGGGACGGACAAAAACGCGGAAACACCAAAAACACATTACCACGCCTAACACTGTGTAGCAAAACCGTCGAGATTCAAAACAGTCGTCTTGGAATGTATATAAATACAGGTCCTGTATGGTTTTCAAAGGAATCTGACACCACCATTCGTGCAAAACAGTGGCTAGTTCAGGTAAAGATGATGAAGCTAGATAGCAATCACGACCCTTCTCTTCTAACTAGACCATAAAGGCTCGATAATATTGATATCAAGTGGCTGTGGTGGACAGCGGAGATGCGACGATTCATCCTTGTGCTCGTGTAACCAGTCCTGGACGATGGGAACTGTCTGAATACAGCATCACCAGTCGAGAAATAACGCTGTACCATGGGATGGACCTGATCACCTAAAACGGCCACATAATCCTTGGCGATAACGCAGTGTTGAAGAGGAACCCTGAGACAAACGGAATATTAAAATATGACTGCCCAAATCCTCACCGAACCCCGCCCATGTTTCACTCTCTGGACGTAAACTCGGCCGGAAGTTGCAAATAGTGTTCAAAACGACTAATCCGATCAAATGACTTTCTTCCATTATTCCATAGTACAGGCTTTATGCCTTTGGCACCACATGAATTTACGTCTCTGATGAGTGGGCCTGGAAATCCAGATTGCCCTGCAATTTCCTGCTTATAGAGCTCCATTTGTGTTGTTTTAGTGCTGACCGGGTCCGCGAGTGCGACTTTGAGTTCTGCAGTGACTTCTGAAGCTGTCACCTCTTTATTTTTCGTCACAATCCTCTTCAGTGAGCGTATGTCCGGTCACTCAACACACTCTTTCGTCGCGTTGGGACTCTGCGGATGATGCTTTTCCGCTTACCCTGTATGCAGTGCCTCTTGAAACACCAATCCCAACATCAGCAATATGTCCACGTTCGAAGTCGCTTAGCTCCGGCATAATGCACTCACAAGTACACAGAACACTGCTCTGACCACTTAATGCACTTGCAACTTACTGAGGATATTGTACAGGTGCTGTTCGTGGTCAAATGTAACAGCGCAACCTGCGGGTATCACTAGCTTCTGCTTTTATGTTCAAGTACGCATTTCTCGCGATGTTTCCATAATTTTGTCCAACCACTGTAAGTGTACTAGTGCTCCACATACACTCCTGGAAATGGAAAAAAGAACACATTGACACCGGTGTGTCAGACCCACCATACTTGCTCCGGACACTGCGAGAGGGCTGTACAAGCAATGATCACACGCACGGCACAGCGGACACACCAGGAACCGCGGTGTTGGCCGTCGAATGGCGCTAGCTGCGCAGCATTTGTGCACCGCCGCCGTCAGTGTCAGCCAGTTTGCCGTGGCATACGGAGCTCCATCGCAGTCTTTAACACTGGTAGCATGCCGCGACAGCGTGGACGTGAACCGTATGTGCAGTTGACGGACTTTGAGCGAGGGCGTATAGTGGGCATGCGGGAGGCCGGGTGGACGTACCGCCGAATTGCTCAACACGTGGGGCGTGAGGTCTCCACAGTACATCGATGTTGTCGCCAGTGGTCGGCGGAAGGTGCACGTGTCCGTCGACCTGGGACCGGACCGCAGCGACGCACGGATGCACGCCAAGACCGTAGGATCCTACGCAGTGCCGTAGGGGACCGCACCGCCACTTCCCAGCAAATTAGGGACACTGTTGCTCCTGGGGTATCGGCGAGGACCATTCGCAACCGTCTCCATGAAGCTGGGCTACGGTCCCGCACACCGTTAGGCCGTCTTCCGCTCACGCCCCAACATCGTGCAGCCCGCCTCCAGTGGTGTCGCGACAGGCGTGAATGGAGGGACGAATGGAGACGTGTCGTCTTCAGCGATGAGAGTCGCTTCTGCCTTGGTGCCAATGATGGTCGTATGCGTGTTTGGCGCCGTGCAGGTGAGCGCCACAATCAGGACTGCATACGACCGAGGCACACAGGGCCAACACCCGGCATCATGGTGTGGGGAGCGATCTCCTACACTGGCCGTACACCACTGGTGATCGTCGAGGGGACACTGAATAGTGCACGGTACATCCAAACCGTCATCGAACCCATCGTTCTACCATTCCTAGACCGGCAAGGGAACTTGCTGTTCCAACAGGACAATGCACGTCCGCATGTATCCCGTGCCACGCAACGTGCTCTAGAAGGTGTAAGTCAACTACCCTGGCCAGCAAGATCTCCGGATCTGTCCCCCATTGAGCATGTTTGGGACTGGATGAAGCGTCGTCTCACGCGGTCTGCACGTCCAGCACGAACGCTGGTCCAACTGAGGCGCCAGGTGGAAATGGCATGGCAAGCCGTTCCACAGGACTACATCCAGCATCTCTACGATCGTCTCCATGGGAGAATAGCAGCCTGCATTGCTGCGAAAGGTGGATATACACTGTACTAGTGGCGACATTGTGCATGCTCTGTTGCCTGTGTCTATGTGCCTGTGGTTCTGTCATTGTGATCATGTGATGTATCTGACCCCAGGAATGTGTCAATAAAGTTTCCCCTTCCTGGGATAATGAATTCACGGTGTTCTTATTTCAATTTCCAGGAGTGTCCATTTCTCAACGTTAAGATTTTAAGAAATCAAAGTTTTGCGTACAGCAGCGCAAATGACGAGTAGCTCACTGATAATCTATCTGTTAGTTTTGGAAAGAAAAATTATATTGCTTTAAACATAGCTCTTCAATATCGATTATGTCTGCTGGATTAATGTGCCGTTTTTGCAAACACAACACTTTCGTTGATTGGAAGACAGAGAGAGGCAAATGCACATTAAATGATATTAGCAATATCAGGGCTTCCCACTGATGTAACATATTTAATGAATCTATACTATTCTGCGTATTGTGTTTCGCTTCTTCCTTCTTGATCACGCCATTATTAATATCGTGGATTAGTGCTTGAACTGTAATTTTTATTGTAATTAACGGTTCTATTACGCAAGGTAGCAGGAGAACCTCTGTGAAGTTTGGTAGGAGATGAGGTACTGGTGGAAGTAGAGCTATGAGAAAGAGTTGTCAGTCGTGGTTGGGTAGCTCAGTCGGTAGAGCTCTTAGCGAAAGCCAAAGATCCCGGGTTCGAGTCCAGTTTTAAATGGATACCAAGTTTGATATCAGAGAACATTCCCCTCCAGAGTGAAGAATTCATTCTTAAAACATATTCGTTGACAGATCGCGGAACCGCGTCAGATATTAGCAGAGTCTGCAAGCATTGGGCGAATGTGGAACGAAACGGAGAAGTTCTTATTTATAAGTAAAACCAAACACGTTGGACATGTGAGCTGTATTTCAAAGACGTCCACAAACTGTTTCTGAGAGAATTTCACAGAAAGCTCACAAATAATGCAATCCGTTTGAAAAGTGCATTCCATTCCACTGTTACGTTTCATGTTTGTGACTACGGAGGAGGGTCAACATGTATAGAAAACAGAAAAATTTTTAATTCCATCGACAGTGTAGTATACAGGGTGTTACAAAAAGGTACGACCAAACTTTCAGCAAACATTCCTCACACACAAAGAAAGAAAATATGTGGACATGTGTCCGGAAATGCTTACTTTCCATGTTAGAGCTCATTTTATTACTTATCTTCAAATCACATTAATCATGGAATCGAAACACACAGCAACCGAACGTACCAGCGTGGCTTCAAACACTTTGTTACAGGAAATGTTCAAAATGTCCTCCGTTAGCGGGGATACATGCATCCACCCTCCGTTGCATGGAATCCCTGATGCGCTGATGCAGCCCTGGAGAATGGCGTATTGTATCACAGCCGTCCACAATACGAGCACGAAGAGTCTCTACATTTGGTACCGGGGTTGCGTAGACAAGAGCTTTCAAATGCCCCCATAAGTGAAAGTCAAGAGGGTTGAGGTCAGGAGAGCGTGGAGGCCATGGAATTGGTGGGCCTCTACCAATCCATCGGTCACCGAATCTGTTGTTGAGAAGCGTACGAACACTTCGACTGAAATATGCAGGAGCTCCATTGTGCATGAACCACATGTGTCGTACTTGTAAAGGCACATGTTCTAGCTGCACAGGTAATGAAATCATGGCGGTGAATCGAGGAAGTACAGTACATACTGACGAAACTAAAATGTGAAATATCCCAGGCTTGATTTCTTTACATGTTACAATAAATACGCAATGTCCAATATAAATAAAGAGTTATTCAAAAACAAACGTGACGCATTTGTAAATCTTCCCACGTTATACGGAGCATTGGTGTGAAATGCAGCCTTTTTCTTTTTTCGAAAACGTTTTTGTAGCTGCGTCGGACTTCGCATTGAATATCAATACAATTAACGACATCTGAACATTTGCTGCCAATGATAATAGTTGATGCTGGAAAGATTCAACGATATTGCTTGACTGCTGTTGGCAGTGGCTATGCCGCAAGAAGTTCCTTTCGCCGCTGTGCCTGTTTACGTTTCTCTTGGCAGGCGGCCAGATTCCTCGGTCACGCTGTGGATGCACCTTCAAAGCGCCAGCTGTACCATCTGCAGCTCACAGATTCGTTTGCTAATGGAATGATGTTCCTGCCAGTTTTCCCATACGATTAGAAGGAAGATTCTACCCTTTCCGGTGAGGGTTTGCTGATGATTGTCTGGATATGACGGTTGGATATCGTGGTACGTTACAGGGCAGCCTTACACTGGTTAAGGCGATAACAGTATTCTCGAGTGTACGAGATTGCAAGAGCACAAATTCCTAATAAAAAGACTATTATGAGCCTGGAGACAGACAAATGGCAGCCTGATTGCGACAGTAGAAGCTCTGCAATGCGGGTATGAAGAATATTCCCAAGCGTTAACAACAGGCTCAGTATGCGCGACATAGACTCTACTGGAGGTACGGTGCACCCTTTAGCAGATCATGGATCATACTGAAAACATCTACATAGGAACACACCTATCTGTGAATATGGAGAGGAAGTTTCCGCTGATCATGTCTTTCAGTCGCCCGCGGTTGCAGGTAGTCGGGGAATGCAGACAATTTGATTGCGGCTTTGGAAATGATTGTAAATAATCGAAATTTGTGTACAACACTTTAAATGTCTGCACATCGAATAGCTAAAAAGCATTTTCTCAACTTTCAGCCTTTAAGATTGAATAGACGCTCTGAGCACCAAAACCATGTCAACAGGTCAGAACAACAAAGCAGAAGACTAACAAGAAGTGTTACCTCCGTAACAGAGAAAGATACCACTGACTAAAGTATAATCAAGAGAAACTATAAAAAATTTTAAAAAGTGGTGTTCGCTCACATGAGTATGCAGAGACTCGAAGACTACCGAAACGAATGCGTAGCAGTAGGGACAATGTTGAATAGTGTAGCAACATTGGTCTTGGTGTAGGTATAGTTGTGATTAGTCAGCAGACGAACTCTTCCTAGCTGCCAGTAGGAGTTGTATTAGTATAAGGTGAAAGTTGGAAGTTATTCACTCAGAACTATAATTAAATTCCTTTTGTTTTATGTTGTTTTTATTTAATTATACTTTCAATACAGATAAACTTTCGGAAGTCGTTATCTTCTCAGTATTTTGCTACAAGGGACCTACTGTCTGCAGCGGCTCGTTACAGAGTAAAGATGTAACTATAATGTATTCCATTTGTTTCCGCAATCACCTTTGTTTCTGTGAAAATATCTTCACAAGCGTGAAGAAGACTGTAATGAACAATAACCAAAATGTACAACACGCAACACAGGGTAAGGCAACAACCCTCAGATGGAACACGTACACTTTTATCACAGTACGTTCATTCTGTTCTGTCAGTACACTGTGCAACATGTAACGAATGCATAACTCTTCCCTTACAGGATTGTTCTAAATTTCAACCACAATGATCGTGGCAGAATGTACAGCGACGCACCACGTTTAATAATTCCAGTATACTAAATTCCAGAATACTACTTCAACGGCTGCGATAATCCCAGCAACCGGGTCCGTGCGAGTATCGACCGGGGTCTCGTAAATTAGACTTTTCACATGACTCCAGAAGACCGAGCTCACCATGGAGCAGGACCACCACGAACAATCCTTTGTCGACCAAACTGCAGGCTGGATCCATTTCGCGATTGTTTCAATCCAGCTCGAGGAAGAAATTCGTGGGAGAGAGAGCGACGCGCTCGCATTATACTCCGCCTAGGACGAATTTTTTGGATATTCGCCATTCTGATCGCATTTTTCTAGTTTGGCTGCTGTGTAACACAATCGACATGTGCTAAGTTCAAGCGATTTAGCCTTTTAAACTTTTTAAAATGAACAAACAAAGTATGGCTTAATTAACTTGGTGCTATAAAGACAACCCATGCCTGTGCGATCAGTCATCAAAAGCATTTTTGGACAAATAATTTAAAAAAATTGTTAATAATGTTTGAGGATATTAACACACAAAATTTCAAACACCATGATCTGTCAATGATCAAAAATCGCGAAGTTACTCCTTACTGCTTATCGACCGGGATTATTTTTCTGAGTGACATATTTTGTTATTCATTTCTTTCTGGTATTAATATTAGCAAATAATTCTTGTCCGTGTTAGAACACTGTGACTGTTGAAACTCAAGGTAACTTACAATGAATTTACTGCAACCAGTTGTTATTATAAGCGTTAATTTCTCCATGATGCCATTTCAAGGTGCTTGGCACCCCATCTTCTGACGTTTACATTTATTTCTGTCTCGTGAACATTGTTTCTTTACGAACGAATTTTCCAATGGTAGTTTTTAAGACAGCTGTTGTAAAACAGTATAAGTAAAGGAACTATGTTCGCGACACGTAAATAAACGTAAACATCTCATGATGGGATGAACATAAAATTAATGTACTCTCAAAAACGCGAGTTTGAGGTATATTTTGTTGGCGTGGCGTATTGGGGAAGGGATGTCATTCATATCGGTGCGCTACACCGTCACGGGAGCTATAGTTTTGACTTCATGAGCAAGGAGAGCTGCTGTGACTATCCGGCCAGTGAGTTCAAGTAAATATGTGTATCAGGACCGTGCGTCACCAAAGGTTGCCCTTGCCTACTGTACTTCAGTGGTAACATCGAGTGCAAAGTGTGCCAGAGCCTCGTCACGTTGAAACCATATAAGCAGACGAATTCTCAACGGCAAAATCATCTTCTAGGAACTGTGGGATGACATGATGAAGGTACGTTTTTTACACTGTTCCGTTCGGTGTATCAGGAAGTAGGTAAAATCCAGTCACAAAATCGTTGACAATACTAGTCCATACATTCGCAGCAAACGTCTGTTGATAGGATCAGCGCAACAATGCATGTAGATTATCGTCATCCCATACATGGCTATTCCTACTGTTAAAAATTCCCTATCTTGTAAACATGGCCTTCTCTGTAAACAACACGAAAGTAGAAAAAACGGGATATTCTGTACATTGTTGTTGGGAGCACTCTGCAAATGCTACTCGAAATTGGAAGTCCGTTGGCTGCAATGATTGCACCTTAGGTTGATAATACGAGTAGAATTGTTCTCCACGTAAGACTCTCAAATCAGTTGATTGGCTTGTGTTCAAGGCTCGTGCAGTGTGCCGACTACCAGAGATAGGATTCTCACAAAACGCGTCTAATACATCCTCTTCCACGTCGGGTAATCTAGCATACCTGACACAACCAGTATCTTCCATTCTATCACGGAAGGATCCAGTTTCTCCTAGACGTCTATCCACAGTTACAAAGGTACTGTCATGTGGTTTCCATCGGTGCGGGAAAAGCTCACCGTTCAGTGAACCTACACACAAGGTGCATATCGTCAATTCTTCATCAGTAAACCTATTTATAGTAATCCTGTGTTATCACTGCTAACACACAAATAACACTGCCGAAAATAAAACCCTAGGCTGACCGGAATAGTACAGACCACAAACCTGAGGGAAAGGGCATCACTGAGGGAATGGAAACAAGACACGCAGCGCATTCCGCCGACATTTGCACTGTTGTGCACTACTTTTAGAGCAGAACAAATACAAAGCTAATTAGGTCAGAAACCAACATAATGGGAATGAATTGAACTGAACTGAATTATATCTGTAAAACCAATCTGAACATTGTGAGCCATGCGATCGTAGACTTCCACAGCCATTTCATACTCATCACATCTGATGGTTTCTAGCAAGAAACAGATGCTACCGTAATTCTCTTTGAGAAGAACTTAACGAATCAGGGAAAGGGGTTGTTGTTTCTTCCTGTTTTGAAGAAAATCAGTTTTGATGATCTGAGTAATAGGTGTCACTCGTCAGTTTGAAATCCATTTCGATACAGTAGCGTCAAACAGACCATTCACATTGTGGTTGAAACGTAGCTCATTTTGACGAGAAGAAAAAACTAGAAAAAAGCTTGATTGCCCTTTCTCTGTTCTGACAGTTGCACACTTTAACCTAACAACTGTTTCAGTCTTGATGCGAGGACCTCAGAATTTGCCTTTGTGAGGCCAAGGTCTCTATCACGTCATTGAGATCTTCCTGTTTACGACCGTGTGATTTTCTCTCCTCAGCTGAAAAATCTGAATTTGCACCTTCCCATTAACTACTCTCCCTACAGAGGTGTCGGTAAGGTGAACTCTGAGCAGAGGGTCACTGGACAACGGATGAGGGAATATCCCGATAAATAACAGCAGGTAAATGGAAATGAGCGTTTAGCGTCATTGGCCGGGAGGCCCCTTGGGGGCAGGTCTGGTCGCCTTGGTGCAGGTATTATTACATTCGACGCCACACTGGGCGACATGCGCGCCGGATGAGGATGAAATGATGATGGAGACAACACAACACCCAGTCCCTGAGCGGAGAAAATCTCCGACCCACCTGGGAATCGAACCCGGGCCCGTAGGACGGCAATCCGTCACGCTGACCACTTTCTTTCCGCTTAGAACCGCTCGGGTACTTTAAAAAAAAAATTTTATTATATTTTTTACAAGGGAACCACTTTTTTTTGTCAGGAGTGAGGGTCTTTTATTATTATTTTCAATTAAGGAAGGTAGGAGAAACAGAAACCTTTATTATTCACAAAGTAAACATAGTACGTCCTGACACATGATAACTCTCCTGGAAGGAACCTCGCCGCCGTCCTACCATGCAGCATGAAATAACAACAAAATCGAAGTGGAGCCACCTCCGGCACTCTAAAGAAAAGTATTTATAGATATGAAAACAAAATTGGAAGTACATCCATTTGCTAACTGTGCAAGCGTTAGTTTGTCCTAGGTCGCATACTCGCATAGTGTTCTTAGCCGATCACTTTACTTAGTCAGTTTCACAATGGCAGCACCGCCGCTCATCTTTGCGCACCCGGCACCCCCCAAGTATATGGCGGGTCCGCAAAAACCGTTACTAGGAAATTGGCATACCAATCCTTGTACTTTTGTAGCCGTAATAGTTTTGTGTGTCCATGTTGCAAGTATTGCCAGTAATCCAGGACGTTCAGTACGTTCGTACGTGTGTCTCTATAGATGTAATGGACCGTCATACCTGTGATCCACGCCACTGCGTTCGTCTTATGACGCGGAAAATACGTTTCCTCTGGACAAAATACTATGTCAGAAGAGACTGCTGTTAGATAGTGCGCCGCATGAACGCTATTATCTTTAAAGCTATCGGGGCGGACAATAACAGCAAGTGCATTTTTCCCTCTCCGACGATTGTAAGGACGATCAGGCAAAAATTACAGATTGTTTAGTTATAAGCTGGCTCTCTCTACATTCTACGGACAGCAACGTCACAGGTTTCTCCTCTCCTCAGCACAATACTGATGAATAATAAAATAAAAATCTTTTATAGCAAAAATAGAGTTATTTATTCCACTTCCGAGAAAGAAAAAACAACACCTAAGCAAATAGTCTAAAAATATTTTTGGAAACTCAGAAGTGGAATGTGGGGCCCAAGTCTTGTCCCGATCCCCTACAGGTATGCACATGTACGTTTTGTTAACCTTACACATCTCTTACATGAGATTTCAACGCCGTTCTTTTTTACTCCGGTTTTGATAAAATGACCACGTACATAGAAAAATATATCTGATCGATACTTCCAGCATTTTCATGTCATCTTTTAAGAATGTGATTAATTCTGTCTGAAAGCTGAAGATAAACTGGTAAGTGTGAGATCACATTATGTCATTGTAGTACCAGAAATAATCTGAAAATTAGAAAAAGAATCAATGTCAGAGTCCTAGTGAAAAAAACAAAGTTTATGAGTAATAATGGGAATTTTCCGCACTGTTTAGAGGTACGTAATTAGGAAAAAAATTTTAAACATCAAGACAAACACAAAATTTTTAACACCATGTAATTCTGAGGCAGTTGTAGTCACGCATCATCAAATAGAAAATCAGCTTACTGCACTCGTTTACCTTGACCGAATTACTGCGCTGAAGATGTGAAGAAATCCGATTTTACGTAACAGTAGAGCAGAGGCGTTAGTGCTGCCCCGAGACCATGCAAGCCATCACCAGAGACGATGACAAGTGATGCTGTACCAATCGTACTGCAAACAATTCGACGCCTTTCTCCTTGTACCGGTTGAGGAAAAACAATTTGCTAAAAATGTAGGGCACATGGACAGTATGAAATGAAGGAATTTGAGTATAGGAACTAGGGCTCGCAGCTGCATATTTTCGGCGCTACATGAACGCCATTTAAATCCAATATCTGGATGTCTTTACTCAAAATGAAAAGTAATTCACGGAGATGTATAGGTAAGCAAAATGTTTGGACCAACTAATCGTCACGATGACAAGAAAAACATTTAAAGTATCACGTACACGTGTATCGTGCTTAGACACAGCACATCTTTAGAAAATAAAACAATCACAGGTCCATGTTTCATTTTACAGTATCCCTTAAAAGGTCAAAATGAATGAAAAATGAGTATGCTCTTGTACACGGACTTGCCACCACTTAAGTACCATGAGTATGTCGTAGCAAAGGCTCAAACTGACCCCCGTTTTCAGGCTGTGATATAACGCAGCGGCGATGCAGGGATTTGCGTGTTCTCTGAAATACACCAGGAGTAGTTTAAATCGCTTCTGCTGCTGCCATAACGCGAGTCACAAAGTCCTGTTCATTCTCAACTGGTGCTGTATACATGCTGTTTCTCATGGTACCCCAGAGGAGAAAATCCAGCGGTGTCAAGTCTAGCGAAAGTGGAGGCCACCGTATTAGTCCACCACATCCGATCCATCTGTCAGTAAATGCCCTGTGTAGTTGATATCGAACAGAATGTGTAATATGTGCAGTTGCGCCGTAATGGTGGAAAGGTTTTGCCTAACTCAAGCTGTACAGCCCCCATAAGTTAAGGCTATACTTTTTGCAAAAACATAAGATACCTGTGATCATTCAGCCTTTGAGAAAACATGTAGGGGCCAATGAGGGAGTCATTCACAATTCTCGCTCACACGTTTACAGTGAATCGCTCTTGACGACCATGGACGACGCTACATCAGAGTTTCGTAGTGGGAAAACGTAGCACGGGTAAAGCAAACCCTGTCTGTAAACAACACACGTAAAAGGAAATTTTTTGAAATTTGTAGTAAGTTCCCTCGGGACCAAACTGTTAGGTCATCGGTACCTAGTCTTACACACTACTTAATTTAAATTAAACTAATTTACGCTAAGGACAGCACACATACCCATGCCCAAGGGAGGACTCGAACCTCCAACGGGAGGGGGGGAGGGGGGGGGGGAGCCGCGCAAACCGTGGCAAGGCGCCCTAGACTCGAAACAATCGACAAATTCCACACCCCTAGGGAAGTCGTCCGACCCACAGATCTTACCTTCTGTTGCTGGAAAGGATGTAGACTAAACTCATGAACGGCATTTCAGACTTGATGCCGGTCCACGCCAAGCTCATGAACGATTCGTCTGGTACTTGTAAGTGGATCTTGATTTGTGGGATATAACACGTCATGTCTCTCTTGATCCATTGTGGACATGGAGCAGTGGCTGGGCAAATATTTAACAATGGCATTCGTCAAACAGCCTTTCAGTTGAGAAGTTATTTTATTTTACGTTCGCTACCAGTTTCGGCAATTCATTCACGAGTAAAGCATATACACGACTCAAAATAATCGACATTGGCATACTGGAGCCATATGTTTCTGAATGTCGTGAACTATCAGGTGCTTCCTTCGAAGACATGACTGCTATTCCAGTTGAATACAAGTCTTCGAATGAAGCACTTGAGAATTCATAACATAACAGAAACATATGGCCCCAGTATACCAATATCGATTATTTCTGAGGGGTGCATTTGGAGTCTGAAGATGGCATAATGAACTGCCGGAACTGGTAGCGAAAATAAAATAACTTCTCAATTTCATGATTGATTGGCGAATTTCATTGTTAAATAACACATCTTCGTCAAACTCAACTGTTCAAACAGTGCGTCTCCTGCCTGTATCATACTTATTAGCCCGCAAAGATCCTATCTCTCTCATACATCTGTCAGTTGACACAAAAGGATTGTTCTGACGCAGCCTGCGATGTGGATAACGCTCCAGGTAAACTCTATAAACCGCTCTTGCATTGGCATGAGGAGTGCCATAGGCCAATTCCATATCACTTAGCGCATTCCATGTGAAACCATATTCTATCTTGCTGCTTCACGACACTCACTCGTTGGTACCTACTCTAGTCGGACCACTGCAACTGTTGAATACGATGAAAGAGAACTTAAAAACAACGTTCAACGTTGCAAATCTCAGTACCACTGAGCAGCAATGAGCAGAATGCAGCTTGTTTGCATCTCTCAAACACAAACAGTTTTCGCACCTGAAGACTCTCGCACAACCAGAGTTGATGTTGATGGTGCACTCCGTAAAGATGCAATTACGACCCCTAGTTCCTGTACTCAGATTCTTTCCTTTGATGCTGTCTTTCTGCCCTACACCTTTGGTGAAATTGTTTTTCTGCACCCTGTACAATCATCTTTCATTTATGTTTACTCACTAATAAATGAAAATTCTGAAATATTTAAAGGAAGCTATGTGATTTACATCGATAAGACCGAGGCATATTCTCGTGCCAGTGAAAAGTCACTGGCGTCTCTAAAGCGTAAGTGGGGGCAAAACCAAAGCTGGCGGCACGCAATTTCAAACTGTCGTCCTACCTCAATTCCGTCAGTAACTTTTTAATTTAACATGGTTCGCTTTCCACTATCAAAAGTTTTATTTGCCACTATTGCAAATCTGAGTAATCGTCATTTTTAAACAAAAATCACAAATTGAAATACGTGCATGCAAGGATAACTATAACCGCTACTCCACCGGCCGGGCTGGCCGAGCGGTTCTAGGCGCTACAGTCTGGAACCGCGCGACCACTACGGTCGCAGGTTCGAATCCTGCCTCGGGCATGGATGTGTGTGATGTCCTTAGGTTAGTTAGGTTTAAGTAGTTCTAAGTTCCAGGGGACTGATGACCTCAGTAGTTAAGTCCCATAGTGCTCAGAGCCATAACCGCTACTCCAAACTTCAAGCGAGCAGCTACGCTCAAGCGGGACACTACGAACGTTAGAATACAAAATACATGCTACTGTCGTGGTTTCGGTAGGGTTTTATACACCGTTCGTACTCACTTAAAGTTTGGAATATTGGTTACATTTATGTCTGTGTACTTGAAATAAGTAATGCTCGAAACTGAAATCGTAGAAGTAAACATTTTTACCGCTGTATGCGGAAATTATCATGTTTCATAATAACATGAAGGACGTATCGAAATAGTAGTCACTCTTTTGCTGTCGTGCATACTTAGCTGACAAATGACTCACTGCCTCAGTCCCCCCTGGGAGTCCTCTGACGAACAGTAGACAACGTTGTTATATTATGCAAAAAGCTACAACAGTAAAATAATGCTACACCTAAGTCAAATTCACACACAGAGAACTAAGATCTGCCCTTTAAGTATAAGAATTCAACTTACTGCTTAAATAAATCGATTGTTAAGATCGATCTACTGCTTTGCAGCCACCACAAATTGAACTTACAAAGAGTATTGACGCTACAAAAAACTCCACCTTCCGTGATTCAGCGAACACCAGCTGACCTATGCCTAAATAAAAAGCATACCGAATGAACGTTTCTAAAGCATTTAACTCTCACAGAGCTGGTGATTTATATCTCCTGTACGCTGATATTTGGCACACGCGCCGAGCGAGCGTTAAACTTAACTCTCTACTTGAGGGGCGATGCCAAGATGATAGGTGCGCCGTTACCTTGATGGCAGCTCTGAACTGCATCGCTGTGCCATGAGAAAGCTGCACTTCCGGTAACCAAACATTTTAGTTGTAAATGGCAGCGTACATATTCCAGTAACTGCAACTGTAATACCACAACCGTAATACATGAATGAAGCACAGTATACATATGGATTATGATGTTAGAAAGAAGAGATTAACACAAAGAGTTAATAACTTCCTGTGGACTTCCACCCGCCTTTATACCTCAGAGGTCAGTGCGACTGACTGTCTCATGGAAAAATTGCATTCGATTGCTAGTATTACAAAGGACTTTTCTTTTTCCGCCTCCATCGTTGGTAGAATCTGATTAGGTATTTAATGTTAAAATGAGCATTTCCGAGGAAAGATTTATCTAACCATAGATTATATGCGAATGAATATGTCGGCCTATATTGTCAGTTCATTTCCCTTCTTCTTCTCGGAGAAGGAGACAAGGAACGCGTATCTCACTCCTAGACTGCCGTTAGCATCGATCAGACGAAAACCCAGATCATAGGCACCACCATAATACTGTGAGAAAGGATTTATACCATTCCAGAATGTATTTTCACTCTTTGTCGGAATGTGCCCTGATCTGAAACTTCCAGACAGATTAAAACTGTGTGCCGAACTAGGGCTCGAACTTGTAATTTTCACCTTTCGCGGACAAGCGCTCAAGTACAACAGTCTCCCGTGAAAGACAGAGGTCCATGGTTCTAGCCCGGATCCACTACACAGTTTTAGTCTGCCAGGAAGTTTCGATTTATATCATTGTAAGAAGATGCACGTTATACGTTTGTTTGCATGGCCATCTTCCGCAGCAGCTGTTAAAATCAGTTGCTATTGGTTATCTGTCATGAGCTGACTGCAGTTTAATTAAAAAGAATTACACCAGACGCGTTTCACTTTTATTTATAAAGCATCTTCCGTGTCTGTTATGCAAACTGGATAAAAAGTTTGTACAATTTTGATTGTTTAGGTTTAAAAGCAGCGTTTTGTTTATAAAGTTGGTGTGCTAGCAGCGGTTGACTTCGATTCACATATGCACTTCTACTTTTTGCCATTCTGCAGTATTTCGTGCGCTGCATTATTTACACTTCACTTTTGTAAACTGTTTTGTAAACTGCTCAGTAACAGTGTTTATGTATGTTCGTTTGTTTCCGTTCATATTGTGAGTGTTGTCAACCTGTGAAACTACTTGTATGTGTGTGTGTGTGTGTTAGTGTAAACTGGTGAAATTGTCTCGTATGTTAGATAGAGATGTGAAAGGAGTGATTGGGGGGCGGGGGGGGGGAGGGGTGATTGAATTTTTCCCGGGGGAGGGGAGCGGGATGGGCCTGCATGGTTTATAGGACATAATTTGGGAGGAGATGGTAGTGGTAAACGGAGACTCTGGTTATACGTGTATACGTAATGTGATATTAGATGGTCGATCAGTTTAAACAGTGTATCGTTTGCCAAGTTGGAGTCATCATGTATGAATTGTTTCTTTTCTGTTATGGTTTTCTGAATGTGGTAGTTTTCTTCTAAGGTGAGGAGGCGCTTTTTGTTGTTGCTGTTTATCCTTGTATGTCAGTGTCTCTGATTGTATTTTATGTTGGTGTTGGTTTTGGTGTAGTTGTAAGTGTGCTGCAAAAGTTGAATGGTTTTTCCTATACTCCCATGCTCTTATGTTCTTTGTATCTGGTATCTGGTGTCAAATGTCCTCCTGGTTTGACCTACGTATCTTCCGTCATATGTATTACATTTCAATTGGTGTAACAAAAAATATACACATCTAACACAGGCTCCATTTACCACTAACACCTACTTCCAGATTCTGTCCTATAATCACCATCCAGACCTATTCCCGCCCCTCCCCCCCCCCCAAAAAAAACCTACAGTAACAGCCCCCCCCCCCCGCCCCTGCCATCTCTTTTCACATCTCTACCTAACATACAATTAACTTCATTAATTTACACAAACACACACACAAACACACACAAGCACACAGTAGTAGTTTCAAAGGTTGGCACACTCACAACATGAACGAAAACAAACGGACAGAGCCGGCCTGAGTGGCCGAGCGGTTATAGGCGCTATAGTCTGGAACCGCGCGACCGCTACGGTCGCAGGTTCGAATCCTGCCTCAGGCATGGATGTGTGTGATGTCCTTAGGTTAATTAAGTTTAAGTAGTTCTAAGTTCTAGGGGACTGATGACCTCAGCAGTTCAGTCCCGTAGTGCTCAGAGCCAGAGTGTCATTCTATTTAATTAAATTGCAGCCAGCTCAAGATAGATAACCAATAGTAACTGATATGCAGGTGAAATAACTGATACAGAACAACAAAGGTAACCACAAAAACATTTGGTGTAGTGCAAACTTATTTAATTCATCATACAATGTAGGCTTTCACGACCGGTATTGTCTTCACTTAAAACTTACGGGTTGATAGGCCGTGGTCGATGTATAAAACTCTCCCCTGACATTTCGTCTCCGAATGCGGGAGACATCCTCCGAGCTATTAGGCTTGGGAGGAGGACGCTAGGTGCCACCACTCCTTGGCAGTGAGTGTACCGCCTTACCGGATATTCGCTGGAGCCGTCCTACAGGCTGTCCTCCGTGTCAGTGTAGGGATTTCCGCCTACTCCTCGCTACCACGACAACCATAATCAGGAGTACGCAGATTTCTGGGGGCGAGCCTAAGTGTAAATACCCTCAACAAGAGCACTGAGGCTTTGGAGGTCTTCCATAAGTATGCTAGACTGTAGGCACATGCCAGCCGCCGCTCCGCCCTGCACGAGGACGCGGTGCTGATCGCGGGCGACACCAGGAGCTGCGACTGCAGATTCCACACGGGCGCTGACACGCCACTCTTCACGTTTCTGCGATGAGGAAGGCGCCAAGAACGAGACTGAAACACTGTAAAACTCTCAAAAGTAAGTGGATGTTAATTTAATGCTGCCTCATTGACGCCTTGGGTGTGAACGGGCCCTCACCACAGCCTCTCCACCCGACCGTCCTGAACCCTGGTAACCGGTTCACGCAGTACACCCCTACAATATTAAAGAAAGAATACAAAAGAAAAGACAAAATAGCGAAGTAAGAAAATGAACAAACGACATTATATTCTCAATACGGAGAAGAGTAATATGTTGCACAATTGAGAAGCTACGTAAAGTAGAAGTAAAGGCCCTTATTCAAGAAACCCGACATCAACGGTCAGATTAATTAGAGGCGGAGCGCTGATTACAAGAGCGTATAGCGATATGCCAGGAGGCCAACTATTACTTTTTCGAACAAACATTGCCATCCTTTGCTGGAAGTCATTTAAAGAAACCACTGAATACCTAGTCTTGAGTGACCTAACAAAAATTTGAAATCCGCTCCTAGTGAATGTGAAACCACGTCATCTCGCTCGATAATGTTGTGCTAACCCCAAGCTCATGGCTTCTACTGCTCAGTGAGAGCGATGCCGCATTTTGGAAGCAGCATGCAAGCATTGTGTGGAAGAATGAGATTTTCAAAAAAAATGGCTCTGAGCACTATGGGTCTTAACATCTATGTCATCAGTCCCCTAGAACTTAGAACTACTTAAACCTAACTAACCTAAGGACAGCACACAACACCCAGTCATCACGAGGCAGAGAAAATCCCTGACCCCGTTGGGAATCGAACCCGGGAACCCGGGCGTGGGAAGCGAGAACGCTACCGCACGAATGAGATTTTCACTCTGCAGCGGAGTGTGCGCTGGTATGAAACTTCCTGGCAGATTAAAACTGTGTGCCGGACCGAGACTCGAACTCGGGACCTTTGCCTTTCGCGAGCAAGTGCTCTACCAACTGAGCTACCAAAGCACGACTGACGCCCCGTCCTCACAGCTTTACTTCTTTCAGTTCTGCAAGGTTCGCAGGAGAGCTTCTGTAAAGTTTGGAAGGTGGGAGACGAGGTACTAGCACAAGTAAAGCTGTGAGGACGGGGCGTCAGTCGTGCTTGGGTAGCTCAGTTGGTAGAGCACTTGCCCGCGAAAGGCAAAGGTCCCGAGTTCGAGTCTCGGTCCGGCACACAGTTTTAATCTGCCAGGAAGTTTCATTGTCTGGAAGAGTTCCTCGTGAGCGCCGCCTGATAGATGCAATGCGCGATTGGATACATAGACGCGATAGTTCATATAGTATGAAAGACAACAATTGTGCTATAAACGGAATGGCCAAAATTAACGCTGAGAGCTGACCCATTAGAAGATGTGTCGTGTATGACACCTGAATGCTGCGGCTAAATGCGGCGAATGACATGGGTGTAGACACGAAATCTGAGCAGTCCGTTACAGGGAGGTGTGTAGTGAACACGCAGACACATTGCGAGTTGACCGACTTAGAAAATGGCATGATACTCAATGCAGAACAAACAGGCCAGGGAATATCGGAATTACACAAGAATCCAGGTTTCCGAGGCCATCAGTGTCTAACGTGGAGATAATGTTTTCACGCGCGTAAACAGTCGCACAGAATGACCGCAGTTGTTTGACGAATGGACGTCATAGCGAGCGAGTGTCTGTTGTAAGTCAGATCGCCTCTGATTTGATTGTGGATCGCCGGGAACCCATTTCTGCCAGGACTTCACGGAGACCAATCCATCGCGTAGGCTTCAGCAGCCGACTGCCGACTCATGCCTGTTTGCGGACACCCCAACAGAGAACTCAATGACTGCCTTGGGACTGGGCACATCATCACTGGACCACTGAACAGTGGCGGCATTTAGCATGATCCCATGAAACCTATCGAGATTATGAGCGTGCCAGAGTGTGTTGTACGACCGTTGAAGATATGGGTCCTGCGTGGCAACAAGGTCATGTTCATCCAAGTGGTGGCTCAGTTATCTTTGTTCATGTGATCACCGTTAGACCACATTCTCCGGCTGCAGTGACTAATGACACTTGACGTAGACATTTCTGGAGATCAACTGTTCCACTTTATCATATTATAGTGCCCTGATGGAGATATCAAGTTTCATCTGGATCATGACACATTCTCTTTGCCATTCTCCGATTGCACACGGCTAGGTTATGTACACCCCAGTGAATCTACGACCATGACTTGGTCCTCATATCGCCCAGTATTAACACAATCGAACAATTCTTGAATGCTGTCGAGGAATCCAGCAGCAACCACAAGGGAAGATTTGTGCGTATAAAGGTGCATGGATAAACATCTCTCCAGAACGACATTTACATCTCGTAAAATTTTGAGAGCTCGTCAAAGGACGAGTCGCTCATAATTTCTTGCTACTCGCAGTATTTCCTACTACCCATACTAAATACAGGAAAGCGACTAATATGTATAAAAGAAAAGTGCTATATAATGACATGTATCGCAGAGAACCAGAGCATGACGTCAGCCTTCGGTATAACGAACGTACCGTGGGCCGATAACCAGATTCACAACAATGTTTTTTGCTACATTACATTTTACATTACACTTATCGTTTTTCATGGATCCTTTAGAGAGGAGAGGAGTTTCTGGGATGTGGAAAGAGTCAAGGCCTTTTTTTTTAACTTAGATACATGGATATTGTACAATTCTAATGCAAACAGAGTTATGAGCTACAATCCTTGTGAAGATATTCATCTATGGAGTAGAAGAAGTAGGCCAACAGGAAGTTCTTTAATTCACTTTTAAACCGATCTTTATCACTTACAAGACCTTTGGTATACTCTGGTAAGTTATTGAATATATGAGTACGCATGTATTTGACTCCTTTTTGTACTAATGTTAAGCTTTTATAGTCCTTATACAGATTGTTTTTGGTTCTGGTATTATAAACATGTTTTGCAATATTTGTGTAAAAAGAGACATGTTGAAATGGAAAAGGACATCAGTGAGTATATGAACTGAGAAGTAGTAGTTATAATACCAAGTTTCTTAAAGAGGTCTCTGCATGATGATCAAGGACTGACACCAGATATAATTCCAATGACTCGTTTCCGAATTTTGAAAATGTTCTCTATGTGAGAGGAGTTTCCCCAAAAGATGATTCCATAACTCATTAGTGAATGGAAGTAGGCCGAATAAACTAACTTCTTCATTTTTAAATCACCTATTTCTCCTATCATGTGTACTGCAAATGTAGATGAACTAAGGCATTTCATTAAGTCTAGAATGTGAGTTTTCCAATTTAGGTTGTAGCCCTAAAAATTTAACACTGTCTACAGCTTTAATTTCATTGTTTGAATACATTATACTTATAGGGTCAGTGAATAGGTAGTGTGCTGAACAGGTTTACTTTGATGAGTTAAACTGCAATATAAATGAGATCGGAATGAGAGTGTTGATTTTGTTCCTGATATCGGCAAATAACATTATAATTAAGTGACTTGCAAGTGTAGAGTCTCTCACATACATGTATTTTCAAGATATGTTAACTTTCTGATTGCCATATCACAAAATTTGGTAGTAACTCTTGCGGTAAAAGGATCTGAACTGAGACGTTTTAGGAGAAATGCTATAAGATTTTTCCACTTTCAAGTCTTATGAATACATATTTTGCATAATGTGGTACACTGTAAATTGTTTTTGCAGAAACGCTATTTTAGTTATAGGTGTTATATTTTTAAAAGTACGAAGCTCTAAAGACCTCCTGAATGTTTGAGTCGAGTCTACTGGTGGGAAATAAAGTTCAGAAAAAAGATCATCTTTTATTTTCTCTGTGAAGTCTTCTGTGTTTGGGTTTCATCTGCCACAATAAATCTATCTTCTGATTTAAATGAAATGATAGATCATACAGCCAGATCAATAATAGCAACAACAAAGACAGGTAAGTGGAGTAGAACATCCACTGAAGAGTCGGCACGAACTTAATTATGTGTATAGACATTTCATCTATCCAGGGAATCGATAATTTCGACGATTTTTGCGTGTTATCGATGTCGATAGTGGCAAAAGATAAAAAGAAGATGTAGTACAAATAGCCGCATCTTTTAATTGCATTGACACAGAAGCTTAACATTTTTTACAAGTGACTGTGAACTATAGTATGTGACATCAATTTCATACGTCTACTCGTTCTTAGCAACCTCAACAGAAGGCGTCTTAACAGACTGTCAGACTGTCGGATAACATTTTACAAAATATTTTTTTTCGTGTGATATAATTACAAATTTACAATTTTCAGACTTTTTCCATTTACCCTGGAACCTTGCTTCCTGCCAAATTTCATGATTCTAGAACAACAGAAAGTACCTTGTAGATTAAGTATCAAAATACGTGACTTACGGCCGTGTCTTTTGGCTGTATTGACGTAGAAGCATAATTGTTTACATCGCCAAGTTACCATAGACTCTATTCTATGTGTCTATGTGACACAAGTTTCAACGTGGTAACTCTATCCTTTTCCTGAGAAAAGGGGGTCTTAACTAGCAGACAGACAAATTGAACCTGCGGAACCCTAAAAAGAGCCAATATTAAACCCTGTGTAAAGCTGACATTAATGATGGGATGAACGATAGATTGACTATATGCCTTCCAATAACGCCTTAGACAGAGTACTAAGCAACCATCGGTCAAAAGGCGAACTTCCTGAAGCATGAAGTTCAGTTTAATATAAGAGACGCTCTCTCTTTTATTACGAATGGAACGCTGGAACTTCTCTAAAGAAGGAGAACAGGATGAAATGTCTCTTTGATTTCGCTGACATGTGACAAGTTAGTGCACACTAATGTTCGCTCTGTCGCGCACGACGTCAACATCGTATCGACTTACGTGAGCCAATGCAGAGGAGATCGCCTCTGGCGTCAGCACCGCGCAGTCGATATCCAGCTTTACGGGGCCAGCTGGTGTGTCAGACGGCGTGCTGTTTTTCCTCCGCTATGCCGGCAAGGAGCACTGCAGAGGATGACTCGATGATCCACTTCGGATTTTGATTTTAAAAAAGTCCAATTTCGTAGTGCAGCTGCTAATAACGTCACCAAGTAGCATGGACTTAGATTCCTAAAAAAAAAAATTCTACTCATTTCTTTCAAAAGCGGATAAACATCGAAAATGCATATAGGTGGCGCAGAAGTAAAGGCATTAGACACGCTTTCAACTCCAGAATAGGTATCCTAGTCCATACCTGATTTAAATTTTACGTGTTAGCACAATTAACGAAGTCTATGGTAAAATATGCTGTAAGAATGCTCTAGATTCGTGCAATGGATAGTTGAATAATTACATAGTTCTACAAAAACAAATTTTTTTCTTGTTTCTAGGGGTAGTTGAACAGATACTGGGTATATTTGATACGCTGAATCTGAATCGGAAAATGGATTTCCTCAGTTGGCTCTAGTTTCTTAGATACAGGCTATCTCCTACGTGTAGTGTTAAATCGTTAAATTATCAGTAAATCGGTTGTAAATTCCATAATTCTCTATGACTATTCATTGTATATTTTGTGACTGCATATAGACAAATACAATATCTTATATATTACACGTTATAGAGAAGAAGGTGAGATTATGCGTCGTGGTAGTAATTTGAGATATCCTTTTGTGTCTCACAATTTCAAGGAGAGTCAGTTGGTCACACTGCTGCATTTGTCGGGGTCCCTCACCCCCTTTATTGTGGTCAGAACGGCAGTCGAGAGAGAAACGAGCATGTGAGAGGACGCGATTTGTGTAATAGCTGTTAAAAGTTTCTGTTAGTGAAGAATTTGTCATTCATTAAATCAAGAAAAAGGTATGACACAATTAGTTATTACATTATTCTTAGTTAAATGTAAGTTATAGAGCATATTGTAATATATAGTGTTATTAGTTTACCTTATCATATTTATAATAATATATTTTTCCAAATATAATTTTTATTTTACTTTATTCTTTTCATAGATAAGCATGTGTTCTTTGGGTAGAGGTTGTTTCAACTCTGCTGATGGGTTCTGCTATATTTGTAGAGAACACACTCTGCAAGAACAACGGAAGAATATCGCTGACTTCGTGAAACAGGCTTATAGTGCATATTTTGGGATTGAACTGGGAGACCAAGATAAACAATGGGCTCCTCATAAAGTTTTCAAAACCTGCATCGAGTCTTTACGACTGTGGACTAATAGTAAACGAAGGGTTTTAAACTCTGGAGTGCCAATGGTGTGGCGAGAGCTAAAAAAACCACCATAATTATTGTTATTTTTGCATTGTCAGTGTGAAAGGTTTCATTCGCTACAAGAAGCATAAGTGGAAATATCGCCATTTAGAAACGGCAAGGCAACCTGTGCCACATAGTGATGACATTCCTGTACCGGTGCTCACGACTGCCGGCCGCTGTGGCCGATCTGTTCTAGGAGCTTCAGTCCGGAAACGGGCTGCTGCTACGGTCGCAGGTTCGAATCCTGCCTCGGGCATGGATGTGTGTGATGACCTTAGGTTAGTTAGGTTTAAGTAGTTCTAAGTCTAGGGGACTCATGACCTCAGATGTTAAGTCCCATACAGCTTAGAGCCATTTCAACCATTTTGTGTGTGTGTGTGTGTGTGTGTGTGTGTGTGTGTGTTTACGACTCTGCCAATACTACTTCCTTCAGATGATAATAACTTGCGGGACTTCACCACTGTTGTTGTTGTGGTCTTCAGTCCTGAGACTGGTTTGATGCAGCTCTCCATGCTACTCTATCCTGTGCAAGCTTCTTCATCTCCCAGTACCTACTGCAACCTACATCCTTCTGAATCTGCTTAGTGTATTGATCTCTTGGTCTCCCTCTACGATTTTTACCCTCCACGCTGCCCTCCAATGCTAAATTTGTGATCCCTTGATGCCTCAAAACATGTCCTACCAACCGATCCCTTCTTCTAGTCAAGTTGTGCCACAAACTTCTCTTCTCTCCAATCCTATTCAATACCTCCTCATTAGTTACGTGATCTACCCACCGTATCTTCAGCATTCTTCTGTAGCACCACATTTCGAAAGCTTCTATTCTCTTCTTGTCCAAACTAGTTATCGTCCATGTCTCACTTCCATACATGGCTACACTCCATACAAATACTTTCAGAAACGACTTCCTGACACCTAAATCTATACTCGATGTTAACAAATTTCTCTTCTTCAGAAACGCTTTCCTTGCCATTGCCAGTCTACATTTTATATCCTCTCTACTTCGACCATCATCAGTTATTTTACTCCCTAAATAGCAAAACTCCTTTACTACTTTCAGTGTCTCATTTCCTAATCTAATACCCTCAACATCACCCGACTTAATTTGACTACATTCCATTATCCTCGTTTTGCTTTTGTTGATGTTCATCTTATATCCTCCTTTCAAGACACTGTCCATTCCGTTCAACTGCTCTTCCAAGTCCTTTGCTGTCTCTGACAGAATTACAATGTCATCGGCGAACCTCAAAGTTTTTACTTCTTCTCCATGAATTTTAATACCTACTCCGACTTTTTCTTTTGTTTCCTTTACTGCTTGCTCAATATACAGATTGAATAACATCGGGGAGAGGCTACAACCCTGTCTCACTCCTTTCCCAACCACTGCTTCCCTTTCATGCCCCTCGACTCTTATAACTGCCATCTGGTTTCTGAACAAATTGTAAATAGCCTTTCGCTCCCTGTATTTTACCCCTGCCACCTTCAGAATTTGAAAGAGAGTATTCCAGTCAACATTGTCAAAAGCTTTCTCTAAGTCTACAAATGCTAGAAACGTAGGTTTGCCTTTTCTTAATCTTTCTTCCAAGATAAGTCGTAAGGTCAGTATTGCCTCACGTGTTCCAACATTCCTACGGAATCCAAACTGATCTTCCCCGAGGTCAGCTTCTACCAGTTTTTCCATTCGTCTGTAAAGAATTCGCGTTAGTATTTTGCAGCTGTGACTTATTAAACTGATAGTTCGGTAATTTTCACATCTGTCAACACCTGCTTTCTTTGGGATTGGAATTATTATATTCTTCTTGAAGTCTGTGGGTATTTCGCCTGTCTCATACATCGTGCTCACCAGATGGTAGAGTTTTGTCATGACTGGCTCTCCCGAGGCCATCAGTAGTTCTAGTGGAATGTTGTCTACTCCCGGGGCCTTGTTTCGACTCAGGTCTTTCAGTGCTCTGTCAAACTCTTCACGCAGTATCTTATCTCCCATTTCGTCTTCATCTACATCCTCTTCCATTTCCATAATATTGTCCTCAAGTACATCTCCCTTGTATAAACCCTCTATATACTCCTTCCACCTTTCTGCTTTCCCTTCTTTGCTTAGAACTGGGTTTCCATCTGAGCTCTTGATATTCATACAAGTGGTTCTCTTCTCTCCAAAGGTCTCTCTAATTTTCCTGTAGGCAGTATCTATCTTACCCCTAGTGAGACAAGCCTCTACATCCTTACATTTGTCCTCTAGCCATCCCTGCTTAGCCATTTTGCACTTCCTGTCGATCTCATTTTTGAGACGTTTGTATTCCTTTTTGCCTGCTTCATTTACTGTATTTTTATATTTTCTCCTTTCATCAATTAAATTCAATATTTCTTCTGTTACCCAAGGATTTCTATTAGCCCTCGTCTTTTTACCTACTTGATCGTCTGCTGCCTTCACCACTTCATCCCTCAGAGCTACCCATTCTTCTTCTACTGTATTTCCTTCCCCCATTCCTGTCAATTGTTCCCTTATGCTCTCCCTGAAACTCTCTACAACCTCTGGTTCTTTCAGTTTATCCAGGTCCCATCTCCTTAAATTCCCACCTTTTTGCAGTTTCTTCAGTTTCAATCTGCAGTTCATAACCAATAGATTGTGGTCAGAATCCACATCTGCCCCAGGAAATGTCTTACAATTTAAAACCTGGTTCCTAAATCTCTGTCTTACCATTATATAATCTATCTGAAACCTGTCAGTATCTCCTGGCTTCTTCCATGTATACAGCCTCCTTTCATGATTCTTGAACCAAGTGTTAGCTATGATTAAGTTATGCTCTGTGCAAAATTCTACAAGGCGGCTTCCTCTTTCATTCATTCCCCCCAATCCATATTCACCTACTATGTTTCCTTCTCTCCCTTTTCCTACTGACGAATTCCAGTCACCCATGACTATTAAATTTTCGTCTCCCTTCACTACCTGAATAATTTCTTTTATCTCGTCATACATTTCATCTATTTCTTCATCATCTGCAGAGCTAGTTGGCATATAAACTTGTACTACTGTAGTAGGCATGGGCTTTGTGTCTATCTTGGCCACAATAATGCGTTCACTATGCTGTTTGTAGTAGCTAACCCGCACACCTATTTTTTTATTCATTATTAAACCTACACCTGCATTACCCCTATTTGATTTTGTATTTATAACCCTGTAATCACCTGACCAAAAGTCTTGTTCCTCCTGCCACCGAACTTCACTAATTCCCACTATATCTAACTTTAACCTATCCATTTCCCTTTTTAAATTTTCTAACCTACCTGCCCGATTAAGTGATCTGACATTCCACGCTCCGATCCGTAGAACGCCAGTTTTCTTTCTCCTGATAACGACGTCCTCTTGAGTAGTCCCCGCCCGGAGATCCGAATGGGGGACTATTTTACCTCCGGAATATTTTACCCAAGAGGACGCCATCATCATTTAATCATACAGTAGAGCTGCATGTCCTCGGGAAAAATTACGGCTGTAGTTTCCCCTTGCTTTCAGCCGTTCGCAGTACCAGCACAGCAAGGCCGTTTTGGTTAATGTTACAAGGCCAGATCAGTCAATCATCCTGACTGTTGCCCCTGCAACTACTGAAAAGGCTGCTGCCCCTCTTCAGGAACCACATGTTTGTCTGGCCTCTCAACAGATACCCCTCCGTTGTGGTTGCACCTACGGTACGGCCATCTGTATCGCTGAGGCACGCAAGCCTCCCCACCAACGGCAAGGTCCATGGTTCATGGGGGGGGACTTCACCACTATTAGTAGTGAATTTGAATACGAAGGAAGTTCCACAAGTTATCAGCTGTTCAATCAGGAAAAGCTTAACCATTTGTTAAGAGAACTCGGTCTTTCTAAACAGTCTTCTGCACTCTTGACATCTGGACTGAATGAGAAGAATAATCTATAACCAGGAACTACAATCGCGACTTACCGGACAAGAGAAGAAAATCTACTTCCATACTTCAGTCAAGATGGTGCACTTGTTTACTGCAGTGACATCCCTGGTTTACTACTAAAAGTGGGACTACAAAAATATCAACCTCAAGACTGGAAGCTTTTTATCGATTGCTCAACCAGAAACCTAAAACGTGTGCTGCTGCATAATGGTAATTGCTATGCATCCATTCCAATTGGCCACTTGACGAAACTTCATGAGGAATACGAAAATATCCAGATTATTCTCCAGAAACTTCGTTATAGTCAACACCAATGACCTATCTGTGTTGATATAAAAATGGTTAACTTTTTACTTGGACAGCAAAGTGGATACACAAAATTCCCTTGCTTTCTTTACATGTGGAACAGCAGAGCAAAGCATGATCACTGGGAAAAAGTTTCATGGCCATCAAGAGATAGCTTTATTGTAGGAGTAGCTAATATCCTAAAAGAACCATTAGTTGACAGGGACGAAATCATTCTTCCACCACTTCTTATCACGCCTGGTCTAATGGATCAATTTGTGAAAGCACTGGGCAAAAATAGTGACTGTTTCAAATATATATGCAAATCATTCCCTGGACTCAGTAATGAAAAATTGAAAGCTGGTATATTTGATGGTCCCCAAATTCGGAAGCTTATCTATGATTTGGAATTCATTAAAGTTATGAACTGCATTGAAGCATCTGCCTGGAGCAGTTTTGTCCCTGTTCTCAAGAATTTCTTGGGGATCCAGAAAGCACGTAATTATGAGGAACTGGTGCAAAACGTGCTTAGAAACTTGAAAAGCTTGGCGGCTAATATGAACATTAAGATTCACTATCTCCACAGACATCTTGATAGATTTCCTGTCAGTCTTGGTGACTACAGTGAGGAGCAAGGTGAAAGATTCCATCAAGATTTTTAGGTGATGGAAGAACAATATCAAGGTAGATGGGAGTGTCCAGACGATCAACACAAGAGAAAATCACGCAGGAGGAGTTTTTCCCTATGATAATTGTAATATTTTTAAAAGACTGTCTGTTTTTTCCTTTCATCTTCTATTACATGTTGAATCAGCAATGAAACTGCATTTTTGTGATCCTTTTCATATGTTTTCTCATTTTCATTTGACTGTGTGCACAATGTATCTCAATTAATATTATGAATTTTTGTTAGTTTGTTTATCTACGTATTGTACGTTACCACAATAAATAGAGACAATCCAGTAAAACGAGTGACATATTCGAACTCAGGGACATAAAGTACCCTAAATTCGCTGTAAATTAATTGGCAACAAAAGCAGTGTTAACCAGTATTGTACATTACACAACGGGAGAATCTGTGCTGTGGGGTCAGCTGATCTTAAGTTTTACAGTTTGTTGCAAAGCGTCCGACTGCAAACAGAAAAAAGCGCGTTTCATTCCTTTTCAAAACCTTTCGAACGCCGTTAAGAAAAGTATATCTCTTTGCTAAAAACACAGTCCTTAAGTCAAGAAATATATCGAAGCACAAAATATCGCAAGTATTACCTTTCGGAAAAACATTTTCTAACTTTCACGCTATCGGCTATCAAAGTACTTGCTTCGATACTGCCTGTGCAGAAATTGAAATACAGAGCGTATGTATGTTACCGTGAAACATTCTATACACACAGGTTGTGCCACGTCTATACTTTAATACGTTACTTTCAGACATTTATTATAAGCTACTGTCCCAGTTAGCAGTGGCTGATGTAGACACATCTGCTTGCTACAAGCGGTAACTACAATTCTTATTGTCTGACGACATATCAACATCGAAATCTGTGAGATTTGGATTTCAGATAATGAATTCATAACTTAAAACAAATGATAGACAGCTCGCGATAACCGACCCACATTGGTTGAAATTCTGTTACAGCAAAATGAGTAGCTTTCGCAATAACATTCTTGTGCATCATCATTTCGTGTTGGCATGAAGCGCTAGACTTTCGTCCATCCAGGTACTTCTCAATACTCATTGCTTCATCAGATTTCAAGAACAAATATAGCCGGCTGGGATGGCCGAGCGGTTCTAGGCGCTACAGTCTGGAACCGCGCGACCGCTACGGTCGCAGGTTCGAATCCTGCCTCGGGCATGGATGTATGTGATGTCCTTAGGTTGGTTAGGTTTAAGTAGTTCTAAGTTCTAGGGGACTGATGACCTCAGAAGTTAAATCCCATAGTGCTCAGAGCCATTTGAACCAACAAATGTAGAACAACATTGGCAGCTGACCATTAAAGTGCAACTTTCAGCCTGTGGCGTCAATCACCATCCGATAAGCATTGAAGAGCCTTTTTACATGCCAATTTTGTGTTAATACAGAATGTTTATATTGCTGGGGAGCCGTAAACTAATGATTGCATTACACTGCGTTAGTCATATTTCATGGATCCCGTGGAGAGTTGTTGCTGAGGATACGCTGGAAAGAAGTGAAAGGTGTACATTTTATTTAATCTCAGGAAAATGAAATGAGGTAACATCAGAAAGACTATGGTGCAAATTCTAACCTAAAACATTATATTTAAGAACTTCTGTCAGGATATAATTATTTAATTCAGTGTCCAACTCCACCACATTATCCATATGGTTTTTGACATACTCTGATAGTTTGTTCAATTCATGTGTGCCTATGTACCTGACTCCATTATGAACCAGTTCTAACCTTTGAAGTCCTTGTATAAGTTGCATTTGGCTTCATGATTTCATAAGTTTTTAAGGAAGAGATATATGTTTTAATAATTGCATTTATAACGAAACATTTGTGTTTTGAAAACGATTCTGTAGGATGTTCTACTACTAAAACCGAATATAATTCTTATGCGAATACTCTGAATATACTGTCACTGAAAATAGAGTTTCGCCCCAAAATGATTCTGTAATCAATTAGTAAATGAGAATACGCAGTACAAACTAGTTTCTTCATTTTTAGGGTTCCGTACCTCAACCGGTAAAAATGGAGTCCTTCTCGGATCAAACTGTTGTCCAATTTTCAATCTATCTGTTACGAACCTTTCTTCTCATGAGGTAGAACAGGAAATGCAAAATTACGCAAAAAATTTAAACTCCAAACTTAAAGTAAAAAGCTTTCTCTGAAGTCTTGGAATTCCCAAGGCCGATATGATGCCAGTATCGCACTCGAAAACAAGCAAACCTCGTCGAGATTCTCGATTCCCAGGATAGATGAACTATCCATATACGTAATTAAGTTCGTGAGGAACCCTCAGAGTACGAATCCCACTCGCATTTGGCCAACTTTTATTGAATCACTTGTAGCTGAACTAAGTTGCTTCATTAATGTTAGGCAATGGGATTTACAATCATCTATCTGCAATCGTAAAAAATTATACTTTTCACATCTCGTGTTTTACTGTTTATGTAGATTATTTTTGAGGCCTTTGGATTTCTTTGAGACTGAGCTGTATGGTCTGAGTCTTGTCACAGTAATCCACGTGTCTTGAACCGTCTGTCAATGATTTAGAATTTTTCGTTAGCTGCCTTTTCAGTAACGGAAATGGTACTAATTCTTATTCTTATAGTTTCATCATTTGCCAAAAAGAACGAAATTTGCATATTCTCGAGTTGCAAGTGGAAGATTATTACGTAAATGAGACACAACAGAGGATCCAAAATAGAACCTTGTGGTGCACGATGTCTGCTTGCTTCAGATTCTCAATAGTTATTGTTACGAGATCGAGATGGAAGTGCTACATTCTGCCACAAGTCATTTATATGAGATTAAACTTTGGACCTGGTTCGTCTACTGTAACGTAGTATTTTAACTTAACACACAACCAAAAGCTTTAGGTTAGCAACAAAATATTCCCAATGGTGGTTTTATTTATTGGTTCCAGTATATCATATGTCAATGGTAATATAGACTGTTTGTTGACAGTCTTTTTCAAATCCGAATTGTTTGCTGTTGAGTATGTTTCTTTTGTACTAATTTTTTATGAAATTTATTGAACACTATCTTATCGAAAATATTTGAAAATACTGCAGTAATGAAACAGGTCTGTGATTATTTATTTATGTTGTGACCTCAAGACAAAGTGTAACGTGTGATTCAGTGTGCATTTCGAGGACTCACATATCCAACCATTTCTTTTATGCCCTCAGTGCTTCCGTGTGCGAAGAATCTGTGAATTACTGTACATCCAACATGCAAACTGTGTTTTGAGGTTCGCACAAGATTGATACATGTACCCTAAATGAGGAGGGGAAGTCATGTTCGGCATTTACTTACTTGTAATTGCGTGTTGTATTTCTGAGGTGAAGACTGAGAATCAATTAGTTAATTATGCTCATTTATGCTCGGATGGATGTGGAGAACCACCTAAAAATTGTCCATGCAATCCCATGTACCAGACTAATGACTGTTGTTCCGATGTGCGGACTTGACTTTCTTACCTCATAAACTAGTGCTCTATACGGTGCTACCAAATGTTGCTGAGATTTCTCTGAATTTCATAACTATCAGACTACATAGAGGATGGCTGTTCAATGTCGTCGACAGCTCATACTGAGTGTCGATTTGCTTCACTTTCAAAGACTAGATAGCCGTTGCAGTATTACTTTTTAACCGGAACTTTTCTGATGAGTTTATTCGTTATGCCTGTCGATGTTTCGACTTGCATCTGCTGTACTTCAATCAAGTTTAATCGCACGTTTGGCCCTTGTCATATTCTCCCCATACGTGACACGACATGCTGATGTGTATGGTTGCGCACCGTTGCTTTCCTCTCCGCAGCCGCCGTCGGTCGACGTTCAGAAATATCTCACTTACGTCATTCCGACGACACTCGATATTTCATGTGTAAGTAACCGGCAATCACTGCTATTTTAAGCATATAAGCTATTTTACACTTGCAGAAAATTTTTCATCGGACGTTTCTCCCTCGAAACTTCGCATGTGTATAGTACAAACGAGAGAGGCGACCAGAGGATAATGAAACAAGTAAATAATCCTAATTAACACAGGGTTGAAACTAATGGTTTCCACATACGATGTATTACGACAAAATACACGAACATCTTACAACACAATCTCTGAGTATCCAGTCTGCAGATATGCACTTGAGGTCAAACGCATTACAACTGGTGTTCCACAAGACCACCGTTCACGTGAAGAAAGGCTCAGCACGTCTCCTCATCTACATCTACATCTGCATCACTACTATGCAGTTCACATTTAAGTGCCTAGCAGAGGGTTCTTCTAACTACCTTCCACTCTCTAAGAGCACATGGAAAAGCGCGTAGTTAAATGTTTCTGTACAAGCTCTGCTTTCTTTTATTTTATTGCCATGACAATTCCTCTCTATGCAGATGGGTGACAAAAAAATATTTTCACATTCAGAGAAGAAAGCTGGTAATTGAAATTTCGTGAAAAAGACCTTGCCGAAACGCAAAATGCATTTGCTTTTTTGATTGCCACCCCAACTCGCTTATCATATCCGTGACACTTTTTCCCTAATACAAAAGGAACTGTCCTTCTTTGGACTTACTCGATGTCCTCCACCAACCATATCTGGTGAGGATCCCATACGGCATAGTAGTACTATAGAGGAGGACAAACAATTGTAGTCTATGCCCTCTCTTTAGTAGACCTACGCATCTGCTAATTGTTCCGCTAATAAAACGCAGACTTTCGTTCACCTTCCCCACAACATTATCTATGAGATCATTCCAATTTAAGTTGTTCGTAAAATTAAAGCTGTAGCCCTCGGTCGCAAAAATTAAGACTTTTGATCTGGCTTCGGCTCTTCTACGAGTGTCTTCACCAGAAATTACTCAAACTGGCATGTCACGACCCGCGCGGTTTAGCCGAGCGCTCTGGGGCGTCTTGTTACGGCCCGCGAGGCTCCGCCCGTCGGAGGTTCGAGTCCTCCCTCGGGCATGGGTGTGTGTGTTGTCCACAGCGTAAGTTAGTTAGATTAAGTAATGTCGAGGCTTAGGGACCGATGACCTAAGCAGTTTGGCCACATAAGATCTTACCACAATTTTTTTGGCATGTCACGTATAAAATACACTCCTGGAAATAGAAAAAAGAACACATTGACACCGGTGTGTCAGACCCACCATACTTGCTCCGGACACTGCGAGAGGGCTGTACAAGCAATGATCACACGCACGGCACAGCGGACACACCAGGAACCGCGGTGTTGGCCGTCGAATGGCGCTAGCTGCGCAGCATTTGTGCACCGCCGCCGTCAGTGTCAGCCAGTTTGCCGTGGCATACGGAGCTCCATCGCAGTCTTTAACACTGGTAGCATGCCGCGACAGCGTGGACGTGAACCGTATGTGCAGTTGACGGACTTTGAGCGAGGGCGTATAGTAGGCATGCGGGAGGCCGGGTGGACGTACCGCCGAATTGCTCAACACGTGGGGCGTGAGGTCTCCACAGTACATCGATGTTGTCGCCAGTGGTCGGCGGAAGGTGCACGTGCCCGTCGACCTGGGACCGGATCGCAGCGACGCACGGATGCACGCCAAGACCGTAGGATCCTACGCAGTGCCGTAGGGGACCGCACCGCCACTTCCCAGCAAATTAGGGACACTGTTGCTCCTGGGGTATCGGCGAGGACCATTCGCAACCGTCTCCATGAAGCTGGGCTACGGTCCCGCACACCGTTAGGCCGTCTTCCGCTCACGCCCCAACATCGTGCAGCCCGCCTCCAGTGCTGTCGCGACAGGCGTGAATGGAGGGACGAATGGAGACGTGTCGTCTTCAGCGATGAGAGTCGCTTCTGACTTGGTGCCAATGATGGTCGTATGCGTGTTTGGCGCCGTGCAGGTGAGCGCCACAATCAGGACTGCATACGACCGAGGCACACAGGGCCAACACCCGGCATCATGGTGTGGGGAGCGATCTCCTACACTGGCCGTACACCACTGGTGATCGTCGAGGGGACACTGAATAGTGCACGGTACATCCAAACCGTCATCGAACCCATCGTTCTACCATTCCTAGACCGGCAAGGGAACTTGCTGTTCCAACAGGACAATGCACGTCCGCATGTATCCCGTGCCACCCAACGTGCTCTAGAAGGTGTAAGTCAACTACCCTGGCCAGCAAGATCTCCGGATCTGTCCCCCATTGAGCATGTTTGGGACAGGATGAAGCGTCGTCTCACGCGGTCTGCACGTCCAGCACGAACGCTGGTCCAACTGAGGCGCCAGGTGGAAATGGCATGGCAAGCCGTTCCACAGGACTACATCCAGCATCTCTACGATCGTCTCCATGGGAGAATAGCAGCCTGCATTGCTGCGAAAGGAGGATATACACTGTACTAGTGCCGACATTGTGCATGCTCTGTTGCCTGTGTCTATGTGCCTGTGGTTCTGTCAGTGTGATCATGTGATGTATCTGACCCCAGGAATGTGTCAATAAAGTTTCCCCTTCCTGGGACAATGAATTCACGGTGTTCTTATTTCAATTTCCAGGAGTGTAAATATCAAGCGATAAAGCTTCAGTCACAAAATTTTTAAAGTAGAATACGTGGTAAGCAAGCCACTCCGGGCTGTCGGCACGTGTCCAGCTACAGGTAGCATCAGTTTGAGTGTTTAATTTGTGATGAGGGCACTTACAGAAGTGCCGAAAACAGGTCAAAAGTTTAAATTTTTGGCGACCGAGGGCAGTAATTACTTTAATTTTAATTTGTAAACGGTCGCTGACCACGCAGTCATGTTTAAAACTTTAAGTTGTTCGTATTTGTAATAATTGTAATTCCTGGGCGTTTAGGTGACCTGACAGTCTTTAAAAAAATGGCTCTGAGCACTATGGGACTTAACATCGATGGTCATCAGTCCCCTAGAACTTAGAACTACTTAAACCTAACTAACCTAAGGACATCACACAACACCCAGTCATCACGAGGCAGAGAAAATCCCTTACCCCGCCGGGAATCGAACCCGGGAACCCGGGATAGATTTTGGAGCTGGTTTTTATCTTCTAGTGACTTTACTGAGCGTTAAAGGACAGCTTCGCCTGCAAACAGTTTGAGAGATCTGCTGAGATTGATTGCTAACTGGTTTATATAGATTAGGAACACTTCCTTTGGGAATGTTGCATATCACTTCTGTTTTACTCGATTATTTTCCTTCGATTACTACGTACTGTGATCTTTCTGATACGAAATCACGAATCCAGTCGCACAAGAGAAGCGATACACCACAGGCATGTAATTTGATTAGAAGTCTCTTGTGAGAAACGATGTCAAAAGTCGGCTTCAGCAAATCTAGAAAATGGAACCAATTTGAGGTCCCCTATCGATAGCACTCATTACTTTGTGCGAATAGAGAGGTAGTTGCTTTTCACAAGAACTATATTTTCTGACAACCAACCATAATGCGTTTCCGAAGTTCGTCGACATGATCAATAGGGCTGGGAAATAGGAAAGCTTTTAAATATCCCGTCATAAAATAATCCAGCGGGTTCAAGTTGGGGGACCCGGGAGGTCGTGATATTGGCGAGCCACGGCAGATACTCCTGTTGTTGAAACGCTGTTTATCAGTACTTAGGTATCCGAAATAACGACAAAATCAACTGAGGACAGTTTATCACTTTATAGCTTTCGCCTACTCGCTGTGTTTCGAAATAAACGTATACTCGACACTAAAAGTGTTGCAACTTAGGCACGACTGCACTTGTGCGTGCGTCGCATCTGGAAAACCATTGGTTTCCGGATCTAATGTAATTAGAAATATTTGCTTGTTTCATTGTCCTCTACTTGCCCTTTTCGTTTGTTCCTGTAATAGTCAAACAACTCGTGTACTCACTGAAGACAGGTCTGCGTTCTCTATGTTTCAAATCGTCTGATATACTGAGATTAACAGAAGTGCGTTGTTTGGCGATGTTGTGGCCTTCAGTCCGAAGACTGGTCTGATGCAGCTCTCCATGCTGCTCTATCCTGTGCAAGTCTCTTCATCTCCGAGTAACTACTACAACCTTCTTCTGAATCTGCTTACTGCATTCATCTCTTGGTCTCCCTTTACGATTTTTGCATCCCATACGTCCCTCCACACTTAATTGGTGATCCCTTGATGTCTAAGAATGTGTTCTGTCAACCATCATCATCATCATCAGTGTTCTGCCTAAAGGCAGGTTTTCACATGGTAGTTCTCCAGGCTGTCCGGTCTTCTGCCATCCTCTTCAGGTCTGCATAATTTCCTCTTACCTTTATGTCGCCTATCACCTTGTATCTCCTTCTTCCTCTCAGTCTTCTCCCGCAAACCAATCCTTCCAAAGCATCTACTAGCAAGCACTCCCTTTTTCCTTTCTCTTACAACCTTCAGCAGACATCTTCTCTCACCAACCCTTTCCAATACTCTTTCATTACTCACTCTTTCCATCCAGCTTATTCTCTCCATTCTCCTCCACATCCACATCTCAAATGTTTCCAACCTTTTTCCATCCTCTCGTCTCAGAGTCCATGTTTCTGCCCCATATAGTGCCACACTCCAGACAAAACATTTGGCAAGCATTTTACTTAGTTCTTTATCTAATTTGCCACATAAGAGTCTCCTCTTTCTGTTGAATGCCTCCTTCGCTATGGCAATTCGAGTTTTCACCTCCTGGTGACATCTCAAGTCTTCAGTTATTGTGCTTCCGAGATATTTAAATTCACTTACTTGGCTAATGGTAGATTGTCCTATTTTAATATTGGACAGTCTGCGTCTTGTACTGATGACCATACTCTTTGTTTTTGCTGTGTTTATTTGCATCCCATATTCCACACAAGCTTCATTCAGATCTTTGAGCATGTTATTCACTGTCCGCTCACTTTCTGCCACTAATACCATGTCATCAGCAAATCTTATACATTCTATTCTCTTTCCACCAATACATATTCCTCTTTTCCCATCTAAACTTTTCGCAATTATCTCTTCAAGGTGTATGTTAAACAACAGTGGGGAAAGGCAACAACCTTGTCTAACACCTCGTCCAATGCTGCTTCCTTCTGACATTTCATTTCCAATCCTTACCCTTACTTTCTGGTGTAAATATGGATTCTGTATCAGTCGTCTCTCTTTCCAGTCTACTCCTTTCCTCTTCAAGATATCCATCAGCTTGTTCCACTGAACTCTGTCAAAAGCCTTTTCTAAATCTATAAAAACAGCAAAGATTTCTCTAACCTTTTCCATATATCTTTCCCCTATAGTTCTTAGCAGGCCAATAGCATCTCTTGTTTCCTCTTATAAATCCGAACTGCTCCTCTGCAACCCCTCTATCCAGCTTGCCATATAACCTTCTATTCAACACTCTCAGCAAGACTTTAGCTGCATGAGAAATTAGACTGATGGTCCGGTGCTCTTCACATTTTTTAGTATTTCTCTTTTTCTCTATTGGTATCATAACTGTTGCAGCGAAGTCCTCAGGCCATTCCCCTTTGTCATATATCTCGTTACAGAGGTAGACTATTTCTTTTCTTGCCTTGTTTCCCAGACTTCAACAGTTCTGCTGGCAAATCATCTATTCCACATGCCTTCCTATTCTTCATCTCCTTCAGCGCCTTTTCTACTTCTGCTTCCAAGATGGTAAATCCCTTTCCATCTTCCGGCACATATTGCTCCTCTTCAACCTTCATTTCGCTTTGCATTTCACCCCCCTTATACAGACATTCAATATATTCTTGCCATCTGTTCAAAACCTCCTGTGGTTCTTCTGCTAGAGTACCATCCGCTCTTTCTATTTCCATGTTATTCCTCTTTCTTTTACGTTCAAAAACTATTTCACTAGCCAGTCTATACATCATTTCATACTTTCCCTCTCTCTCCACTTTCTCTATTTCGTCGCATTTCTGTTTCATCCATTTTTCTCTTGCTTCTTCAGTTTCTCTTCTTAATTCGTTATTCAGTTTCCTGTACCTCTTTTTGCCTTCTTCAGTTTCTACACTTTTCCACTTTCTGCGCTCTTCCATCTTTTTCAACATGTCTTCTGTTATCCATTCTTTCCTGTAGCTTTGGGATATTCTAATTCCTAGTACTTCTAGTCAACCAATCCCTTCTTTTAGTCAAATTGTGTCACAAATTTCTTGTCTCCCCAGTTTCATTCAGTACCTCTTCATTAGCTACGCGATCTACCCATCGAATCATTAGGATGAACGTAAAGCATCACATTTCAAAAGCATCTATTCTCTTCTTGTCTAAACTGTTTATCGCCCATATTTCACTTTCATACATGGCTACTCTCGAGACAAATTCCTTCAGAAAAGACTTCCTAACACTTAAATCTATATTCAGTGTTTACAAATTCCTCTACTTCAGAAATGGTTCTCTTGCCATTGTCAGTGTACGTTTTATGTCCTCTCTACTTTACACATCATCAGTTAGTCTGTTGCCCAAATAACATCTACTACTTTTAGTGTTTCGTTCCTAACCTAATCCTCTCAGCATCACCTAATTTAATTCGACTATATTCCTTTTTTTATGTTCATCTTATATGCTCCTTTCAAGACGCTACCATTCCGTTCAGCTACTCTTCCAAGTCCTTTGCCGTCTCTGACAGAATTACAGTGACACCGGCAGCAACACAAAAATTTGAATCATCCGTGAAGAACTGACACAGGTTCCTCTCAACTACATGAAATGCTTTGTTTGTACGATGGTTACACTTTAATTTTGTTTTATCAAATTTCTTGATGTATAGTATTGTTAATATTTATTGCACACTAATACATCTAGACTCACAAAAACCTTTAGTACTTAGGCAACAAACTGTCGGTGAGACGTAAACAAAACACTTGACAAAACCGAAAATAAAAACTTTGATGTTCGCCGATGATATTGTAATTCTGTCAGAGACAGCAAAGGACTTGGAAGTGGAATAGAAGTCATTAATTTATCCTAAGCCCGATAAAGTGTACATCAATGCCGTCATGAAAGACTATAGAATTTAAGAAAATAATTTTAAAAATTCCTTTGCTCCATGCCATGAGGCATCCATGCCGTCGCAAGTAGTCCGGAGAGCAGAACCGGCCCGAGACCACGCATTCAAAGCACTGTGCGACGACGCGACGTATTTCTCTACAGATTTTCTTGAAAGCATTTTTTGGGCGAACCCGCATTAATTCTGTGCTCTGACATACTATTCAATCGGTCTAAATAAGTGTCGGTAGCTAGGCTTTGACCCTTGAGACAGGGTAAAAAGTAGTGATAGATGTAACGGGTAGTTATAATTAAACTGTAGCACTCACGGAGGTCTAGTGTGGGCTGTAATTACCGTACGTCAGCGAAACATGGTAGGTATGTTAATGCGTTAATCCAGAACCGATTTGCGCTGGTAAAAAATTAGTTTCAGTTTTGGCCACCATGTGCAAATTTGGCACTGTACAGCGTCTCGTTGACGTCTCCAGGGCTCATACTAAACAAATTGTTTAAGTGGCGGTTAACAATTATCCCTTTCTCGCTTGTGTGACCTACGTCCTGTTCCTAATCCATTACACACACATCAAAAAATGTTTTTCATCACCTCGGTACAGAGAGTTCCGGAACCTGTACAGAAAATGGGAATAGAAATCAACATAAATATCAGTTCTGCCCTTTTTATTGCTCATGAAAACCACACATTGTATGTTGTACCACCATACAGCGAGACCTTCAGAGGTGGTGGTCCAGATTGCTGTACAGGCCAGTACCTCTAATACCCAATAGCACGTCCTCTTGCATTGATACATGCCTATATTCGTCGTGCCGTACTATCCACTAGTTCATCAAGGCGCTGTTGGTCCAGATTGTCCCACTCCTCAACGGCGATTCGGCGTAAATCCCTCAAAGTGGTTGGTGGGTCACATCGTCCATAAATAGCCCTTTTCAATCTATCCCAGGCATGTTAGATAGGGTTCATATCTGGAGAACATGTTGGCCACTCTACTCGAGCGATGTCTTTACCCTGAAGGAAGTCATTCACCAAATGTGTACGATGGGGTCGCGAATTGTCATCCATGAAGACGAATGCCTCTCCAATATGTTGCCGATGTGGTTGCACTATCGATCGGAGGATGGCATTCGCGTATCGTAGAGCCGTTACGGCGCCTTCCATGACCACCAGCGGCGTTCGTCGACCCCATATATGCCACCCCAAAACAGCAGGGAACCTGCACCTTACTGCACTCTCTGGACAGTGTGTCTAAGGCATTCAGTCTGATCGGGTTGCCTCCAAACACGTCTCCAACGATTGTGTGACTGAAGGCATATGCGACACTCATCGGTGAACAGAACGTGATGCCAGTCCTGAGCGGTCCATTCAGCATGTTGTTGGGCCCATCTGTACGGCGCTTGCATGGTGTCGTGGTTGCAAAGATGAACTCGCCATGGACGTCGGGAGTGAAGTTGCGCATCATGCAGCCTATTGCGCACAGTTTGAGTCGTAACACAAAGTCCTGTGGCTGCACGAAAAGCATTATTCAACGTTGTGGCGTTTCTGTCAGGGTTCCTCCGAGCCATAATCCGTACGTAGCTGTCATCCACTGCAGTAGTAGCCCTTGGGCAGCCTGTGTAAGGCATGTCATCGACAGTTCCTGTCTCTCTGTATCTCCTCCATGTCCGAACAACATCGCTTTGGTTCACTCCCAGACGCCTCGTTGAGAGCTCTTCCTGGCACAAAGTAACGAAGCGGACGTGATCGAACCGCGATATTGACCGTCTAGGCATGGTTGAACTACAGACAATACGAGTCGTGCACCTCCTACCTGGTGGAATGACTGGAACTGATCGTCTGTCGAAACCCTTCCGTGTAATAGGCGCTACTCATGCATGGTTGTTTAGATCTTTGAGCGGGTTTAGTGATAACTCTGAACAGTCAAAGGGACTGTGTCTGTGATAAAATATCCACAGTCAACGTCTGTCTTCAGGTGTTCTGGGAACCGGGGTGATGCAAAGCTTTTTTTTATGTATGTATATAATACATCCCTGTACGTGTTCTTTGCATTCACAGCATCAGTTTTGCAACTGGTGGGCTAAAATTCGAGCTAATTTTTTTTTTAGCGTAAATCGGTTCCGTATTAGTGCAATAGCATATCTACCAAGTTTCTGTCCCATACGATAATTACAGCCCATACTTGCACTATGTGAGTAGCAGCACTTTAATTATAATCATCCGCTATCACTACCATGTAATAATTAAAAACCCTGTAGCTTTCATCCTCCAGGTAGGTGCCGCGATATGGCCATTGGAGTGCAGTATATATACCACTACTAGCCCACACATTGCCTCCAACTGATTGTTAGTAACTTCCGCCAATAACCTCCACAAGGATAAAAATAGGATAACAGTTTCATCAAAAGGTTGAGAATCACAAAAACACCAGACTTCGACATACCACAGAAACAAATGGAGTTTATTTTCTTCAATTGAAGTTCTCCGATTTTTTGAATGAATTCCGTGGCCCTCAGCGTGGTCGTCCTCCATAAGTCATCAGCTATTTCACTTTTCTGTCTAATGAGACGTGTTCCTTAATCCATACAAATTTTACTAGTTTCCCGAGGTGTTTCTTTTCTGTGGTGACTTTCATACTGTTCATTACCGGTGGAGCACATTTATTGCTGAAAGTTGAAGTTTGCATATCTCGTAGCAAGCAAATGGGAATTCCTGGGGTAAGTACATAGCCTGCATGGAGGCATAAAGGAGCTCGGTGATGTTTAGACATTATTCCCAGCAATAACCGAAATTTATTAAAAGTCAGAAACAACTTTTGCCTGTAGTGACCGAGTCGTGGTGTTCGATTCGATATATCGCTAGCGAGCTGGTTCGCGATCCTCGCGTGCAGAACTGACTGGCTGGTTGTATGAGGAAATTCCAAGATAGGGCGCAAGTGGTAAGTAGGCAACGAGATGGGCAGCTGGACATAGTGACAAGGAGAAACAGTTAAGAACTTAGAGGTGATGCGGCGAGTGACGCGTACAGAGCCAAGGAAAGGGACCGTGCCCTGGTCAGTGGCTTCTCGGCAACCCATGTGGCCACTTCCAGTTTCCGAATCTGGTGACACATTTCGCCTGATACGTGCACAAGATTTCTACCTGTTGTGGAGGCATAATAATCCACCACTTAAGACAGCCACCGTTCTGAAATAACTAGTCGTGACTGTTAGACAGAGCGCTGTGTCCTTGTAAGCCTAATATTCTACCTTGAGTTTGGTGGCCGTTATTGATGTTCCAGAAACAACATTAAGTTGACCGACTTCTGGTTGAGTTCCCAGTTTCTTGTAGCTCAAATTCAAAGCTGTTGCTAATGTGTGTAGACACTGTGTGTGCGGACCAATGTAGGAACGTCACTCTCGCTTCCTTTACTTGAAATTGGTTTGTGCCCATTTTTAATTGCTCACCCTTGGGTTTAATAATTTGTTTATTTAGAATTTTAGTCTGTTGTAGTTCGGTCCATCCATAGGGCTGCGTCATCTCCCCAGGTAACAGGAGGGAGTTTAGGGCAGGTTTCTACTGCCTTGGTCGGCCATACGTCTGACGCCCGCTCTCTTCGCGTCCGACTGACCATTCGACCGATCGACGTGCCGGTGTTAGCAAAGGCCGAGCCATCTCAGGTCGGTCTGCTAACGGTTAGAGGTCTGATCTATTAGACAACAATAACATTATTCTATGTGTCTTACTTTCTTAAGCATATCTGGCTTTATTCTGAGCCGGCCGTTGTGGCCGTGCGGTTCTGGGCGCTTCAGTCTGGAACCGCATGACCGCTACGGTCGCAGGTTCGAATCCTGCCTTGGGCATAGATGTGTGTGATGTCCTTAGGTTAGTTAGGTTTAAGTAGTTCTAAGTTCTAGGGGACTGACGACCACGGATGTTAAGTCCCATAGTGCTCAGAGCCATTTGAAACTTTATTCTGATGGCAGTTAACTTTTGAGTTCGGAGCTTACTTAGCACTGGTCTGTTGATACTTAATTATTAGTTGCGCGCCATGGCGGGTTTCGATCTTAAATACACTCCTGGAAATTGAAATAAGAACACCGTGAATTCATTGTCCCAGGAAGGGGAAACTTTATTGACACATTCCTGGGGTCAGATACATCACATGATCACACTGACAGAACCACAGGCACATAGACACAGGCAACAGAGCATGCACAATGTCGGCACTAGTACAGTGTATATCCACCTTTCGCAGCAATGCAGGCTGCTATTCTCCCATGGAGACGATCGTAGAGATGCTGGATGTAGTCCTGTGGAACGGCTTGCCATGCCATTTCCACCTGGCGCCTCAGTTGGACCAGCGTTCGTGCTGGACGTGCAGACCGCGTGAGACGACGCTTCATCCAGTCCCAAACATGCTCAATGGGGGACAGATCCGGAGATCTTGCTGGCCAGGGTAGTTGACTTACACCTTCTAGAGCACGTTAGGTGGCACGGGATACATGCGGACGTGCATTGTCCTGTTGGAACAGCAAGTTCCCTTGCCGGTCTAGGAATGGTAGAACGATGGGTTCGATGACGGTTTGGATGTACCGTGCACTATTCAGTGTCCCCTCGACGATCACCAGTGGTGTACGGCCAGTGTAGGAGATCGCTCCCCACACCATGATGCCGGGTGTTGGCCCTGTGTGCCTCGGTCGTATGCAGTCCTGATTGTGGCGCTCACCTGCACGGCGCCAAACACGCATACGACCATCATTGGCACCAAGGCAGAAGCGACTCTCATCGCTGAAGACGACACGTCTCCATTCGTCCCTCCATTCATGCCTGTCGAGACACCACTGGAGGCGGGCTGCACGATGTTGGGGCGTGAGCGGAAGACGGCCTAACGGTGTGCGGGACCGTAGCCCAGCTTCATGGAGACGGTTGCGAATGGTCCTCGCCGATACCCCAGGAGCAACAGTGTCCCTAATTTGCTGGGAAGTGGCGGTGCGGTCCCCTACGGCACTGCGTAGGATCCTACGGTCTTGGCGTGCATCCGTGTGTCGCTGCGGTCCGGTCCCAGGTCGACGGGCACGTGCACCTTCCGCCGACCACTGGCGACAACATCGATGTACTGTGGAGACCTCACGCCCCACGTGTCGAGCAATTCGGTGGTACGTCCACCCGGCCTCCCGCATGCCTACTATACGCCCTCGCTCAAAGTCCGTCAACTGCACATACGGTTCACGTCCACGCTGTCGCGGCATGCTACCAGTGTTAAAGACTGCGATGGAGCTCCGTATGCCACGGCAAACTGGCTGACACTGACGGCGGCGGTGCACAAATGCTGCGCAGCTAGCGCCATTCGACGGCCAACACCGCGGTTCCTGGTGTGTCCGCTGTGCCGTGCGTGTGATCATTGCTTGTACAGCCCTCTCGCAGTGTCCCGAGCAAGTATGGTGGGTCTGACACACCGGTGTCAATGTGTTCTTTTTTCCATTTCCAGGAGTGTACCTTGAAACAAAAACTGCTTTCAGTTCAAGACTTAGTGAGCGTAATGATGCATATTTCTTAATTATAACTGTCAATTGGAAGGTTATGAACAGAGTTTGGTAAGGGCCAGGTGCACATTTTTCTAAAATTGTAAATTTCGTTTAAATAGTTTGGAAAAGGTGAATTGGTATTAACAGGTAGATTAGTAAGCGCTAGGCACATATTTTCTGAACATCTGCTTCAATGAGTGTTGTGAGGTATTTTTCTTAACTACGAATTATTTAATGTGTGATCTGTATTTCATTCGAGAATTTCATACAGGAAGAAATTTGCTTAATTAATAGTTCACTGGTTAAACTTGTACAAGTAAATTATCATGCAAACCGTCACTGGTATTGTTGTTGCTGGGCTAGCCCTCCCACTCCACAGCCTTGTGTGCTGATCCTTCTGACCTTCTGACCTGTCATTTCAGCGACATAATAGATTTCCTGGGAGATAGGATCCGTGAACTAATCCTGCAAAGTTTGATACGAGCATTGCTCGATTTACTTTTCGACGCCTGCTTTGAAAAGCATTCTGAAGAAATCGAGGTATCACAGTCGATGAACCAGGTCGAAGTAGTTCGACGCAGGAAATTTGTTTCAACGAAAAGACGATTTTAATTGATATTGATTGAAGTACCAATACAAATGCATCGATAATTTATGAAATACACTTCTCAAAAGAATCAAGTGAACATGAATTTGGGCGCCTTCCATACTCCATTGATCAATAATTGAGGACTGGGTATGTTTCCAAATTAAACCTTTATCTACCACAGATTAAGTACAATATTAAGAAACTATATGGAGACTGATGAGTGAAAATTTCATTCTGAAAACAGTATTACTTTACACAACAAGAAATGAAATGTCGGACAAGAAACAATCATCCCGCCAGCCTGGGTGTTTTTTATTGGGTTTTGAGAGCTTCATTATCATGTATGCCCCCTCAGTGAGCGTTTACCACCGCCTGACACCTACGTAGCATGCACCATGTAAATGGTTCAAATGGCTCTGAGCACTATGGGACTTAATTTCTGAGGTCATCAGTCCCCTAGAACTTAGAACTACTTAAACCTAACTAACCTACGGACATCACACACATCCATGCCCGAGGCAGGATTCGAACCTACGACCGTAGCGGTCGCGCGGTTCCAGACTGAAGCGCCTAGAACCGCTCGGCCACTGCGCCCGGCTGCACCATGTAGGTCTACGGTGGTCGCCCTGTGGTATCCGTTCCCAATTTTCAATAAGTGCCCTTGAGAGGCCTTGGAGTGTCTGGAGTGGAACAGGAAGACCACAAAGGCGTCCGTCAAGTATGTCCCACACACGCACTATCAGGTTAACTTGGGACTCACCGCTAGCCATTTCATTACTTCGATGTGCACGCTTCGCAAGACATCCATGGTAAAGTCCGCCACAAGACAAGGGCTCTGACGTTTCAGGCATGAGATGGAAGTCAGGGCCCCCATCGTCTTCAGCAGCCACCACACCGTCCAACTGGATCTGTTTGATATACTGCCTAGCAGTAAGGTGACCACGGATAATGACAAGGTCCGTACATCTTTCAACACTGATGCATTTCCACAGCACCAGAGAACCCTGATCGAGTCTGTCATTCTCCTGGACAACATATGGCAGGTACGCCCACCACGGCACACACTGACATGTCCATCACCTTTCGTCAGAGAAAATCTAGACTTGTCTGTGAATAACGAGCTTTCCGTGTGACGAAGTTGCCAGTTGACATGGGAGCAGCAGAACTGAAGGCAAGCTGTGAGATGGTGTGTCAAGAGAAGTGCCCGAAAAGGACGTTGGGTCGTAAGGTCCTTTCTCACAACTTGTTTCATTCAATCTAATAGGACACAACGGCTCCAGTGGTCCTTCAGAGATCGTATTTCAGCGCTCTGACGTTAGACATACAACGCCGCAACTCAGAGATGGCCAGATATCGTTCTTCACGTAGGGTTTTAAAAGGCGGCGGCCTTGTGCAACTCGCATTGTGCGTTGACCTGTCTCGCTACAGAGTGTCCACAACCTGTGGACGACAGATGCCGAGACAGTGGTATCGGTAGCAACACGACAGGGAGTCCATATTGGTTGGATTAAACACACTGCCCTTGCAACGTCTACTGCATGTACTTAGCTGAAAACACCCATAAATGACAACTGCTGTTTATGTACCTCAGCAGAGAACAATGGACACTGGTACTCACTTTATTCTACGGAATCACCTGAAACTGTGGGGTGTGACGTCATAAGCGCGTGACTGCGTGTGAGATCGCTCTCTAAGTTTTCATCTATTTTTAGGTTTCAGATATATATTTTAACGGTTTTTGTGATAATATTTATTATATAAGTGACTTATTAGTGGTTTCTTCATTCACCTCTGCATTTCTTGTGTTGTGACCTGATATTTGTGAGTGTTTCGTATCGAACAACTTAACCTCTTACCCGTGTTTACATTCCGCGCTGACCAGTTGCAGCTGTAGCGGCGCATCGAAAGCTAAGTACTAATTAATTGTTTGTGTATAGTAGTTTATTTAGGAACTTTAGTAGTCTTCAACCGGTGTTCGTGGTGTTTTCTGGTGAAATAACTTCAGAAGAAATTTTTGCGAACTGCTTTCAGTTTCGTTACTGTCATTAGACGTTTGATTTTCTTTCTGTGTTAGTATTTTGTTATATTCTCATTTGTTGTTGATTAATACTGTCAATAATAGTAGTTACTGTAGTATAGAGCAAGTTTGTGATTATTGTAGTCAGTTTTTAACATCTTCTTGTTGTAGTAGCGGAACTTAGATAAAGTTGTTTTCTTGTTTCAATAACTGTAAAATTTTACCATGAGTGAGAAGTGTGGGCTTTGCCGTAGGTTCGTGAGTAGTGGATTGCGGTGTGAGACTTGTTCGAAGTATTTTCACTGGGGGGAATGCAGTGGGGAAGCCAGTGGGCATTCTGGTGAGATCCTCTCCTGGAACTGCAGGTTATGTAGCAAGAGTAAGTTAATAGAGGAGCAGGAGCGTAAGATCTGTGCCCTTCAGGTACAGTTGAAAAACGCACAGGAGGAGCTAGATAGGATGAGGAGGGAGAAGGGGGTTGGGGAATGGGAGCTGGCTGTTGGCAAGAGATCTGCTAGGAGAAGGAGATTTTCAGATAGTTTTACTATTGGTGTTTGTAATAGATATGACCAACTGTCAGAGTCTAGTGGAGAGGAATCTCTAGTAGCTGTAGATGTAGGAAGTATGCAGCAGACCTCAGCAGTTACGGTGGCTAGGACAGTTGCAAAGTCTAAGAGAAAGAAAAAGGTTCTGCTGCTAGGTAGTTCTCATGGAAGAGGTGTAGGCCAGCAGTTGCAGGAAGTTTTGGGGAGTGAGTACCAGGTCACCAGCATTGTGAAGCCTAATGCAGGATTGGCTCAGGTGACTTTTAACATAGGGGGGTTATGTAGGGATTTTACTAAAGAGGATCAGGTAGTGATTGTGGGTGGGGCTGGTAATAGTATTGATAGGGATGGGGAGTATGACATACATGGTGACCTGGAAAAGATAGCCACTCAGACTGGCAACACGAATGTGCATTTCGTGGGACTGTTTCAGCGTCACGATCGGCCTCATCTTAATACAGCCGTCAGGCGTAATAACATGAGACTTATGGGTGCGCTGATGACAGAAGGCATGAGTCACATTTCAGTGGTGTCGGTGGAGTCTATCAGCAGGACGGGTTTCACTAGGCATGGCCTGCACCTCAACAGGTATGGGAAGGGAAGGTTGGCAAAACTTATAGGTGACAGCATAGGTGGGGGTGGTGGGATCACTCATGGGAAAATTCCGGTAGTTGTGGGTGTTAGAGCTGTACCTTTTTTAGATTGAAGTCAGCTGATAGGTATTCCTGCTTAAGGGAAGTCTCTCTAACAAAGAAACCACTTTCTACGAAGCTTGGGTATCCGATTAATGAGGGAATTAGTATATTTCATCAAAATATACAAGGTATTAGAGATAAAGTTAGTGAACTGCTTATAGATGTTGACTCTGAAATTATTGGTATATCTGAACACTTCTTAAATAAGGAGATAATTCAGAGGCTTCCTTTACCAGGATACAGGTTGGCTGGCAGCTTTTCTAGGAGCTCTTTGCGGTGTGGGGGAGTAGCCATGTATGTGAAAAACGGTATCCCATTTGAGTCAATTGATGTTTCAAAGTACTGCACTGAAAAGGTGTTTGAATGTTGTGCAGGTGTGGTTAAATTTAGTGGAGCTAAACTTCTTACTGTTGTTATTTATAGATCCCCAGACTCCGATTTCACAACATTTTTGCTAAAGCTAGAGGAGGTTCTTGGTTCACTTTATAGGAAATACAAAAAGTTAGTTATATGTGGTGACTTCAATATTAATTGTATAAGTGATTGTGCAAGGAAAAGGATGCTGGTAGACCTCCTTAATTCATATAATCTTATGCAAACCATATTCTTTCCAACGAGAGTGCAAGGGAACAGTAGAACAACCATAGACAATATTTTTGTTCATTCGTCATTACTAGAAGGGCATTCTGTTAGCAAAAAGGTGAATGGCCTTTCAGATCATGATGCACAAATTTTAAGTCTAAAAGATTTTTGTGGCAACGGCCTTGCCACAGTGGATACACCGGTTCCCGTGAGATCACCGAAGTTACGCGCTGTCGGGCGTGGCCGGCGCTTGGATGGGTCACCATCCCGCCGCCACGTGCTGTTGCCATTTTTCGGGGTGCACTCAGCCTCGTGATGCCACTTGAGGAGCTACTCGACCGAATAGTAGCGGCTCCGGTCAAAGAAAACCGTCATAACGACCGGGAGAGCGGTGTGCTGACCCCATGCCCCTCCTATCCGCATCCTCACCTGAGGATGATACGGCGGTCGGATGGTCCCGATGGGTCGCTTGCGGCCTGTAGACGGAGTTAGTTTTTTGAAAAGATTTTTGTGCTGCAACACATGTTAAATATAGTTACCAACTTTTTAGGAAAGCTGATCCAGTTGCTGTACAGACTTTTGTAAGCCTTATCAAGGAACAAGAGTGGCAAGATGTTTATAGTGCTGATACAGTAGACGACAAATATAATGCTTTCCTCAAGACTTTTCTCGTGCTCTTTGAAAGTTGCTTTCCGTTAGAACGTTCAAAACAGGGTACTAGCACAAACAGGCAGCCTGGGTGGCTGACTAAAGGGATAAGAATATCTTGTAGAACAAAGTGGCAATTATATCAAAACGTTAGAAACAGTCAAAATCTAAATGCAGCAGCCCATTACAAACAGTATTGTAAGGTGCTTAAAAAAGTTATTAGGAAAGCAAAAAGTATGTGGTATGCAGACAGAATAGCTAAGTCTCAGGATAAAATTAAAACCATATGGTCAGTCGTAAAGGAAGTGGCTGGTCTGCAGAGACAGGTCGAGAATATAGAATCAGTGCGTAGTGGGGATGTCCATGTTACTGATAAGTCGCATATATGTACAGTATTTAATAATCACTTTCTGAATATAGCAGGTGAACTAAATAGAAACCTAGTCCCAACAGGGAATCATATAGCGCTCTTAGAAAAAAGTGTTCCGAGACTGTTACCTGAAGTGCTCCTCCATGATACTGACAAGAGGGAGATTGAGTTAATAATTAAATCACTAAAGACCAAGAACTCTCATGGATATGACGGGGTATCTAGCAGAATACTGAAGTATTGTTCCATGTATGTTAGCCCAGTACTTAGCCATATCTGTAACTTTTCCCTTAGGAGTGGTCGGTTTCCTGACCGATTAAAGTATTCGGTAGTGAAGCCACTTTATAAAAAGGGAGACAGGGATAATGTTGACAATTATAGACCCATTTCTATGCCATCGGTGTTTGCTAAAGTTATCGAGAGGGTTGTATATACAAGGTTACTGCAGCATTTAAATTCACATAATTTGCTGTCAAATGTACAGTTTGGTTTTAGAAATGGCTTAACAACTGAAAATGCTATAGTCTCTTTTCTCTGTGAGGTTTTGGACGGATTAAATAAAAAGTTGCGAACGTTAGGTGTTTTCTTTGATTTAACGAAGGCTTTTGACTGTGTTGACCACAAAATATTACTGCAGAAGTTGGAACATTATGGAGTAAGGGGAGTAGCTTACAATTGGTTCGCCTCCTACTTTAAGAACAGAAAGCAGAAGGTAATCCTCCGCAATATTGAGAGTGGTAATGATGTTCAGTCCCAATGGGGCACTGTTAAATGGGGCGTACCCCAAGGGTCGGTGCTGGGGCCACTGCTGTTTCTTATTTATATAAATGATATGCCTTCTAGTATTACCGGTGATTCAAAAATATTCCTGTTTGCTGATGACACCAGCTTGGTAGTGAAGGATCTTGTGTGTAATATTGAAACATTATCAAATAATGTAGTTCATGAAATAAGTTCGTGGCTTGTGGAAAATAATTTGATGCTAAATCACAGTAAGACTCAGTTTTTACAGTTTCTAACTCACAATTCAACAAGAACTAATATTTTAATCAGACAGAATGGGCATGTTATAAGCGAGACGGAACAGTTCAAGTTCCTAGGCGTACGGATAGATAGTAAGCTGTTGTGGAAAGCCCATGTTCAGGATGTTGTTCAAAAACTAAATGCCGCTTTATTTACCATTAGAACAGTATCTGAAATAAGTGACATTTCAACACGAAAAGTAGTCTACTTCGCATATTTTCATACGCTTATGTCATATGGTATTATTTTTTGGGGTAATTCTACTGATTCAAAAAGGGTATTTCTGGTTCAAAAACGGGCTGTTCGAGCTATGTGTGGTGTAAGTTCGAAAACCTCTTGTCGACCCCTATTCAATAGTCTGGGAATTTTGACATTGCCCTCACAGTATGTATTTTCTTTAATGTCGTTTGTTGTTAGCAATATTAGCCTATTCCCAAGAGTTAGCAGCTTTCACTCAGTTAATACTAGGCAGAAATCAAATCTGCATGTGGAATGCACTTCCTTGAGTCTTGTGCAGAAAGGAGTGCAGTATTCTGCTGCATCCATTTTCAATAAGCTACCACAAGAACTCAAAAATCTTAGCAGTAGCCCAAACACTTTTAAGTCTAAACTGAAGAGTTTCCTCGTGGCTCACTCCTTCTATTCTGTCGAGGAGCTCCTGGAAGAGCTACAAAATTAAGCAAATTCCAGTGTTACATTATTGATTTTCTTTATTTAAACTAACGACCTGTCGCCAGAATATGTTTCTTATATTTCATTTTATCTGTTTCTACAATCGTGTTATAATTTCATGTATTGACTCGTTCCATGACCATGGAGACTTCTCCTTAATGTGGTCCCACGGAACAATAAATAAATAAATAAAATAAATAAATAAATAAAATAAAACTGTAATGCATAACACAGTCATCGGACGGTGAATGTTGCATACACTGAAAGCGAGTGCAGTAAGACCACACGTACCTCTCGTATCAATAGAGGTTTACCACACAGGACGTTGTTACAGGTGTACCCCTGATTCTTTTGAACAGTGCACTTTACCTTAGCAAAATCAGAGTCCGTATTGTAATCTACGAATCAAATCAAATCTTTTGATACATATCAGTCACATTCTGATTGATTGGAGTGCAAACTTGGACAAATCAACGACCACAAGATAAGTGTATGTATGGGAGTTCAGAGGTTATTACTCAGTAATCATATTTTTTCTAAAGGCTATAACAGTTTTGACATGTCATTTTCATTAACCCAAATGATTTCTTACATGGGCCATTCAAAATGATAAAGCTGTCGAAAACGGTTTACCCACTAGTCTACTCACTGATGCTCTATGCATGCAACATGACAAATGTAAACAAATATCAATGAGAGTAGTGTATTTCAGACTGTCCTGATGGATACTCACATTTTATGCCAAAATAATGTACAGTACATACTTAGATCTCAAGTTTACCACGATCGAAACGAATCCAAGATGCAATTTGGTCAGACCTACCATCTGTCAATCCCACATTACCCCAGGTTATCAATCACTTCCCGTGTAGCCAATGGCTCTTGCAGAAGTGAACCCTTTCCGGCTTGACGGGTAGAAGTGATAACGTTTACTCGTTTCTTCCGTCTCACGTTTATGCTCTCAGGGTATATTCTTATGAGGGACTGGGAAGACAACAGATAGCTTTAGAGTTAAACGCCGCCAAACATTGCGGAGGGGTAAAAAATTTAACCTTGAAATAAGGGCTAGTAAATAGGACCTTATATCATCAATCACCAAAACTGAAAGTAATCGAAGCACTTGAGATCTGGTACTGAAGAAGGATTTTGAAAATTAGTTGGGCTGACAAGATAAGGAATGAGGAGATTCTTTGCTCCGCAGAATCGGTGTAGAAAGGTACGCACGGAAAACACTTACTAGAGGGTGTGACTGTGTGATTGGACGTTTGTTAATATAAGAGAAAATAACGTCCACCTAAGTAGAAGTTACACAGGGTAATATTTGTAGAGGAAGACGAAGACTGGAATACGTCCAACGAATAACTGAAGACGTAGGGCGTAAGCACTACTATGAGATGTAGAATTTGGTACAAGAGAGGAATTCGTGAATTCGTGGCCGGCCGCTTCAAACCAGTCGGTAAACTGATAATTCAAACAGAAAAAAAAATCGCTACCCTTCACTTGCTGGCCACATTCATTCCACTACTAGGACTGAAACCGACTACCTTATAGCCACACTCACGTTTTGCTTAAGAATACCGCTGATTTCTAACGTAACATTTTAACAAATAATGGCGAGCTGCCTTTATTAGTCTGATTAATAACTGTTCATATGTGTATATGCGCATACGTTTTGAAGTGTGCGTGGCGTGCAAGAGTAGAGATTTCTTTTTTATTTCGGATACATTAGCTACATATCTTTCATACGATCCACATATCGTGACTTCATTTTATTTAACGTATCGGCATGCTACGAAAAAGGCATGAGATACCTGCTACTATCGTGTCGGGCCTCCTTTTGCCCAGCAACTCGTTGTGACACGCATTCAGTTCGGAAGTTATTGGGGTTTGCGCCACACTCGAGCCCTACTATCAGTTCTGACCAACTGAAATCAAGACTCATCTAACCAGGCTGGTTTTCCAATCCTCTAGGATCTAACCGATTTTGTCAAGAGCCCAGAAGAGGCGCTGCACGCGATGTCGTGCTGTTAGCAAAGGCAGTCACGTCGGTCGTCTGCTGTCTTAGCCCAATAACGCCCAATTTCGTCGCACTGTCCTAACGGAAACGATCGTCGTATGTCACACATCGATTTCTGCACGTACTTCACACAGCGTTTCTCTCTGTTAGCAGTGACACCTCTACAAAAACGTCGCTGCTCTCGATCGTTAGGGAAGGCCGTCGGCCACTGCGTTGTCCATGGTGAGAGGTAATGCCTGAAATTTGTTCTTGCCACGCTCTTGACACTGTGGATCTCGAAATATTGAATTCCCTAACGATTTCCGAAATGGAATGTCCCATGCTTCTAGATCCAACTACCATACTGCGTTCAAAGTCGTGCAGCCGTAACCACGTCAGAACCCTTTTCCGCCACCGCACTGCCCTTTTCTACCTTGCGTACGCGTTACTACCGCCTTATGTATGTGTGCATAGTGCTGCCCCAAGACTTTTGTCGCCTCCGTATATCTGACCCACCCTATTTCTTTCATTCCAGATTCTCATAATTTAATGTCGAGTGTGAGACTAATTTTTAAGTGCCATTAAATCTGCTTCCACGTCGAACTGCTTGTGAAGCTTGTTACGCAGTGCGCTTGCTAATGACGTAGGGGAGCCAGATGTGGGTCAATTTCTTTCAGTTGGATAAATACTGAAACGGTATCCAAACTCCGATAAAAATGAAACAAAGCTTACACGGTTCAGAGACAGATAGAGCTCACGACTTCCAAAATCATAAAAACTGAGGATCCCGCACAACGGGTTGAATGCTACTAAAGAGCCAAAATCAGTCATTTGCGTTTCCTGATGTTACTGATCCTCTTCATGCATTATTATTGTTTAGTGTTATGAAGAGTATTAGAAACAATATACGTGTTTGTAATACATGATAATTCTCGGTATCATTACACAAAGTAACTACGCAAAATATACATTTGATGATTCAGTTTACGTTCCACAAAGGCAAGGATATAGCTCGGCGTCCTGACTGTGAGGAACATTTTTCCTAGATGTTTTCCAATCTTTGTTTTCCTCTACAGTTCTTAGCCCCTACAGTTCTTTCTGGTACCGTGGAAGTTATTCTCTGGTACCTTAACAGATGTTATTCCTTATTCTTGTCAGTCTTTTTCCACGTATTGCTTTCTTCGCCGATTCTGCGGAGAATCTCCTCGTTCCTTACCTAACTAGACCACCTAATTTTCAACATTTTTCTGTAGCGCCACAACGCAAACGCTTCGATTCTCTTCTGTTCCGGTTTTCCCAGTGTCCATGTTTCACTTCCAGACAATGCTCTCCTCCAAACGTACATCCTCAGACCTTTCTACCTCAAACTAATGTCTGTGTTTCGTACTAGTAGACTTCCATTGGCCAGGAATGTCCTCTTTGCCTATGCTAGCCTCCTTTTTATGTCCTCCACACTTCATTTGTCATGGGTTATTTTGCTGCCTAGGTATCATAATTTCTAAACTTCGTCCACTTCGTGACCGCCAGTTGTTAAATTTCTCGCTATTCTCGTTTTTGCTACTTCTCATTACATTTCTCTTTCTTCAATTTACTCTCAATGTATATTCTGTACCCATTAGACTGATTGTGCCATTCAACATATCCTGTAATTATTCTTCAACTTCACTGAAGATGGAATATTCATCAACGAATCTCATCAGTGATATCCCTTCACCTTGGATTTTAATCCTACTGTTGAACCTTCTACGCACCAATATGAATAGTCGTTTGGTTGCCACGTACCCCTTCCGACCCCCCCCCCCCCCCACCTTGTGTCTATAGAAATTTCAATGCAATGTTTTCCATCCCGTGTGCTTCATATGATTTTAAGTCTCCAAGAGCTCTTTCAAATGCTAGATATAATATTAGCCTCCAGTTTCTTCTTCTATCATGTCGTCATTCAAGTCAAGTCCCTTATACAGATTTTCATTCTACTCTTTCCACCCATCCGCTCGTTACTCTGCGTTTAACAGTGGAATTCCGATTGCACTCTTTATGTTATCACATTTGCTTTTAATTTCACCAACGATTGTTTTGAGTTATCTGTATGCCCAATCAGTCCTTCCGACGACCATTTCTTTTCCGATTTCTTCAAATTTTTCCTGCAGTCATTTCGCCTTGGCTCATCTGCACTTCTTATTTATTTACATTGCTTTATTTCTGTCTTTCCCTGATAATTTTTTACCATCTCCTTTCGTCATTCACTTGTAGTAATTCTTCTGACTTTGTGGTGGTCCACATCAAACCAGAGACTGACGACTCAAAAAATAAATAAATAAATAAATAAAATCCACGATATTTTCGGAGTTACCTTCCTTGTACCTATATCTGACTGTCCAATATCTGTGATTCCATTTCTAGACATGTCCATTCCTCTTCAAGTGAACTGCCTACTGTGATATTCCTTATCACATCATTGCCGAAATTCAAGCGCGTCTCATTCTTCATCAGTACTTCAGTATCCCACTTCCTTCCACACTGATGCTTCTGCTCGATTTTCACAAACTTCATTCTACTCTTCATCATTACTAAAATATTATCTAAGTCTATGTCGGCTCCTGGATACGCCTTAAAATCCAGTCCACAATGATTACTAACTTTTCACCTCCCCTTACGTACTGAGTTACTAGCTCAATATCCTCATATACTTTCTGTATCTGTTCATCCTCTGCTTGCGACGTCAGCATGTATACTTGAACTATCGTTGCATTTGGCCCATCAGCACCGATATTGGACCGTTGATAATTGAAAAAATGTTGCCGGGTCGGACGAGTCGCGTTTCAAATTGTATCGAACGGATGGTCGTGTACGAGTATGGAGACAACCTCATGAATCCATGGACCCTGCATGTCAACAGGGGAATATTCAAGCTGGTGGAGGCTCTGTAATAGTGTGGGGCGTGTGCAGTTGGAGTGATACTGGACACCTGATACGTCTGACTCAGACAAATGAAACGTACGTAAGAATCCTATATGGTCACCTGCACCCATTCATGTCCATTTTGCATTCCGATTGATTTGGGAAATTCCAGCAGGACAATGCGACACCTCACACATCAATAATTGCTACAGAGTGGCTCCAGGAACACTCTTCTGAGTTTAAACACTACCGCTGGCCACCAAACTCTGCAAATATGAACATTATTGAGCATATCTGGGATACCTTGCAGCGTGCTGTTCAAAATAGATCTCCATCTCCTCGTACTCTTACGGATTTATGGACAGCCCTGCAGGACTCATGGTGTCAATTCCCTCCATCACTACTTCACGTTGTGTTGCGGCACTTCTGCGTGCTGAAGGGGGCCCTACAAGATATTAGGCAAGTGTACAAGTTTCTTCTGCTCCTCATTGTGTAATGGATAATGGCGGCGATTAGATTGACTATTAGGTAATTGTGCAGTTAGTAATAATGTGTATTTTCATGTAAACATGTATTATAATAGTGTCTTTTATTTCATACAGATAGCGGCGACAGCTTTCTTGTGGAACTGACTGTACACTGCTGTTGATATTAAGCTATATTCGTCTGACCAGCGAGTTCTTATGTAAACCAGTATGTTGTCCTCCACGGCGAGTGTACATCGGAGGGAAGGGTATTGTCAGGAGTACCCCAGGAAAGTGTGATAGAACCACTGTTCTACTCTATATACATAAATTATTTGGACAGTGTAGGGCAGAAATCTGCGGTTGTTTGCTGATGATGCCGTGATGTACGTTAAGATGTCGAAGTTGAGTGACTGTAGGAAGATACAAGACGACCTGGGGAGAATTTCTAGTTGATGTGATGAATGGAAGCTAGCCCTAAATGTGGAAAAATATACGTTAATGCGGGTAGGTAGGAAGAAAAAACGTATCATGTTCGTATACTGTATTAGTAGTGTCCTTCTTGACGCTGATAAATCGTTTAAATATCTGGGCACAAGGTTTCAAAGCGATATGAAATGGAACGAACATGTTAGAACTGTGGTAGGGATGGCGAATGGTCGACTTCAGTTTATTGGGATGAATTTGGGAAAGTGTGGCTCTTGAATACTGCTCGAGTCTTAGGGATCCGTACCAGTTCGGACTGAAAGAAAACATCGAAACGATTCAGAGGCGGGTTGATAGATTTGTTACTGTAAGTTCGAACAACACCTAAGTGTTATGGAGATGCTTCGGTAACTCCAAAGTGAATCCCTGGAGGGAAGGCGACGATCTTTCCGAGAACCACTGTTGAGAAAATTTAGAGAACCGGCATTTGAAGCTGACTGCCGAACTATTCTACTGCCGCCAACATACAATGCGCATAAGGATATCGAAGATAAGATACGAGGAATTAGGGATCATACGGAGGCATATAGACATTCGTTTCTCCCTCGCTCTATTTGCGAGTGGAACAGGAAAGGAAATGACTAGCAGCGGTAAAGGGTCCCCCCCCCCCTCTAGCCCCCCCCCCTACCCCCTGCGCACCGTAAGGTGTCTTGCGGAGTATCTATGTGGATATAGACCAGAAATCCTTTTCTTCTTTCTTCTTCTGTTCACTAACACCAACTGCATCTAGATTAAATGTTTTCATTTCCCTTTTCAAATTTTCCAGCTTTTCTACTACGTTCAGACTACTGGCATCCCATGCCATAGAATGTTATCCCCTCTTTGGGTTTTCCATCTTTTTTCTCGCAGTTACCTCCCCCTTGGCAGTCCCTTCCCGGAGATACGAATGTGATACTAATGTTGAATATTTTGCCAATGGAGAGATCATAACGAGGCTTTTCAGTTACAAGCCACATGTCCCGTGGATACACATTAGATGTCTTGAAAGCCGTTGATCAATCCTGATTCTTCCGCATTTTAGGGGCAGCTTCCCATACCAAGCGCAAGAGAGTATTCTGAACCTCAGTCCGCTCCTCCGCCCTCTTTAACAAGGCCTTTGGCAGAACGAGGGCGACTTCTTCTGCAGGAAATATTTGGCCGCCATTACTAAAGATTTGTATTTAAAGTTTAAGCAGTAGCGGGGTTCGAACCCAATCTCTATGACATTTTGATTAATATTCGAAGACACTATACTAGACCAAGAGTTCTTATCTATTCCTATTCATGTGTAAAACTTAATGACGAAAGTAGTTTTAACATGGTGTTTGTCTGCCAAGTAACAGAGCTCGATGAAACTTGGACCATACATAGAAATAACTGTTGGAGTATACTACTACAAAGTAACTGAAAGTAATACACTATGAGACGAACAGAAATGACACCTTTATCAAAGACGGATAAATATACTGAAGTCATCGCGACTTTTGATGGTTCCCTCAGCAATATAAAAGCCGGGACAAGATTCTTAATAATGTGTGTGGTCACCAGACGCGGCAGTGCATGCTCTACATTATGCTCCCATGCTGACCACGAGCCTGGTAAGGTGTTCGAAGGATAAAAATTTGTGTGAAATCTTATGGGACTTAGCAGTCCCTAAGCTTGCACACTACTTAACCTAAATTATCCTAAGGACAAACACACACACACCCATGCCCGATGGAGGACTTGAACCTCCTCCGGGACAAGCCGCACAGTCCATGACTGTAGCGCCCAAGACCGCTCGGCCAATCCCGCGCGGCGCGTTCTAAGGATAGGGTGTTCAATTCCTCCACCAGCGCGGTTGACAACTGCTATATGGCCGTCGGTGCATGTGGACGTGCTGCAATAAGTCTTACCAAAGGATCCCACTCTTACTTCATGGGACTTAAATCGAGGGAACGGGCAGGTCAGTCTGTTCCTCAAAAATCCTGTCGTTCCAAGGGGCCGCCTACCCGCGCTCTTCGATGCGGTCGTGCATTGTCATCCATAAAACTGAGGTCAGGGCCGAATATACCCCTAAAAGAAGGAGTACAGTGTCACAATAACATTAACCTTTGGGTATACCGCGTTCAAAGATTTGAAGGTCATTACAGCGACGCACAAATTATGCCTTCCCACGCCATAATGCCTTGACCACCAGAACGATTTGCCTGATGCATTACGTGTTCTCACCTCTCACCATGTGAGGGTACGTCCTGAAATCATTGCTCAGACTGAATCTGCTTTTGTGCGAGAAGAGCACGCGACCCCACTGGTCGCTGGTCTTGTCTCTGTGCGATTGGCACTATCGCAAACGGTGAGGTTGACATACGGGTGTCAATGCAACACAACGTACCCATTGTCGGGGAAAGAAACCACCCCTATGTAGCGCCATGCCGCTGTGGAGCGTGAGACTGTGTGCCTCGTCGTCCTGTTAAATGCGTCTGCAGCTGCAGTTGCAAAAGAGGTGGGTTCGTTCTTCCCTGTTGGATAATGCGGCGGTCATCTGCTGCTGTAATTAAACGTGATCGACCAGTAGCGCCTGTGGTTCGGAATGCTCCCCATAGGCGTGAAACAATGCTATGGGCAATACCAATCTCCTGAGCTACACTCGTCATCCAGTTTCCCGATGATTCTTCCTCGTATGAAGTCACCGAAATGTTGTCTCAGTCCTGGTGTAATGAAGAACACCACCATAGCGCACCGCAGCTGCTCGCTGATTCACACACACACGGACACACACACACAGTGTCTTTTCCCCTTTCCTTCAATTGCCTCGTGTCGCGGAGCAACCCCATTTATCACGCAGACATCACGGCGCACGACTGCGAGTGTTCTCTACGAACTTGCTCCCGAAGTTTCGTTCATTTCCACCGAGCAGTTAATAATACTTTATATTTATTTAATCCTTATGTTTTGCAGAGCAGGGTATATATACTCAAGGTGAACCAGAACTATCAGAAGTTGCTCATAGGTAGCTTCTGAGTTTTTTTGGTATATGGGACCTACAGTCTCCGGCGGCACGTTACAGATTGTAATTTCAAAAAATCGTTCAAATGGCTCTAAGCGCTATGGGACTTAACATCTGACGTTATCAGTCCCCTAGACTTAGAACTGCTTAAACCTAACTAACCTACGAACATTACACACATCCATGCCCGAGGCAGCATCCGAACCTGCCCCATAACAGCAGTGCGGTTCCGGACTGAAGCTCCTAGAACCGCTCGGCCACGATTATGATTTATTCGGTTTGTTACCACAATGACCTTGTTTCTGTAAGAATACCTTCGCAATAGTGAAAAAGCCTGTAATATCCTATTCCAAAACAGGGAAGGGTCAGGTTTCTCGTAGGCGCCTATGTACAAATGTAAAAGTGATGAGATACGGTTGGAGTCGGTGCGGGAACAGTCAGCACACGAGGTGCATATAGGCCAGCGGTAAATCTGTCCATAGTCCTGCTGTGTACCACTCTTAACGGGGCGGGGGGCGTTAATGAAAAACTTTTGAGATATGGCAATGAAATTTTGTACCACGCTTTACATGAAATAACACATTTAAGTATAAAATCCTTTGATTATATATATTCAACCTTTTTAATGAAATTTGAAGTTTTATTTTCAAAAAATAATGTATGTTCCTTTTTCTCAGAAAGTACACAAGAGATTTCTACAAAAATTTCTCTGTTTCATCTCTTTATATGTTGTAAGCTTCTCTCATGAGGTTTTTGGATTAGGTCAAATAGGATAATTTTCATAATTTTCTAATTAAAATTCCACAAGTACAATTTTAAATTCATGCAAAATTCCAAGCACTTTGCCCTATATCTCAGCTTGCAATCATAATTTCAAAATTTGCTTTTGGGACAACGTTTATTAGGTTTACAGAAATATTTATACAATACTTCATAATTCTAGCATTCCTAGAATCTGGGGAAAAGGTACATAAACTTTAAAAAGCAAACTTTTCAGGAAACGCAACTTAAAGTTCAACCTAACTTATTTCCTTATGTCATTTCTTCAGAAGGCGCCACATTTATACTCTGGGTCGTCTTTCCCTTTAAGGCTCCTCTTCTGGTTTCTTGTTGTCTGTCTTCTTTCCTTTACCAGGTCTTCAACCGACTTTTTAGCTGCAGAGACGCGCTGTAAATCTATTTTTCTCAGGATGTCTTGAGTAAAATTTCCTAACTTGAAGCCCATTCTTTCTAATACCTCCACCCTCCCGCCGTTCCCATGATTAAATACAATAACTGCATCATAAGTTACAATTGTGACAACTGTAGAAGATGCAAATGTGTTTTTCGGGCATCGTTTCCATATGAGTGAATTTAGAGGCTCATCTGGATTTTGGGTTTTGCCATGAACACATTTTTTGAGAAGTGCAGGATGGCCAAAGATGATCTGTAAACCAAAGAGTATGTATCTCGGCCTTCTAGACATATCCCGCAAACTTTTGGTTGAAAGTAATACACAGAATCGTTGTTCACCGAGCTGGTATTGAAGTGCTGCTTCAAAACGTGGGCGTGGCAGGGAGGCCGCGTCACACTTTTAATTAATTTTCAGGCACTTCGGATGCGATTTCAACATTGAAACTTAGGGAACTTATTGTCCATGAGCTGTACTAACAAATAAAAAATAAATCGAAAATTGACATCTTTGGTCAATTTCATCAAAGTCCCCCCTTAACGCACCAATAACACTGCAGGAAAACAAAACCCTAGCTAGAGCCGCGCAGTACTGAATGCAAAGTTGAGGGCAACGAAGTAAGGAGCAACAGCAGGTACTGTGAGGGACGGAAACAAGAGACGCAGCACATACCGTCGACATTTGCACTGTCGTGCTCTAGTTTCAGTGCAACACCGATGCAAAGCTAATTGGAGCAAGAAACCAAATGAAATCCAATAACTCTTCAACCAGCAGCCAGAGTGAGTGTGCCCCTTTCGGAAGAAATCCCTATACAAAACGATCACTGATAGGTGGAGATAAAAGATCTTTGATAGTGTAGGTTTCATTGCTTGAAAGTACACATGAGAACACACCAGGTACTGCATTATACTGTAAAGGCATGGTGAACTGATACAAACGGGTACAATAAATACTCTGTAGCATAGACACCAAGCATTTCCTGCCATCTGTTCATACGCTCTTTTCTGCTCCTTGTGCTCTCAGATATCATTTCTGCAGATTGACTCCATTCAACCAAACCACCCTGTATTATACATGGTGATTCAGCTGCCCCTATCGATGTCGTTTTACAGAGCCCGCAATGTCGTATCTGGTTTTCAAAAACCAGGCCAGAGTTTTTCATTTTCGAAGGAAATTTAATTTTGTACTGGGATAAAATTTCGCTGGAAGCCAAGTTTTCGAATTACCTAAGAAAAACATACAAAAGTAATCTTCAAATACACTCGATCCGCATACTCATCCATCATCAATCAGGATTTATAGTATGTTGTTCGTGGTACTCCCGCCTATCACCGTACAAAAATTTTCGACTACACGAGCTATTCCCGATATTCGACCTTTTTAGATCTCTGTTGATTGGGCTATTACGCCACCAGTAAAGTCGGCTATTTCGTTAACGTAATTTATTTAAACATGTCTGTGAGGATAATGTAAGAAAAACGACTTTTGTAAACGGTCCGCTAAAACTAATTACTTTGACAATTCGATCCAAACTCAACCCTTACAAGCACAGTAATTCCATAGTCAGAAGGCCTGACGAATACAATGATGTAGTTCTTTGGTAAAACGTCCACAAACGTCAGTTTTAGAATTTGTAAATGCTCATGTAAGCTGGTGGCATAATAAGGCCAGTCAATTAAGACCAAAAAAGGTGGAATGCAGAAAATAATTCGTGCTGCTGCAAATTTTTGTACAGCGGTAGAAGGGAGTGCCACAAACAACATAATAAAAATCCTGACCGGTGGGGGCTCAGCGTAAGAGTGGGGGTACCTTTGAAGGTCACTTTTGTGCGATTTTCTTGAATAACTCTAAAACTACCGCCTCTAGCGAAAACGTATCTCTGTACAAAATTTAACCACATTAAATTTCTTACAAAAAGGTCTGTTCATTTTTATCTGTAGGACTATGAGTTTGCCCGTGGCGAGCAAGAGAATATCAAAATCACGAGTTTCATAAGTCATTGGTAGGAGCAGCTGAATCACCTCGAATACATACAAAAGAATAAAAGGAAAGATGCAGAGTTAGTATGCCTACAAACTGTAAACTATTGTGATTGAGGCTTCTGAAAAAAACTTCAATACAAATGCAAGCACATTATTACAAACATAAAAATAGCTACAGTTGTTCGTGAACCGCGAAAATCTTAGGAACCGTAAACGTTATTCAATGTTTGTTTGCTTCCGTAACCAAACACTGGATGTCGAAACTAGTAATCAGCGTTCACTCCGTCGCTGCCGCTTAGAGGATGTACCACATTAAATCCAACAGTCCCCGCTGCCTCACAGTGTGACGTCATAAAAAGTATCGCCGGTCGTGCCTCACAGCTGGGAAATACCGCAGCAGTTAGATGGTGTTCACAGGGAAAGTAGCTTCATAACAATCGCTAAGCACACTTACTCCTACAATTATGCTACTTAGAATATTTCACTACCGAGCACTCGCGTATGAGTTTATGCGAGTATTCACACACCGGTTTTTTAAATGAAGTTAGTTTTATAGAATACCACATCAAATACTCGCGTCCTTCCGGCTGCATGTAGCTGCAGTGTTACAAAGTTGAAACATGAGACTCAAATTTAAAGGCACATCGATTTGCCACCTTGTTCGAATGTTTCCTTGTTACTAAGCTAGGTACTGCTGACCTTGTGGCGTCACAGTAGCATGGCGGCGTGTAAAGAGGATGTGACGTGTCTGAGTCGCTCCGCGGTTGTGGGCGCAGGCTTTAAATGCTCTGTGACGGGCTACAACTAGGACTCCTGTAGATGTACTCTGTTCAGAAAAAGCTTTGGTACTCGTATAATGTCAGATCTGGGTAGATAGAGAACAGAGAAATGAGAAAAATTTTCCATACAAATGTAGGTAAGAATAACATCGTTGTGGAACTTAGACCATGAAACGGCAGCCAGGCAGTGACAAGCGCTCGAAATTCGTCTTGTCGCAAGCAGTATTTTTTATGCTTAGAGTATATGAGTTATGATTAAAATTGCAATTTTCTATGAAGATAGAACGGCAACAAGAGTTCATCAGTGTTGTTCGTATTTAGCATTGTTACCAGACCTGGTGGAGTCATATATGGGGCGTGAGCTGTATCAGATGTTAAGTGACGACTGTGGAAGACAAATATCACAAAACGGAGCATTTTAGATTTAAGTTTCTTTCGAAAATTTTGCTCTATTCGTCGTCACCACCCTGTCTCTGACCTTAACATGTTATTTTCTTCGGTCTGTAGAATACAAAAGAAAAATAAGTAAAATATGCGATAAACAAATACAAGGAGTGAGGTGATTACATCCAAAACTAAAAGAGAATTGAAGAACTGATGTACTGGCTGTACGGCCAAAGTAGAAGTCAAAAAGTCGGAGTAGTCCCGTACTCAAATAATGAGCGTAGGGGAGCAGATGCAGAAACTCAGCTTCGCCGTTCGAGGCAAGTTTCTGGTGGAGATGGCCTGCTAGTGCCTTTCTTCCACCTCTATGAGGCGTCAGGTGTGGATGACTGTAACGAATGCTTGTACTGTGCAGTGTTGGGTTGGCGTTGTTAGGGATGAAGGAAAGAGAGAGGCTGACGTCGCCATCCGACGGACGAACCACCGTCAACAGTACTATATCCCCACATTTTACCAGACGCTGTGGAAAGGTTCGGAATTTAACCCAGGACGTTGGAGCTAAGACTGGGGATCAGAGATTTTACGCCCCCCACGTCTCTTCTCGTTGCCGGCCGAATACCAGAAGTTAAAATTTTCTACAATCGAGATTCAAACCGGCCTACCTCCGCGTCGAGCGTTATCCCAGAAGAGTGCATAAGCGATCTTGACTAAGGAGGCGTGTGTGCCATTAATGTTTGGCAGTGTGATGGTAATGGCTAACAAGTAAGTTAGGTAATTTCTTTAACGCTACTCCAAAGGAGAATGTCCCCAGCACCGACTTTGGTTTACACCTTTCAGCTCTCTCGTCAAGATCCCAAACACGACACACAATTCACGATGCACCGTCGCAGATAGCTACACTTAAACATCTTTTATTCTGGTGGTCCAGACGAGAGACGTACGGTGGACGCAGGAGAAGTTTTGCCGCTTTCCTCAAGTCTGATGATCTTCCAGAAGTTTCTGTGACGACTGGACATACCGTTACAATGGAAGCGTAATGTGTGATGAAACACAGCCATTGTTTTAGAAATCACAACTTTTTCACCTGGACGGTTATTAAATTCACGATTACGATTTCGGCGTAATATGCCATTCTCAAACGACAGGTCTGTATGAAATGCGTCAGTGCATTCCTTTCAAGAGGACACTGTTCTCATGTCAACCGCGTATACATATCACAAGTGTACACCTTTTATATAAATGTAAAAGACTATTGTCTTATCTTGCACATGTACACATGTGTGGACAGAGTCCTCTAAGAAGAAAGATTAAGATCAAAATGGTTCAAATGGCTCTGAGCACTATGGGACTTAACACCTGAGGTCACCAGTCCCCTAGAACTTAGAACTAATTAAACCTAACTAACCTAAGGACATCACACACATCGATGCCCGAGGCAGGATCCGAACCTGCGACCGTAGCGGGCGCGCGATTCCAGACTAAAGCTCCTAGAACCGCTCGGCCACACCTGCCGGCTAATGATTAAGCATTGCCTGTCGACGGAGTACAGGTATTCAGGGTCTGCAAGTTGAATGAAGTAAAAATGTGGCAGATGGCACATTTCCCAGTAACATGCTCTTGATATCGTAGGGAAGGATGGGGTATTGAATTATTTCAACGATTTTCTCGACCAACAGTTACCAAATAACGATAATGTTCGTATTTGGACAAGTTCCAGCATATATCTTGAATGGAAGTGGACATCTCATACAAGGGACATCACGTGCGTCACGTTTGCCTACCGTGGGGCGTTCGACAGATTTCCGCACCGTCGCCTGGTGAACAAAACACAACCTTTTGAAACACAGCATCTGCTCTGTGTTGTTCTGTGTCTGCATCCTAGCAGGTGGAATTTGTGGTGTCATCCGAAGAACGAGGTCGCACGTCAAAGTGGGTACCTCACGACGGAATCACAACTTAGGACTGTCGCTGTCTGACTCAGAGATGGATGAGAAGTCGGCGAAGACATCCTGAAGAGGTTCCATGTCCCACCGCTGTAGGAAGATTATTTATGTCAGAGCGCAGCACCGCTGACCCCCACTCTCTAATCATTGTTTAGGACGACAGCATCGTCTTAGTCAGATACGGCAGTGCGAGTTTTATTAGAAGTCAGAACTGTATGTCAGAGTTAATAGTCAATTGTACATTGAGAGATGAGTGATATTCTATATTGTATCAAGTGATAAACTATAAACTGCAGCGACAATACCAAATATACAGGTGACATTCCGGTACACGGATTGTTTCCAAATTAAGTATTTTATACTCTGAGCCGTGTCGGCTCGCTTTCCTTTTACAAGCTGCCCACCTCGCCCGCATGAGTTCGCAGCCAGGGTATAGAGTGCGCCATTTACCTAGGGGGCGTGCTGGTGATGTCGCGAACCGAAGCGTTTCAGTGTTGAGTAGTGAGCTGGGACTGGTAATGTTTGAGCAGCGGCGAACTCCTCTCTCTGTCCCAAGGGTGTCACGTGGCTCGAGGCATACTGGCTTTGAGGATTGGGAAATTTGTGTGTACACAACGTCTTTCTTAGTGCAGAGCTCACTCAAGTCTTCCAGAACTGATTAATTTGCCGTGTGTTAATTCATTTGCGCATTGTATCTGATTTGTGGCCGCAGGATTAAGCCCCCTTGTTGCTTGTTCACCCCCTGTGAATGTTGCCTCCAAAAGATCCATTTCTTGTCTGAGAGGGTAGATCTAACTTCTACAGGAGAGCATGACAGTTCCGGCCGTGTAAAAGTCTCACAGCCCCACCTGTCTCGTTCCCGGTGCCTTTCAAAATCGGAGAGTAGCCGAGTAGGGTTGCAAATTTCTGGCTGGATAGGTTTCTTAGTCCATGCTCGACAGTACTTCTGGAATCTTTCTTCTATTCTACCATCTTTTGAGATACCTACACTGTATGTGTATTACAACGCTGACACACCTTTATTTAGTATACTCGCTGAGCGCTGTAACTGCGGCAGTGTTTAGCGTGCAGTGGCGGCCTGCACTTAGACGCGCCGTAAGTCTGTCCAACGACACGGACAGTGTGGTATGCCACCCTATGGGACTATAGGACCATAGTGCCTTCGCAGCTGTGCTTCTACACGCCACGCCGTTGTGCACCATCTTCGCCGAGGAGGTCACCACTCGCCAACCATGTCTTTATAATCTACACTACTGGCCATTAAAATTGCTACACCAAGAAGAAATGCAGATGATAAACGGGTATTCATTGGACAAATATATTATACTAGAACTGACATGTGATTACACTTTCACGCAATTTGAGTACATAGATCCTGAGAAATCAGTACCTAGATCAACCACCTCTGGCCGTAATAACGGCCTTGATATATCTGGGCATTGAGTCAAACAGAGCTTGGAAGGCGTGTACAGGTACAGCTGCCCATGCTGCTTCAACACGATACCACAGCTCATCAAGAGTAGCGACTGGCGTATTGTGACGAGCCAGTTGCTCTACCACCATTGACCAGACTTTTTCAGTTGGTGAGAGATCTGGAGAATATGCTGGCCAGGGCAGCAGTCCAACATTTTCTCTATCCAGAAAGGCCGGTACAGGACCTGCAACATGTGGTCGTGCATTATCCTGCTGAAATGTAGGGTTTCGCAGGAATCGGATAAAGGGTAGAGCCACGGGTCGTAACACATCTGAAATGTAACGTCCACTGATCAAAGTGCCGTCAATGCGAACAAGAGGTGACCGAGACGTGTAACCAATGGCACCCCATACCATCACGCCGAGTGATACGCCAGTATGGCGATGATGAATACATGCTTCCAATGTGCGTTCGCCGCGATGTGGCCAAACATGGATGCGACCATCATGATGCTGTAAACAGAACCTGGATTCATCCGAAAAAAAAGACGTTTTGCTATTCGTGCACCCAGGTTCGTCGTTGAGTACACCATCGCAGGCGCTACTGTCTGTGATGCTGCGTCAAGGGTAACCGCAGCCATGATCTCCGAGCTGATAGTCCATGCTGCTTCAAACGTCGGCGAACTGTTCGTGCAGATGGTTGTTGTCTTGCAAACGTCCCCATCTGTTGACTCATGGATAGAGACGTGGCTGCACGATCCGTTACAGCCATGCGGGTAAGATGCCCGTCATCTCGACAGCTAGCGTTGCGAGGCCGTTGGGATCCAGCATGGCGTTCCGTATTACCCTCCCGAACCCACCGATTCCATATTCTGCTAACAGTCATTGGATCTCGTCCAACGTGAGCAGCAATGTCGCGATACGATAAACTGCAATCGCGATAGGCTACAATCCGACCTTTATCAAAGTCGGAAACGTCATGGTACGCATTTTTTCTCCTATCACGAGGTATCACAACAACATTTCACCAGGCAACGCCGGTCAACTGCTGTTTGTGTATGAGAAATCGGTTGGAAACTTTCCTCATGTCAGCACGTTGTAGGTGCCGCCACCGGTGCCAACCTTGTGTGAATGCTCTGAAAAGCTAATCATTTGCATATCACAGCACCTTCTTCCTGTCGGTCAAATTTCACGTCTGTAGCACGTCATCTTCGTGGTGTAGCAATTTTAATGGCCAGTAGTGTATTAATTGTTTCATGCAAATGTTGTTTTCATTATTCTAAAGGCCCAAGCTTTCAGTGGGGTCACCGCTCGCTAACTTACGTAGTTGTAAGCTAGTAATTCTTTCACGTAACTGCTGTTTTTCTCATTCTAAGAGACTAAGCTGCCAGTCAGTCAATGCCAGTTTGGTAACCCTGGTTTCAATAGTGTAATGTGGTTTTAATTTTTTTAATTACTACAGGAAGCTACTACTGTTGTAGAATTCATTATTTTGGCTGAGTAGTTTATTTAATGTGGCAGCCACCCTCCATTCTTTTAATGTCGGGGGAGGGGAGAGGGGCTATAACGGCATTGGCTTTGGGGACCTCGCGCTTGGTTTGGCCACATTTCACTATATTTCAAAAACGCGGTGCCTAGATGCAAACAGATATTTTTAAGTTTCCTTGTTTTATCAGACCATCACCCTGTTGGGTTCTGTTTATTTTGTTTGGTGTTACCAGTCAAATCTTATAAGAGGAAAAGCATATAATCTGCATTGCATGGCTCAAATCTCGTGCCTGAGCGACTTATCTCTACCGTACATTCTGGCCGCTTGTTGTTAACTGTGACTGGTCTTGCGTTGGGCAGTGTTCTTAGATAGTGAAAGCTTTTTTTAAAAAAGGAAAAGAAACAGGGTAAAAAAGCCCACAGCAACAGATATCACATTTGTTTCTTCACTCACGAAATTCTAAGGTTAGCTACGACGCCGGAATTTCTTTCCCGCTGGAAATATAGAGACAACGCTGAGTCTTGACATTTCATATTCGTTATTTTTTTTAATTCTAAAATTTGGACCTTCGCGCCTTAGTTTCATGGTTGTTTAAGTGCTGAGTTTACCCAGTGGGACAAATTTGTAATGTTCTTGTCAAAAGTAATGGGAAACTGTATTTAACTTATTTCCGTTCGTTATCGTTCTCCCAAGGTGTGACCTTTGTTAATATACAGGGTGGTGTCCATTGATAGTGACCAGGCCAAATATCTCACGAAATAAGCATCAAACGAAAAAACTACAAAGAACGAAACTCGTTTAGCTTGAAGGGGGAAACCAGATGGTACTATGGTTGGCCCGCTAGATGGCGCTGCCATAGGTCAAACGGATATCAACAGCGTTCTTTTTTTTAATAGGAACCCCCATTTTTATTACATATTCGTGTAGTACGTAAAGAAATATGAATGTTTTAGTTGGACCACTTTTTTCGCTTTGTGATAGATGGCGCTGTAATAGCCACTAACGTATAAGTACGTGGTATCACGTAACTTTCCGCCAGTGCGGACGGTATTTTCTTCGTGATACATTACCAGTGTTAAAATGGACCTTTTACCAATTGCGGAAAAGGTCGATATCGTGTTGATGTATGGCTATTGTGATCAAAATGCCCAACAGGCGTGTGCTATGTATGCTGCTCAGTATCCTGGACGACATCATCCAAGTGTCCGGACCGTTCGCCGGATAGTTACGTTATTTAAGGAAACAGGAAGTGTTCAGCCAAGTGTGAAACGTCAACCACGACCTGCAACAAATGATGATGCCCAAGTAGGTATTTTAGCTGCTGTCGCGGCTAATCGGCACATCAGTAGCAGACAAATTGCGCGAGAATCGGGAATCTCAAAAACGTTGGTGTTGAGAATGCTACATCAACATAGATTGCACCCGTACCATATTTCTATGTACCAGGAATTGCATGGCGACGACTTTGAATGGCGTGTACAGCTCTGCCACTGGACACAAGAGAAATTACGGGACGATGACATATTTTTTGCTCGCATTCTATTTAGCGACGAAGCATCATTCACCAGCAGCGGTAACGTAAACCGGCATAATATGCACTATTGGGCAACGGGAAACCCACGCTGGCTGCAACCTTGGCGGGTTAATGTATGGTGCGGCATTATGGGAGGAAGGATAATTGGCCCCCATTTTATCGATGGCAATCTAAATGGTGCAATTCATGATGATTTCCTACGTAATGTTCAACCGATGTTACTAAAAGATGTTTCACTGCATGACAGTATGGCGATGTACTTCCAACATCTACATCTACATCTACATTTATACTCCGCAAGCCACCCAACGGTGTGTGGCGGAGGGCACTTTACGTGCCACTGTCATTACCTCCCTTTCCTGTTCCAGTCGCGTATGGTTCGCAGGAAGAAAGACTGCCGGAAAGCCTCCGTGCGCGCTCGAATTTCTCTAATTTTACATTCGTGATCTCCTCGGGAGGTATAAATAGGGGGAAGCAATATATTCGATACCTCCAGAAACGCACCCTCTCGAAACCTGGACATCAAGCTACACCGCGTTGCAGAGCGCCTCTCTTGCAGAGTCTGCCACTTGAGTTTGCTAAACATCTCCGTAACGCTATCACGCTTACCAAATAACCCTGTGACGAAACGCGCGGCTCTTCTTTGGATCTTCTATATCTTCTCTGTCAACCCGACCTGGTACGGATCCCACACTGATGAGCAATACTCAAGTATAGGTCGAACGAGTGTTTTCTAAGCCACCTCCTTTGTTGATGGACTACATTTTCTAAGGACTCTCCCAATGAAACTCAACCTGGTACCCGCCTTACCAACAATTAATTTTATATGATCATTCCACTTCAAATCGTTCCGCACGCATACTCACGGAAGTAACTGCTATCAGTGTTTGTTCCGCTATCACATAGTCATACAATAAAGGATCCTTCTTTCTATGTATTCGCAACACATTACATTTGTCTATGTTAAGGGTCAGTTGCCACTCCCTGCACCGAGTGCCTATCCGCTGCAGATCTTCCTGCATTTCGCTACAATTTTCTAATGCTGCAACTTCTCTGTATACTACAGCATCATCCGCGAAAAGCCGCATGGAACTTCCGACACTGTCTACTAGGTCATTTATACATATTGTTCAAAAATGGTTCAAATGGCTCTGAGCACTATGGGACTCAACTGCTGAGGTCATTAGTCCCCTAGAACTTAGAACTAGTTAAACCTAACTAACCTAAGGACATCATAAACATCCATGCCCGAGGCAGGATTCGAACCTGCGACCGTAGCGGTCTTGCGGTTCCAGACTGCAGCGCCTTTAACCGCACGGCCACTTCGGCCGGCATATACATATTGTGAAAAGCAATGGTCCCATAACACTCCCCTGTGGCACGCCAGAGGTTACTTTAACGTCTGTTGACGTCTCTCCATTGAGAACAACATGCTGTGTTCTGTTTGCTAAAAACTCTTCAATTCAGCCACACAGCTGGTCTGATATTCCGTAGGCTCTTACTTTGTTTATCAGGCGACAGTGCGGAACTGTATCGAACGCCTTCCGGAAGTCAAGGAAAATGGCATCTACCTGGGAGCCTGTATCTAATATTTTCTGGGTCTCATGAACAAATAAAGCGAGTTGGGTCTCACACGATCGCTGTTTCCGGAATCCATGTTGACTCCTACATCGTAGATTCTGGGTTTCCAGAAATGACATGATACACGAGCAAAAAACATGTTCTAGAATTCTACAACAGATCGACGTCAGAGATATAGCTCTATAGTTTTGCGCATCTGCTCGACGACCCTTCTTGAAGACTGGGACTACCTGTGCTCTTTTCCAATCATTTGGAACCTTCCGTTCTTCTAGAGACTTGCGGTACACGGCTGTTAGAAGGGGGGCAAGTTCTTTCGCGTACTCTGTGTAGAATCGAATTGGTATCCCGTCAGGCCCAGTGGACTCTGTTGAGTGATTCGAATTGCTTTTCTATTCCTTGGACACTTATTTCGGTGTCAGCCGTTTGTGCGAGGATGATTGATGTCCGGCTCATAGCTCGCGTGCGGTTGAAGAGGTATTGAATAGCATGTTTCATGACAGGTGGATTGGTCGTCGAAGCACCATACCATTGCCCGCACGTTCACTGGATGTGATGTCCCCGGATTTCTTTCTGGGGGGAAAGTTGAAGGATTTTTGCTATCGTGATCCACCGACAACGCCTGACAAAATACGTCAGCGCATTGTCAATGCATGTGCGAACTACTCGCTGTTGAGAGGTGCCTCGTTACACGTATTGCCAATTGCATTGAGGTTGACGGACATCATTTTGAGCATTTATTGCATTCATGTGGTATTTACAGGTAATCACGATGTAACAGCATGCGTTCTCATAAATGATAAGTTCACAAAGGTACATGTATCACATTGGAACAACCGAAATGAAATGTTCAAACGTACCTACGTTCTGTATTTTAATTTAAAAAACCTACGTATTACCAACTGTTCGTCTAAAATTGTGAGCCATATGTTTGTGACTATTACAGCGCCATCTATCACAAAGCGAAAAATGTGGTCCAACTAAATAATTCATATTTCCTTATGTACTGCACGAATATGTAATAAAAAATGGGGGTTCTTGTTTTAAAAAACGCTGTTGATATCCGTTTGACCTATGGCAGCGCCATCTAGGGGGCAACCATAGCGCCATCTGGTTTCCCCCTTCAAGTTAGACGAGTTTCGTTCTTTGTAGTTTTTTCGTTTGATGCTTATTTCGTGAGATATTTGGCCGGTCACTATCAATGGACCACCCTGTATATACACCAATGTGGTTTAAATGATAATAATATTTGGTAGTACTTTGACATTAAAGCTTTCCAGTTTAAGGGGCTGTCTGTAAAGAGCTATAATTTGATAAAAGCCCTTGTTTCGTTTTGTAACTGCAGTGGTACCCGAACTGTTGTTCTCTTCTTAATTGCTGTTTAATATAGTCGTTGCTGATCTCAGAAATTGTTTCTGTTAGTATATATAGTGTTTTCTTAGTGATAATAAAGATATTCAGGTGGTGAATGGTGTGCATTTAAAACACTGGCCCAGTCTTTTCACGCGTTTGGTAGAGATGCATCCTTAAAAGGTGACAATTTCAGACTGTTCAAAGTTTAATAAACAGATTTAATATTTTTTGTGTTTTAGTACGTGGTCGGACTCCTTCAGAAGTAAATTTAAGTTTGCTAAAACCCTGTAAAGTGCCGAAGCGAGGGTCTGAATAATTTCATCCTCACTACAGAATTGAATATGTTGTTCTTAACAAGAAGAAACGACATATGTCACTTCAAGGGAATATTAGAATTCCGTTACAGTTAAAACACACACATACACACACACACACACACACACAGACACACACACACATGAGTCAAAACAGTATGGCCGCTGCCCACCGCGGTTAAACGGCGCTTAGTGCTTTCATAGGCACCTGACGCGGTAAGGAAATTATGCAAGCGCATCAGGGACGAATGGGGTATCATTCTAGTGACGGTACAGGCCGTAGAGGGGAAAAACCATTGACTTGAACAACTTTGAAACGGGACAGGTGGTGCTTGGGAACGACCTTCCCGGTAACGCCTAAGTTGTTCGCGTGCTACTGACGTGGGCATCTGCCAAAAGTGGTTGAAGGACGGTGAAACCACGAGGAGGAGACCAGGCGCTGGACGTTCAATCCCAGCACAGAACGTGAAATTGCTATTCTTGTGCCAATAATGTAAGATTAGCTTTGTAAACTAAAAATCGAAGATAGAAATGGAGTGAGATACAACATATCGGCGATCACAGAGCCTGAAGATCGTGCGCCGGCCTTGCAATATTCCTCCATAGATGACAATCTTATGCACTTTGGATCCAATTATCATGGACAACAAACTGCTGAAAGTCCTTCTGTAGTTCATCACGTTTTTACATAAGCACAGCTTTAGCTCGACACGTTTCAAGCCCCCTGGATATGTGCCCTGGCAAGCTTATTCTCCGCGTTTTCATTTTCTTCGTGATGTTCGGTTGTCTCATGAGGTCGTACATTTCCTGGTTCTTTCTGCGTCTCCACGTGTTCTCTTCACAGATAACTTCTCATGATTTTCCGTTGAAAGATCAACAGCTTCTCTCATCCTTTTTGTAGTTGTTAACATGCGTGTCCCTTATAACAACACCGGTACTTTCACTGCATCAGAGGCTTTAAATTTGTTATTAAGTGACAGATTTTTATGACATTATCTGCTTCAGACTGAAATAAGTTTTAGACCCATTGACAATACGCTGATTAAGTTCCTGTTTTAGTTATTATGCCTGTTGAACCAAGTGCCAAAGTATTTAAAATTTTCCACTTTGTGTACATTCCATATTGCAACTTGCATGGGGGCTGTATTAGAACTTCTCTGGATACATCTGTCATTTCAGCCTTCTCCGTATTAATCCTGAGTCCAGTCTTACCGCTAAGTCCTCTACGGCTTCTGCCCTCCCTTCCTATGACCCCGCTGTGGCTCCAGTGTCGTCTGCTTATCCCAACAGCTGTGTTCTTCAGTTTAACTCCACTCTAATACCTTCTCTTTTCATTTTTCGAATTACTTTCTCCAGGACAAATTAAAAAGCAATGATGAAATGGAATCACCTTGTCGGATACCAATTCTGATTCTGAATTCCTTGGATAGCTCCTTCTGGTATATCACCTTGGCTTTTGTGTCTGCTGTACACAGGTTCACAACGTTAATCGACTACCTTGGTGTGCCAATCTCTCACGGGTCGTTGTAGGCCTACATACTTAATCTGTGTATATTATCATACGCCATTGAGAAATCTACAGATTTAACCAGGAACCGATGGTCGAGTTCCCAGATTGGTCTCATGGTGAAAATTCAATACATGTTTGATTTTCCTGCCCGAAAACCTGCCTGGTATTCTCCAACACTGTCTTCAGCAAAAGGCTTCAGGTTTTTAAGAATTATGAATGATTGCATTTTGTGTAGTGTACTTAGTAGAGAAATATTTCTCTCATTACTACAGTCTTTTTTTATTGTTCTTCCTATGCAGTGGGATAATGGTAGCTGATTTCTAGTCTTTTGAGATCTTTCTCCATACTTCACTTATGAGATTGTATATAGCTTTCTTAAGTGTTCACGTTCTCCCTTCAGTATCTCTGCCATTATCCTGTCTTCTCCTGATGTCTTATTAGTCTTTAAGTTTTTTAATTGCTCTAGCTACTTCCTGTTGAGTTACATCAATTTCTTCTTCCTCTATGCCTTCTGTTATTGTTCCTCCTGGGAAGAAATTTTCTGAGTCTTCAGCACTCAGTAACTGCCAAAAATATTCCCTCCACCTGTCCAGAATGCTTTACTTATCCTTTAGCATATTTCCGTCCGTATCATTAGTACTAACACCTTATTTCTTCGACCATTCATCGTACTTTTCAATATTTGAAACATTTTTCTGAAATCAAATACTGTATTTGGCCTCTCTATTTCATTAACCATAATCATCATGAATTTTATTTTCTGTGCCCTCAGAATCCTACTTGTTTCTCCTTTTAGGCTTCTGACTGCTTCCTACTTTTTATCACAGTTTCTGCCCAGTATGAGTGTTTCCCTAGCTCTCTTCCTGGCTTTCACAGCTTATTCACAATTACCATTGAACCATTTCTTCTTGGATGTTGTTTTTTTTCTGCTACAATTTCCTTTGTTGGTTTAGTTACAGCAGTCTTTATATCTTCCCAATGATCATTAACATTTCTTTCATCACTGTGATTTGATACCAGGACTTCAGGTTCATTATGCACGGTGATATTGTGCTGGTGACACAACTCTGGATCCTTAAGCTTCTCGACATCAAACTATCTCTTGACCTCGTTGTTCCTCTTCCTTTTATAACACAGCTGTAGTTGTAGTTCACCGATTACTAGGTAATGGTCTGTACGCATCAATTTCTCTGTGATATCTAATATCAGGCGTATACTTCTTGTAACTCTCTTCTACATGATCAGTCTGATTGATTGTATTACCATCTGGGGAAGTTCAGTTCTCTTTGTGTATCTGTTTGTAGATAAAGATCATCGACGTCACCCGAAGGTCCTGCCTCGTCGCAAAACTGATGAGACGCAGCCCATTGTCATTTTCTTTCCCATGTACGCTCTTCTTCCCGGCTATTGGCCTATACATGCCTTCCTGACCAACTCTGGCATTGAAATCTCCCGAAATGATCTTAATGTTTCTGGTACCAATGCTTTCTACTGTTCTTTCTAGTACTTCACAAAACTCATTTTTCTCCTCCTCACCATGCCTCCTGTTCCATGTTCATGTCTTCCATTCACTCTGCAGCCTCCGCAAAAGATTGCTGATTTACTCTCACTTAAAATCCCTTCTCCACACCATCTAATTTCTTGTAATTCAGTGACCTCAACTTCATATTTGCAATTCTGACACTACAATTTTGGCAGCTCCTGGTCTATATAGACTTCTAACATTTCGTTGCCTTTTTCGTCTTGTAGGGTTCCATCCTTTTCCGAAGCAAACTTGTAAGGTTTTTGGTAATGATAAACGACTCCTGGCCGTGTTATTGGCGCTGCGCAGGGTTATTCAAGTATTGGGGCTGCTAGTTTTCTGCTCCTGATATAGCATGATTTGTCCTCAGGGTTTTCTGCCATGGGGTGATAGGTTTCTCTACAGCTCAAGAGCTCCTCTTGTTCTATGGAGTAGACACCAAAAGGATATGTAAGAACTGGAAGAATAGGCAAAATGGGTCGTTGTGAGGCACACTTTGTCTGGCTCTTCAGGTGAGACCTTTCCGGCCAGGTTTAAGCTGCCAGTAGATATGCTACCGCCGATATATATCTCAGCTTCATTGGTGAACACAAAGTTTCTCGGCATCACGGACAGTGCTAAGATAAGCCGGTGCCCGCTGGCAGGGGGGGGGGGGGGAGACAATGGAGAAAACCTTGCTGGATACCAACAAAAATAAAAAGCAAGCCATTTCGTTGATTTACACTCTTCAAAGTGCAAAAACAAGAAATAAACTTCATAAACAGTACTTACTTCCAAAATTCTACATAGGATCATGTTAACGTGTTCATTAATTTCTTTCGTGCGTTCTGTTTTTGATTGTTGACTGGCATAATCATAGTGATTAAAACTGTGTCATGAAGCGACTTATTGTTTTTTTTTTGTGCAAATTGTAGCCTAAATACAGCATTCGACTTCAATAATACGGAAAAACTCTCAAAATCTGCCTTAAATTGTCCGAAAGAAGAGATTTGACAGCCTATGACCGAACCAGGACGTCTTCATCTCCCCAGTATACCACGTTGTTGCTGGGTTGGGAATTGGCAGATGATGCCAACTCCCTGTCAAGGAAACATTACAGTTCTCGTGACAGCCTGAAAGACAAGCAAACCTAAGTGCTATAGTGATTTCAAAAGCCACTGTGTTTCCTGTCGGGCTTGGCAATCCTAAATGTGTAGAATCACTGAGAGTTATTTCTAGAATTGCGTGAGAATTCTGTGCTTTAAGGCCTGTACCCCAGGAGAGAGCAAGTGTTCCTCTTGTTCCGATTGTGACGCGTATTCACAGACTTTTAGCTCGCACGTTGTTTCCGCCCGCTGGAAGTATCTCGCCGCCGTGCGCCATTCATCACCACCCTTCACCGGTGGACAAACACGCACTGAATCAGGCAGCTCTCGTTTCTCAGAGATCATACTGGTTGGTTGCACGGCAACTATGCCGTCCAGCTTTTGATGTAAAAGTACTCACAATTTGCTTGATGAAATATATCTCTGAGGTACAACTGCTTTCTTCAGACCGACGGGATGTACGAACTTTCAAAAATTATAGAACCAAAGGGAGCGAGTTCATTAAACTCACTACTACCCAAGATCGCAAAGAGATCACAGAGTTTACCCTAATTCTGTAAGTCGCTATACCTGGTCAGGAACAACCCAAATTCTCGTCCACTTACCAGTAAAACGCTGGAATCGAAAATTTTGTTTTCCCAGTTTCGAACCGACTATCGACGAATCGAGCACCAGTGTGCGATAATCACCTTGGCTGACCGTGTAATAGTAAACGTGTAGTCCTGATAATATTCCCCCCCCCCACCGAATGTTTTTTAGGTTCCTAGAAAGAATTTTAATTGATTTATTGATTTATTTATATCTGTTGTACAGCTTCCAGTTGCCTATTATACTAATTTAAACTACAATTATTTTATAACAGTAAATAGTTTTCCCTCGGCGATTTACATTTGGGCTTCCGGCACCCGCTCTTGAAATTTGCGTGGCCGTCGCACGTTCACGTATCTGCGTCAAAAAGACTGACATCACATATTCTCGCCTTACGTACCGGAGCGTGCGTCACAAAAAACGACTCAGTTCGTGGGCTCTAACAAGCTGGCCCCTGGAAGCCGCAACGTACACATGTAGTAAAGAACATGTAGTAAAGAACATGTAGAACGTATCTTGTATTCGTGTACCAGAATTACTTCGGTACAATTTCGCACGGTTATCTAGTAAGCAAAATATGTGCTTACAGCGTATACGAATAGATTTCGGATTGGACTGAAGACTTCGTAGCAAATAAAATTTAATATGCCGTTCGTAATGGAAGGAATCGTCTGCAACAGAGAACGAGCAAAGAAAGCGCAGATGGTGGAATAATAAATGTGAAGAAACACGTAGACAAAAACTGAAAGCTTGGAACAACTGGTAAAGTAGAGAAACAAACAGTAACTCGAAAATCCATCAGTTTGAGAAGGAACTGACATATAAAATTATTATGGAAGGAAAGGGGTGATTTGGAAAGGACCTATTAGAAACTATAGACGAAAGTTTTAACAAATATAACGCAAGATACTATTACAAAACAATCAAGAATCAGAACAATCAAGAATCTGGGTGCATTCCGCAATCGCTGTGCTTCTAGAAAGAAGACGAAATAGTCGCAATTAATAATGAAGAAAACTGTCAGCTACCGGCATAATAATATACTAAACGAAAATTGAAAACCACTAAGCATCGATATGATTAAAAATTAGAGAAAGCAATTAAAACACAAGCCCCAGGTGAAGATAACCTTACTTTAGAAATTCTAAAAGCTAGTGGCGATAGATGTGTCACAATTATGCAAGAAAAACTATGTAAGGTCTAGGACACTGAAACAATTCCAGAAAAGTGGAAGGTTGCAATAATTCATCCACTTCATAAAAAAGCAAACAAAACAGGAATATCATTACCGCCCTTAGAATAGAAGATCTTATCGGAAGTTTTTCTGGACGTGTTAAATCCTTAATTAGATAAACCATTTGAAAAGTATCAGGTTGTATTTAGGAGTAACAGATCCTTCCCAGGGCAAATTCTAAATCTTAAACAAATAATTAGGTCTAAGAAAATATCAAATAAGAAGACAGACACAAAGTATTCTTTGCATAGAATGGCGATGCAAAATATTTGGTGGCCATCCTTAACCTTCATGTATGTATGTATTTAAAAAAGTTGGGCATACTAGCACAAACCTCACAATATATTTACTGTCTTATGAAGTTCGTTCCGAAGAAAATGTGAAAATAGTAGTATTATTTGTAAATATAACACTGGGAAAAGAAATAGCCTTCACGTTTCAGAACCTAACCTATTCTTGCACAAAATAGTAATGTATGTAGTCACAAAGATATTTCACTATCTTCCTTGAGAAGTAAAAGTGTTGGCAGATAATGAAAGCTTTTAAAACAAACCTAAGACATTTGATAACTCCTTCTACGCAAGAGAAGAATTTCTGAGCAGGTAATATGTATGTGGTTGGATCAAATTTGTCAAAGTTTTTGTAGATTAAATTTTTTTTAAGCCAGCATGCAGCCTTGATTCTCATAGAGGAAATCAGATATGGCTGTAGCCTATCTGTTGCTTAGGGGCGAGGATTACCTTGGCGCCCCCATCTGATGTTGAAATTTAATTGGCTAGCTAATCTAATCCTAGTTTACTGCGATATTAATTTTGTTTTTGGATTTACATAATACATATTTTGTAGAATCTACATTTGCTTTGACATGTACAACACTGAAACATGTAATCAACCATTAAATAAAACAAAACATTTACAGAGATTCTACTTTCTGAGAGTTACCGTCCACAAAATCTTTGACAACATTACTAATTTCAACGTGAATATAATGTTCAACGGTGATCAACTATAGCCTGAAATGACCAGAGGTACTCCCAGCATCAGATTTATCTGAAGGAGGGATCAATTAAAATGGTTCAAATGGCTCTGAGCACTATGGGACTCAACTGCTGAGGTCATTAGTCCCCTAGAACTTAGAACTAGTTAAACCTAACTAACCTAAGGACATCACAAACATCCATGCCCGAGGCAGGATTCGAACCTGCGACCGTAGCGGTCTTGCGGTTCCAGACTGCAGCGCCTTTAACCGCACGGCCACTTCGGCCGGCGGATCAATTAAACATATGTGTCAAAAGACTGTCAGTCGTATAAAATAGATCTGTTGCCGATGCTTGAATGTAAAATAAAATTAGGAATTACGTAGCTTTGGGTACAAATTTGAAGCTTCTAACGTCCGTTTCCTCTTTTCTCCACCCATGCTCTTTCTTGGCTTCTGCGCTCCATAGCGAGGAGGCAGTTACGGTTAGTAGAACTACTCACCGGTTGTCACTGTGCAGTACCGAATTGGTACTGTACTGCGAACAGCCTATCTATCACTAGAGGCAGTGGTCGACGGCCACCCTTGGTAACAACACGAAGTTACTCACGTCGCTTGAGTCTTGAGCATTAAGGTATACGTAAAACACTGTCTCAGTGGTTGTTAAGAAACACCCTAGTTTCCACTAGCGGTTACATTCATTAAACGTCATCAGGCGATATGCATTGCAGCGTAACAACATGTAAATTAGTAAAAGTAGCTATAAATGATGACTAACTGACAACCTCAGCTGCTGACAGGTGTTGTTGTTATACCTCGATGTGAACAGCTGAAAATGTGTGCCCCGACCGGGACTCGAACCCGGGATCTCCTGCTTACATGGCAGACGCTCTAACCATCTGAGCCACCGAGGACACAGATGAATAGCGCGACTGCAGGGACTTATCCCTTGCACGCTTCCCGTGAGATTCACATTCCCAACTGTCCACAATTCTACATATGTATTGAACCTTATAGACATTTGCCCACCCACTCATTACTCGCGCACGCGCTGGCGATTCCCGTAAGAGTTTGGGCAACCTGTGCGCATTCGCACAGACAAAGGTCAATGGCTGGGTAGCCTTTACTATATATACAAAGACAGTAACTTGTTCTCGAAAGAACAGTTATTGTTGATGACCGTGCAGCTTTTCCCTGAAATAAATGATGACTAACTGACAACCTCAGCTGCTGACAGGTGTTGTTGTTATACCTCGATGTGGACAGCTGAAAATGTGTGCCCCGACCGGGACTCGAACCCGGGATCTCCTGCTTACATGGCAGACGCTCTAACCATCTGAGCCACCGAGGACACAGATGAATAGCGCGACTGCAGGGACTTATCCCTTGCACGCTCCCCGTGAGATTCACATTCCCAACTGTCCACAATTCTACATATGTATTGAACCTTATAGACATTTGCCCACCCACTCATTACTCGCGCACGCGCTGGCGATTCCCGTAAGAGTTTGGGCAACCTGTGCGCATTCGCACAGACAAAGGTCAATGGCTGGGTAGCCTTTACTATATATACAAAGACAGTAACTTGTTCTCGAAAGAACAGTTATTGTTGATGACCGTGCAGCTTTTCCCTGAAATAAATGATGACTAACTGACAACCTCAGCTGCTGACAGGTGTTGTTGTTATACCTCGATGTGGACAGCTGAAAATGTGTGTCGGGGCACACATTTTCAGCTGTCCACATCGAGGTATAACAACAACACCTGTCAGCAGCTGAGGTTGTCAGTTAGTCATCATTTATTTCAGGGAAAAGCTGCACGGTCATCAACAATAACTGTTCTTTCGAGAACAAGTTACTGTCTTTGTATAAAAAGTAGCTATCATTATAAGATATACTGATGAGCCAGCTACTATGACCAATTTCATAACAGCATATTGGTCACCTTTAGAACTGAGTACAACAGCAACTCCATGTGATAAGAATTCGCCGCGCGTTGTAGCCGAGTGGTCCGAGGCGCCTTGTCGCGGTCCGCGTGGCTCCAAACATACTTTTTCATATTAGGTGCATTGTGCTGCCAGGTACTCCACATCAGCGACCTCAGTAGTCATTAGACATCGTGAGAGAGCAGAATGGGGCGCACCGCGGAAATCACGGACTTCGAACGTGGTCAGGTGAATTGGTGTCACTTGTGTCAAACGTCTGTACGCGAGATTTCCACACTCCTAAATATCCCTAGGTCCACTGTTTCCAATGTGATAGTGAAGTGGAAATGTGAAGGGACAAGTACAGCACAAAAGCGTACAGGCCGACCTCGTCTGTTGACCGACAGAGACCACCGACAGTTGAAGAGGGTCGTGATGTGTAATAGGCAGACATCTATCCAGACCATCACACAGGAACTCAAAATTACATCAGGGTCCACTGCAAGTACTATGACAGTTAGGTGGGAGGAGAGAAAACTTGGATTTCATGGTCGAGCGGCTGCTCATAAGCCACACATCACGCCGATAAAAGCCAAACGATGCCTCGCTTGGTATAAGGAGCGTAAACTTTGGACGATTGAACAGTGGAAAAACGTTGTGTGGAGTGACTAATGACGGTACACAATGTGGCGATCTGATGGGATGGTGTGGGTATGGTGAATGCCCGGTGAACGTCATCAGCCAGCATGTGTAGTGTCAACATTAAAATTCGGAAGCGGTGGTTTTATGGTGTGCTCGTGTTTTTCATGGAGGGGGCTTGCACGCCTTATTGTTTTGCGTGGCACTATCACAGTACAGGCCTACATTGATGTTTTCAGCACCTTCTCTCTTCTCACTGTGGAAGATCAGTTCGGGGATGGCGATTACATCTTACAACACGGTCGAGTACCTGTTCGTAATGCAGGCCTGTGGCGGAGTGGTTACACGACAATAACATCCCTGTAATGGACCGACCTCCGCAGAGGCCTGATCTGAATCCTATAGAACACCTTTGGGATCTCTGAAACGCCGACTTCGTGCCAGGCCTCACCGACCGACATCGATGCCTCTCCTCAGTGCAGCACTCCATGTAGAATGGGCTGCCATTCCCCTAGAAATCTGGGGGGGGGGGGGGGTCTATTCTAGCATTACCGATGGAGGGCGACGCGAACTTGTAAGTCATTTTCATCCAGGTGTCCGGATACTTTTGGTCACGTAGTGTAGGTTCGTTACCGGTAGGTTCGACCAGCGAGCTACCTTCGTCAGCTCGAATGCGAATCTTCGGAGAGAGAAAAACGTTCTTTTCGTGAAACAGTGTTGAAACAGTTTAAATGATCGGCAGTTGCAACAGTTGCAGAATAAGTCTACTATTCCCATCGTACATCACGCGTAAAGGTCGTGAAGATAAGAGAAATTAGGGCATGTACGGAAGTACAAGATTGTTATTATTAAACTTTTGCTACCTGAGCTAGTGAAGACGGAAAACTATTTACCGTATGGGTACCGGTACCCTAGTTTATAGGCGTGGCCATTTCTGCTGATCCATCATGGATACGGCACAGCGGCCGGTCTGGTATTTAACAAAGAAAAATCACCGAACAGCCGTATGTTTTCAAAAGTTATTACCTGAATAATGCCATCTTCAGGTGCCTATGCACTCCATGTACAGAGTATCAGATACACGGAGGAAAAAATAACATGCCGAAACTGGTTCTATAAATAAAATAACAACTTCTCAATACTTACGGCTATTTGGTCACTTTTCTTTGGTAAACAATTGTAGGAATGATGTTCAGATTGTGCGATGCAGGATTTACGTTGTTAGTAGCGTGAGTGTGACGACTTGCCGTAAGGCACCTGTACTGGTATGGTGACTTGGGGTTGAAACACAAGCATCAAGGTCCATTATAGTTACAGTCAACATCGGCCTGAAAAAGGGAACAGGGGTTTACTCTTGAAGCTGTTTTATCAAAACAATACCAACAGCGCTGCTGCTCTTAGTGAATACCGACGCATTAAAGGAATACAGAAAGGTCCTCTTTCTGCACTGTGCCGAAGAACCCGATTCGGAAGTACGAATTAACTGGCTATTTGTGAATTGCTCCTGGGAGGCACTGGGGGCTAATTCCGCCACACAAACTGTTGAAGAAGTTACTGTTTCCATGGCTGGGAATGTGGGACGCGATGATTTGTCTTCAAACAGTGCGTTAGCTGTGCCACGGCAGCTGAACATTCCATGGTCCACCTTTCGAAAAGTGCTGCGATCAGCTGTGAAATGATATTCGTATAACCTTCCACGCTGTCGTGGATGCAGATGCCCATCACATTGAGCAACGCTTGTAACCTGGAATGTAAACATGGTATGCAATTAACAAATGTTACCATCGCGTGAAAACTAAAACGTGTTTCTTTCAGTGGTTTGTTCGTTGTGTCTCGACCACATGTCCTTAAAAATGTTTACACAAAATTTTATTGTCCTATGATCTTTCGTTTTTGATTGAGACCCCCTCAGCAGCTGAAGTTTAATTAGAACCATCCTGTGTACAGACGGTCGTTTCTCTCTCACTCATTTTTCGAGAGAAACAGGAAAGAGCATGACTATCAGAAGTACAACGTACCCCTGACATACATAGTATTGTGGCTTGCGGAGTATGCACTAGGTGTGATCAAAGAGTAACGGGAATTTTTGTTTTTCTTCAAGAGTCTTTATTTATTCGTCACTATCAGCTTTGTCCTTTTCAGAGTAAACCCACCACAGATATTACATTTGTGCCAGAGCTTTTTCCAGTCTTGGAAGCACTGCTGGAACTCACTTTTCGTCATTTGTTCAGCCCATAGAGCTATTCTGTTTTTATCTGATCAATGGTGGCAAAAGACGTCCTTTCACGGTTCTCTTCAGCCTCGGCAATAGAAAGAAATCGCAGGGGGCCATGTCCGGCGTATTCGGTGGCTGAGGCAGTATAACGGTTCTGTTCAAAAATCACGAACAAGCATTCAGGTGTGTGCGGGAGCATTATTGCGACGCAATTTCCACTAGTAGTTCTGCCACAATTCTGGTCGTTTTCTTCGGATTACTTCAGGCAAACGGAGAGTATCTTCCATGTAGCGTTCCCTATTGAACGTATGACCATAGGGCAGGACGTCAGGATGCACTATCTCATTGTAATCGAAGAAAACAGTGAGAAGAACGTTTGTGATCGACCTTGTCGATTTTTTTTCAGTCTTGGCTCTTCAGGCTGCTTTCATTAGGGCGGTTGGGTCTGGACGTCATACCCGTATACCCATGTTTCGTCACCTGTTATAACCTTCTTTACAAGTTCTGGATCGTTGTCGATTTCGATCAGCAATTCTTGAGCGACGTCTACGAGACGCTGTTTTTGGTCGAAATTCAACAATGTCGGAACAAACTTTGTTGCTACACGTTTTATGACCGAAACATCCGAAAAAATTGCTTGTCATGAGCCAAAGGATATGCCGTATCGTCAGTAACCTCTCTGGTGGTGATTCTGCGATTTTCCAGAACCATTTTCTGTACTCTTCCACTTTGTCGTCAGTAATTGATGTGCTAGGGCGTCCAGGGCGGTCGTCGCTTTCAACTTCTTCTCGAACCCTACTTAGCAATCATATACAACCGCTCGCTCACCGATAGATCTGTACCTAAAGGATTGGAAAATTGCGCAGGTCGCACCAGTGTTGTTTAAGAAGGGTAGTAGGAGTAATCCATCGAACTACAGACCTATATCATTGACGTCGGTTTGCAGTAGGGTTTTGGAGCATATCCTGTATTCAAACATTATGAATCACCTCGAAGGGAACGATCTGCTGATACGTAATCAGCATGGTTTCAGAAAACATCGTTCTTGTGCAACGCAGCTAGCTCTTTATTCGCACGAAATAATGGCCGCTATCGACAGGGGATCTCAAGTTGATTCCGTATTTCTAGATTTCCGGAAAGCTTTTGACACCGTTCCTCACAAGCGACTTCTAATCAAGCTGCGGGCCTATGGGGTATCGTCTCAGTTGTGCGAATGGATTCGTGATTTCCTGTCAGGAAGGTCGCAGTTCGTAGTAATAGACGGCAAATCATCGAGTAAAATTGAAGTGATATCAGGTGTTCCCCAGGGAAGCGTCCTGGGACCTCTGCTGTTCCTGATCTATATAAATGACCTGGGTCACAATCTGAGCAGTTCTCTTAGGTTGTTCGCAGATAATGCTGTAATTTACCGTCTAGTAAGGTCATCCGAAGACCAGTATCAGTTGCAAAGTGATTTAGAAAAGATTGCTGTATGGTGTGGCAGGTGGCAGTTGACGCTAAATAATGAAAAGTGTGAGGTGATCCACATGAGTTCCAAAAGAAATCCGTTGGAATTCGATTACTCGATAAATAGCACAATTCTCAAAGCTGTCAATTCAACTAAGTACCTGGGTGTAAAAATTACGAACAACTTCAGTTGGAAAGACCACATAGATAATATTGTGGGGAAGGCGAGCGCAACAAGTCCACTAAAGAGACAGCTTACACTACACTCGTTCGTCCTCTGTTAGAATATTGCTGCGCGGTGTGGGATCTTTACCAGGTGGGATTGACGGAGGACACCGAAAGGGTGCAAAAAAGGGCAGCTCGTTTTGTATTATCACGTAATAGGGGAGAGAGTGTGGCAGATATGATACGCGAGTTGGGATGGAAGTCATTAAAGCAAAGACGTATTTCGTCGCGGCGAGATCTATTTACGAAATTTCAGTCACCAACTTTCTCTTCCGAATACGAAAATATTTTGTTGAGCCCAACCTACATAGGTAGCAATGACCATCAAAATAAAATAAAAGAAATCAGAGCTCGAACAGAAAGGTTTAGGTGTTCGTTTTTCCCGCGCGCTGTTCGGGAGTGGGATGGTAGGGAGATAGTATGATTGTGGTTCGATGAACCCTCTGCCAAGCACTTAAATGTGAATTGCAGGGTAATCATGTAGATGTAGATGTAGACCCTCTTTGAAACGTTTATATCACTCACAAACTGTGATCTTACTAATAGTGGTTTTATCACAAACCACAGTGAACATTTCGAATGCGGCGCTGCACTTTATTCCATTTTTAAAGTAAAATTTAATGCAAATTTTTTGATCCACCTTTTTCCAAAGTAAAAATTCAACGAGCACGCGGAAACTTGTATAACCTGTCCTACTGTTAACAATAACCTAAATATTCAAAGTAGATGAAAACCCAAGCACACATCAGGAACATTCTGTAGCAACAATATAAAAAAATTGGAACTCGGATACAACCAGTGGGATAAAAAGGAATCCGATTGCTTTTTGATCAAACATAGTATGTAGATGTAGAACGAGGCATACTGTTTCTTTCGAGGAGGACAACAAACGATTTAGCGCTGCGCTGTTCACTTGTCAGTTCAGAATATAAGAAATGACAGAAAGGGCAGTCATTTTTATAGCATGCCGTTACATTCTCGAACGTAAGTTAGAAGTTGAAACTCTGGAAAACGCAGCAGTCCATTTGGTGCTCGCCACTTTAAGCGCGTGATGAAAGCGACCGGCAGGGCACTTTCATCCGCTCTCAAGTTACAGGGAAACCAGCGAGCGAGGTCGCAGAGACAGCACACTTCGCGGAGGCGGGGCATCCGAGGTCAGGTAGCGTATCTTCCGTCCAGCGCAATGCGCCAGCAAAAAGAGACAAAAACTACAGCTGGAAACGCGAGAGGTGTCCGCGCAGACGCGATGCTGCTACTTCACGCGAGAGCCCCACAAAGGCACAGTTCAAGAGCTGCTCACTTTTGACGCAGACTAGCACTTTCGTATTTAATCCCCCCATCGATGTTGACGATAGCATCTCGGAGACTCAGACTTGCTCAGGCTGCACTTTATTGATGTTTATAATGTATCAGATGTATCTGTGTCGATTAAATCGAATCCCTCCATGCGTGGTTAGCCGATAACCACTAATCTCCTGTCATACCAGCTTACGACGTAGTTAAACATACATAAAGTCATGCGAAAACTTTTTCAATTTTTTTTTTTTTTTACTCCGTATAAGAAACCTGGCCTGGACTGCCTTAGAGAATGAGTAGACGTCGGTTTCTTTCATGAGTCATACGTTTCCCAAGTGGCGACACCAGTACCAGTGGTGATTTGAACTACAAATAAATTCTGCTGGGTTTTATATATTGTTGACGAGGACATGATAACAAAACTAACAAAAAGAATTGGGGATGAATATTTCTACTAGGATTTCGTGTCACTAAATGAGACATGCAACACTGTAATTGGGAGGGTGTCTATAGATTTTTCATTTTAATTTTGTGTTACGTTGTAAATTTCCTCACAGCCGACTACGTGCTTTGGTTCTGAAATCTGGGAAAGGCGCTGGTGTATCACCTCGGACAGGCTTATACTTATTAAAGTACCTACTGTGGTGTACAAACAAACATTCGGATTTATGACTGATTTTCTTTGTCTTTAGTGAAAAGGAATGACGAGCTTGTACTGTATGAAGCTTTTCTTCCAGGCGGATAGTATCCAGGTATGGTTCGCAGTCAGTAATACAATTGATCAGTAAACGATCCACTGAAATATCAACGTCTAATTTATGCAGAGACGTCAGCTGGCGAATTGTAAATTTATCGTTGTTTTAAGAAACTTATAGGAAACGCAGTCTTATTTATAACAAAGTATTCTAGCGTTTTATGAAGTATAGCATTATAATCCAGTTGTCCTATATTTTGAAAATTCAGTTACTATTTTTTTCTTGACAGATTCACGTTTGCGTATTTACTTGGTTGTTTTCAACCGGTCAGTTACCCCCTGCTCAATGCCCATTATAGAGGTCTCACTTGAGCCTCATTGAAACTATTGTCTGACAGAGGTCGCGTAAAAACGTAACTTTGAGTGTGAGGAAATACATTTTTGTGTGTCTAGTATTCTAGTGTGTGTCTATATGCATTTTAGGGCAGAAAAAAAGACTCACCGCAAAGGAATTGCCCGAATGAGACGAAGATCAGTAGCTGTGGTGTACATATATAGACAAAAAAATGATTAGAATTTCAGAAAATTGGTTGATTTATTGAGTAGAAAGAGCTTCACAAATTGAGCATATTAATAACGTGTTAGTCCACTTCTAGCCCATATGCAAGCAGTTATTCGGCTTGGCTTTGATTGATAGAGCTGTTGGAGGTCTTCTTGAGGAACCTCATTGACTGAAGTAGAATTGTCTTCAGTGATGAGTCCCGCTTTGAACTGAGCTCCGATAAGCAGCGAAGGCGTGTCTGCAGACGCCCCGGACAGTGGTGGAATACGGCCCGACAACCAGGAGTGATGGTCTGGGATGGCATTTCTTTTCATAGCAGGAGCCCTTTGGTTGTCATCCGAGCAACGTAGCAGCACAGCTGTACGTGACGGTATTCCACAACCCGTTTCGTTGTCTTTCATGGCAAGTTATCCTGGGCTTACAGTTCAGCGAGATAATATCCGGCCGCACACGGTGAGAGTTTCTACCGCTTATGCCCGCATCTCGTGGTCGTGCGGTAGCGTTCTCGCTTCCCGCGCCCGGGTTCCCGGGTTCGATTCCCAGCGGGGTCAGGAATTTTCTCTGCCTCGTGATGGCTGGGTGTTGTGTGATGTCCTTAGGTTAGTTAGGTTTAATTAGTTCTAAGTTCTAGGGGACTGATGACCATAGATGTTAAGTCCCAAGTGCTCAGAGCCATTTGAACCAATTTTCTACCGCTTGTCTTCGTGCTTGCCAAACCCTACCTGACCAGCAAGGTCGTCGGATCTCTCCCATTAAGAACGTTTGGAGCCTTATGGGCAGCAGGGCCCTCTAATTAGCTCGGAAATTTGATGATCTAACCCACGAACTGGATAAAATTTGGCACGGTATCCCTCAGGAGGACATCAAACAACTCTAACAATCAGTGCCACGGCGAATAATTGCTTGCATAATTGGCAAATGTGGACCAGCATATTACTGACTTGCTCAATTTGTAAAGCTCTTTCTCTTGAATGCATGATCCAGTTTTTCTGAAATTGTAATCGTTTGTTTGTCTGGACATGTGCATCACATCTACCGATTTCCGTCGTATTCGGATAATTACTTCCTGGTCAACGTGATTACTCCGCTATTCACAATAAAGTGCCTGGCAGAGAGTTCAGTGAACCACCTTCAAGCTGTCTCTCTACCATTCCACTTTCGAACGGCACGCGGGAAAAACGAGCACTTAAGTTTTTCTCTGCGAGCCCTGATTTCTCTTATTTGACCGTGAGGATCGAACCATGGACCTTGCAGTTGGTGGGGAGGCTTGCGTTCCTCAACGGTACAGATAGCCGTACCGTAGATGCAACCACAACGGAGGGGTATCTGTTGAGAGGCCAGACAAACGTGTGGTTCCTGAAGAGGGGCAGCAGCCTTTTCAGTAGTTGCAGGGGCAACAGTCTGGATGATCGACTGATCTGGCCTTGTAACATTAACCAAAACGGCCTTGCTGTTGTGGTACTGCGAACGGCTGAAAGGAAGGGGAAACTACAGCCGTAATTTTTCCCGAGGGCATGTAGCTTTACTGTATAGCTACATCAAACCAGTCTCAGGACTGAAGACCACAACAACAATACTGATCAAGTGGGCGGCAACAGGATGTTTTCACAATCGGACGAGAAAACTGGTGACTGAAATTTCATGAGAAGTTCCCGTCGCAGCGAAAAACGCCTTTGTTTTAATGGTTGCCACTCCAATTCACGTATCATGTCTGTGGCACTACTTCGCGATAGTACAAAATGAGCTGCCCTTCTTTGTACTTTTTCGATGTCATGCGTCAGTCCCATCTGATACCGATCCCACACCGCTCAGCAATACACCAGAATAGGGCGGACAATGCGTGGTGTAAGCAGTCTCTTTAGTAGACCTGTTGCACCTTCTAAGTGTTCTGCCAATGAATCGCAGTCTTTGGTTTGCTCTGCCCACAGCATTATCTATGTGATCGTTCCAATTTAGGGTATTTGTGATTGCAATTGTATTTAGTTGAATTTACAGCCTTCAGCTTTGTGTGACTTATAGCGTAATCGAAATTTCGAGGATTCCTTTTAGTACTCATGTGAATAACTTCACACTTTTCTTTATTCATGGTCAATTGCCACTTTTCGCACCACACAGATGTATTATCTAAACCATTTTGCAATTCACTTTGGTCATCTGATGACTTTACAAGATGGTAAGTGACAGCATCATCTGCAAACATTCTACGACGGCTACTGAGATTTTCCTCTATGTTGTTAATATAGATCAGGAACAATAGAGGACCTATAAGACTTCCGTGGGGAACGCCGGATATTACTTCTGTTTTACTCTATGACTTTCCGTCTATTACTACGAACTGTGACCTTTCTGACAGGAAAACACCAATCCAGTCGCTCAACTGAGGCGGTATTTCATAGGCACACAGTTTGGTTAGAAGACGCTTGTGAGGAACGGTGTCGAAAGCCTTCTGGTGCGCCCTTTTTTCTTTTTTTGTCGTACAGTGTATTGTTATGTTTGTTCTTTCGGCCACACCCAACGGAACAGACACACTACTATTTTTGATACAGCAGCCGTAAACATGAATGTTTCCACGGACGTACTGAAGTCAGCCGTAACTAGACACTCAAATAGTTCATTGGCGGAAGTCGAAAATTTGTGCCGAACTGGGACTCGAGTCCGAATTTCCTGCTTTACACGAGTAGTCGCCTTAACAGCTGTGGCTATCGAAGCACGATTTCCGTCTGACCCAAACTCTCAACATATCGCACGCAACGAAGTAGGGTCCCTGTCCATTCACCTAATTTTGTTCGCAGCATTTCCTATTTCCCGCAAGATGTACGGACCCTATGGCACATCTGCACTGAGAATTTCGAAGCAGTTAAGCTTATAGATATCCTCAGTGTAGAAGCACCTTGTCGACCGTATCTCTTGCGAGAATACAGGAAACGCTACGAGCAAAATGAGGTAAATGGACGGGGACGTTACGTTGTGATGCGTCGTGATGTGCGATAAGCTGAGAATTTAGATGGGACGGAAAGCTTGCTCGGATAACCGACACGGTTAAAGCGATCTCTCGTTTAAAGCGGGATATGCGGGTCCGAGTCCCAGTCCTGCACAAATTCTTTACTTTCGCCACTGAATTATTTCGATGTCCAATTGCAGCTGACGTCGGTGCCTCCCTCTAACTAGTGTTATTCGCTGTCTGAAACGAGGAATGACACAGGCCTAAATCCTTGGTAGTGGTGTACCTTTGACTTTGTGTAGGTTGCCAACATCCCTTTCGTTTCAACGTGTACTCGAAAGGCGTCTCAGATGTCATTCGGAAGGTATACTACTGGCCATTAAAATTGCTACACCAAGAAGAAATGCAGATGATAACGGGTATTCATTGGAGAAATATGTTATACTATAACTGACATGTGATTACATTTTCACGCAATTTGGGTGCATAGATCCTGAGAAATCAGTACCCAGAACAACCACCTCTGGCCGTAATAACGGCCTTGATACGCCTCGGCATTGAGTCAAACAGAGCTTGGATGGCGTGTACAGGTACAGCTGCCCATGCAGCTTCAACACGATAACACAGCTCATCAAGAGTAGTGACTGGCGTATTGTGACGAGCCAGTTGCTCGCCCACCATTGACCAGACATTTTCAATTGGTGAGAGATCTGGAGAATGTGCTGGCCAGGGCAGCAGTCCAACATTTCAGTATCCAGAAAGGCCCCTACAGGACCTGCAACATGCGGCCGTGCATTATCCTGCTGAAATGTAGAGATTCGCAGGGATCGAATGAAGGGTAGAGCCACGGATCGTAACACATCTGAAATGTAACGTCCACTGTTCAAAGTGCCGTCAGTGCAAACAAGAGGTGACCGAGACGTGTAACCAATGGCACCCCATACCATCACGCCGGGTGATACGCCAGTATGGCGATGACGAATACACGCTTCCAATGTGCGTTCGCCGCCATGTCACCAAACACGGATGCGACCATCATGATGCTGTACACAGAATCTGGATTCATCCGAAAAAATGACGTTTTGCCATTCGTGCACCCAGGCTCGTCGTTGAGTACACCATCGCAGGCGCTCCGGTCTGTGATGCAGCGTCAAGGGTAAATGCTGCCATCGTCTCCGAGCTGATAGTCCATGCTGCTGCAAACGTCGTCGAACTGTTCGTGCAGATGGTTGTTGTCTTGCAAACGTCCCCATCTGTTGACTCAGGGATCGAGACGTGGCTGCACGATCCGTTACAACCATGCGGATAAGATGTCTGTGTTCTCGATTGCTAGTGATACGAGGCCGTTGGGATACAGCACGGCTTTCCATATTACCCTTCTGTACCTACCGATTCCATATTCTGCCAACAGTCATTGGGTCTCGATCAACGCGAGCAGCAGTGTCGCGATTCGAAAAATCGCAATCGCGATAGGCTACAATCCGACCTTTATCAAAGTCGGAAACGTGGTGGTACGCATTTCTCGTCCTTACACGAGGCATCACAACAACGTTTCACCAGGCAATGCCAGTCAACTGCTGTTTGTGTATGAGAAATCGGTGGGAAACTTTACTCATGTCAGCACGTTGTAGGTGTCGCCACCGGCGCCAGCCTTCTGTGAATGCTCTGAAAAGTTAACATTTGCATATCACAGCATCTTCTTCCTGTCGGTTAAATTTCACGTCTGTAGCACGTCATCTTCGTGGTGTGGCAATTTTAATGGCCAGTAGTGTATTACTAACGTTATAGAGACAATAAAGGGAAAATAGTTTCGGTGGAAACACACGCTGTTAGTTAACACCAAACTGGAACGGACCACAAGCGTCCTTCATAAACAACTGACCGGTAGAGCAACCGTACCAAGTGATACAAAGTACTATAACACATTGTGACTGTAAATATAGAAGCTTAACCAAATAGCCCTCTCACTGACTTCCACCAGAAGTTTCGAAAGTTTCGATCATATCTTGCCCACATCGCTCTTTTCGTACGCTATTCTGTAAGTGGAAAGAATGTAAAATTGGATTTGTGGCTGGTTACAGTAGAGAATATTAATTGTGACTAAGAATTTTCACGGTTGATGTGATACAAAAGTAGGAAACTATCTCTAAATGTCAAGATATCTGAAGCTGCTCACGAAGTATACAAATGTGGTGAATATAAGCAAAAGACCAATGAGTGAGAGACGAAGAAACAAATATCTACGACTGATCTTGGACATGAAATACAATTCTGATACATTTTCAGCCGTGGACAAAGCAAATAGCAGTCATTCTTTTGTTGGTAAAATGTTGGAAAGCTGAATTCTGTCAATAAAGGAGATTGCTTATTAAATGCTAATGCGACCTACTTTAGGATAGTGTTCGAATGTTTAGATCCCTATCACGTTGGATCAACTGTAGGCTTTTTTGACTCACAGAAATGTTAAGAAGCTCCAGTTGTCGAAAACTTACAAAATTTCTGGAATCGACGTTCAGTGTGAAAGCTAATAATATACTATCTCCATACTTGAATACCTTAAGAACTACAAAAAACTGAATGCTTTGGTGTGCTGGCAAGTAAAGAAAATCTGTGTTATGCATCATTATTTTCCTAATAATTCTCCAAGTTACATTACATTACTAGATTCAGCTTAGATATAAGGCTTAAGTTAACTGATCGATAAACTTTTTTCAGTAAATGATTCCTTACTTGTGTATTCTAGATATTTTAAATACTAGTAATTTCATTTCCACAATAACTTTTCGTGGATGTGACGGATATGCAGGTGGTGGACAAAAATATGAAACACCAAAAACACATTAGCATGCCTAATACGGTGTAGGAAAACCGTTGATATTTTAAACAGCTTCCAATCGTCTCCGAATGGATAAACACAGATGCTGTATGGTTTTTACCATTATTGATGCAAAATAGTGGCACGCACAGGTAATGATGATTGAGGTTGGTTGGTTGGTTGGTTTGGGGAAGGAGACCAGACAGCGTGGTTCAAATGGTTCAAATGGCTCTGAGCACTATGGGACTCAACATCTCAGGTCATAAGTTGGTTGGTTGGTTGGTTTGGGGAAGGAGACCAGACAGCGAGGTCATCGGTCTCATCGGATTAGGGAAGGATGGGGAAGGAAGTCGGCCGTGCCCTTTGAAAGGAATCATCCCGGCATTTGCCTGGAGCGATTTAGGGAAATCACGGAAAACCTAAATCAGGATGGCCGGACGCGGGATTGAACCGTCGTCCTCCCGAATGCGAGTCCAGTATCTAACCACTGCGCAGGTCATAAGTCCCCTAGAACTTAGAACTACTTAAACCTAACTAACCTAAGGACATCACACACACCCATGCCCGAGGCAGGATTAGAACCTGCGACCGTAGCAGTCCTGCGGTTCCGGACTGCAGCGCCAGAACTGCGAGACCACCGCGGCCGGCGACAGCGTGGTCATCGGTCTCATCGGATTAGGGAAGGATGGGGAAGGAAGTCGGCCGTGCCCTTTCAGAGGAACCATCCCGGCATTTGCCTGGAGCAATTTAGGGAAATCACGGAAAACCTAAATCAGGATGGCCGGACGCGGGATTGAACCGTCGTCCTTCCGAATGCGAGTCCAGTGTATGATTGAGGTTAATAGCGATCGCGCAGCCTTCTCTCCAAAGCAGATCACGAAGGTTCAGTAATACTGAGATCTGGTGACAGTGGGGCCACTGGCCCGAGGGAGATGCAACAATTAATCCTCGTGCACTCAAAACAGTCACGGATGATGCGAGCCGTGTGAACATAGGTCATGTCGTCATGGAACACGGTATAACCACTGGGGAAGAAACATTGTACCAGGGAATGGACCTGATCAGTCAAAATGGTCACGTAATCGTTCGCAGTGATGGAACTTCCAGAGTGACCAAGAGGCCCATGGAATACCACGATATGCCTGCCCAAATCCTTATCGAACCCCGCCATCTTTCATTCTTGGGACGTTAAATCGGCCACATGTTGGTGATAGTGTGCAACAAGATTCATCCGACCAAACGACTTTCTTGCTTTGCTCGATGGTCTAGGTTGTTTGGATTCGCACCAAGTTTTCCTCTTCCTGGTTTGTCTAATTCATAACAGAATGTAATGAGCTCCAAAGGTGACCAGTTCGATACGGAGCCGGTGGCCGTAAAGTTTTTGCTCAACAGTATAGATTTATGTTAAGTAGGATCAGGTTCAAATGGTTCAAATGGCTCTGAGCACTATGGGACTTCTTCTGAGGTTATCAGGCCCCTAGAACTTAGAACTACTTAAACCTAACTAACCTAAGGACATCACAAACATCCATGCCCGAGGCAGGATTCGAACCTGCTACCGTAGCGGTAGCGCGGTTCCAGACTGTAGCGCCTAGAACCCCTCGGCCTCCCCGGCCGGCTAGGATCAGTTAGCAATCTCGATCAGAAACCAGAAATTATGACAATGAGAATACTTTTGAAGTCACAGCTAACTAGTAACTGAGTCTGGTTTAGGATTTTTATAGAGAACGTGTTATTTTTGTGAAAATGACAGTAAATATATTAATAAATAATGCTCTGCCTGTCTAGAGCAACAGACTGGTCATCCTGCTTGTGTCAGTCCCATATGTACCCAGTCCAATGCTTTTTGACGTTAAACAGATTGAACAAAGCATCCTAAAACAAAATATTCAAATAGTTTCATGACAGTGCCGCCGTAAAACAGAACAGACTTCTATAATCACGCTCAGTCAGAAGCGCGAGGGCGTAACGGAACGGTAAATACAGAAATGTCGTTGAACCTAACGTCAAGAAACCAAAATTTTGCCAGCCGCGGTGGCCGAGCGGTTCTAGACGCTACAGTCTGGAACCGCGGCCGCTACGGTCGCAGGTTCGAATCCTGCCTCGGGCATGGATGTGTGTGATATCCTTAGGTTAGTTAGGTTTAAGTAGCTCTAAGTTCTAGGGGACTGATGACCTCAGAAGTTAAGTCCCATAGTCCTCCGAGCCATTTACACCATTTTTTTTAACCAAAGTTTTATGAGAAGCACCTTGCTAATGAGTCTGCATAAAGTCGAGGTTGGTCACTTGGCTCACCTTTGACCTTCACGAGATTCAGGATCGCGGTCAGTTCCCGAAGGCCAGCCAGACGGTTCGTGCTGGAGGTCTGCATAACCGGTAAGGTCGGAAAGAACACCATCTCACAAAAAGGGGAACAACGTGGTCACGTTAGTCTTCTTAAAAAGCGCACTGTCCTTGAATTGAGAATTGAACTTGAAATATACTCCGCCCACACAACTGTCGCGATGTTGTTTTTCAATTGCTACCGATTTCGTAGTGCTCAAGGCTTCACCATCAGGCACACGTAGCGGCTGTCGACATAAAATGCAGCCGCAAAATACCTTATTTCATAGCTGCGGATCGTTATCAAGTATGACTCCACTTTAAGTGGCCACAGTAAATTGATGGCCATCACGTGCGCCTGATGATGAAGCCTTGTGCCCTTTTAAATCGGTAGCGATTAACAAACAGCACTAAATACACCTGTGTGAAGAGACTGCCGTAATTAAGAGAATGAATAGATCATCCTCCGTAGCAACTAATGAGCGCACACAGTTACGAGTAATGTGACCTTTAGCGGCGGAGTCACACGGAAAAAACTGACGCCGAGAGTCTCGCTTGAGTAGTCAATGAGAAGCATCGCTCGCAAGCGCTTGGACTCTTAAAGTTCCAAAACACATGGGTCCGAAACAAGCCAACTGCAAGATAATTGTCAAAGTGAGTTTATGGACTGCCACTGACTTCAGTAATGAAATATTGTCCTACTTAGATACAAATACATTTAAAATATAAACTTTTCATTAAATTTTCATAAAATTGAGTTCAAATCTTACCCTTAGCCTACCTTAACAAGAAATACAACACTACTTCAGCACGTTACACGTTACAGGTTACTGTACAGTCATATCCATTAAAGGAGGTGTTCCACGTTACGTCCTTGCATCATTTGGATGTAGAACTACTCTCATCTCTGCTGTGGGTTATGAATTCTTTCTAACCCCCCCTCCCCCCCCCCCCTCTTCCGAATCATTTTGTAAATTATGAGAAGACTGCAAGAGAACTACTCCAGTTCTTCAATTATACTAAAGGCAACGCTGTGTAACTCACATTTGAGGTAGTCCCAAAAAGAAAAATCCAGAGATTTGATGTCATATAATCTAGGAGGTCAAGATAAGGGCTCTGTGAATGAATTTAGCACATTTTGATCGGGAATTAAGAGAAATTTTACACTTCAAATACACTTATAACAAGTAGGACTACGTTCCATATTAAAGTCAGTGGCTGCTCGCAAACACACATTCGAATTATCTCGCAAACTGCAGGCTTGCGGACTCATGTTTACTAGACTGTTTTTGCTTCTGTTCATCGTATACTTTCATCCGTGTCAGTTTTCAGTTTTAATTATGGTATACCCTGTGTATTAATGCTGCAATAATACTTTCATGTTAAAACCCATTACGTGGTGTTTGATCAAAATGATACATCCTGTATACACTAATAATGTAATAACGCCTGATTGTTAGACGCCGTATGTAACACTGAACGAAGAACGTTCAACATAAAAGGAAGCTTAATAGGACTGCGAATGATATCAATAAATGATTCATCAGATAGGATCTATAGCATCGTCATGTTGTCTACAGGAATGTATTATCGTTAGATGAAGAATAAGACTCAGAAAACGTGTTAGTAATTTGACTTGTTGTACTGAATGGCAGCTTTTCTTGAATGTGGATAAGTGCAATATAATTTGGTTTATATATTTATCTGTTCTTTATGCTTTAACAGTTAGAAGGCGCACATAAGGCGAGAATATGAAATTTTAAAAATAAACCAGGAACACTTATCAATGAACAAACTGAACTACGCACTAGAATGTATCTCAATAATTGTACATTCATTCTGCTTATGGCTAAACAAAATCGAAGTAGTAATTCTGTTTTAATTCTCACACTGGCAAGTACATTTTAAATTGTCTGCATATAAGTGAACCTGTAAATTTTCGAATTCCCATTTTCATATACAATTTATTTTTAATGATTTTATTTTATTAGAATTTTTTGTATATGCCCATAAATATATGAAAGCGAATCTCCGAAGTCGTTAAGCCGCCTTCACTTTTATTCAAATGGTTCAAATGGCTCTGAGCACTATGGGACTTAACGTCTGTGGTCATCAGTCCCCTAGAACTTAGAACTACTTCAATCTAACTAACCTAAGGACATCACACACATCCATGCCCGAGCAAGGATTCGAACCTGCGACCGTAGCGGTCAAGCGGTTCCAGACTGAAGCGCCTAGAACTGCACGGCCACACCGGCCGTCTTTCACTTTTATTCTTTAGTTGTATCTTTGCACGTCTCATAGCTGTCAGGATCGAAGACGAGACCTTTGGTTCTACAATCTGACATGTTACTACCAAGGAATGTCAGTATATATTTATAATGCTCTGCATAGTGGTACATGACGCATATCAAAACATTCGTGATGTCTTCTATTTTCTTATCTTACACTGGACTCACAGGAAGACACACATGTTTTTCTGTTGGTAAACTTTCATCAGAAGTACGCTATACATGTCCGTTAATGAAGTTAAAGGTGATCAGCAAACGTGGTTTGAGTTGTATCGGAATAACCACAAAGGTTAAATACTATCTTCCATTAGGGCTGCACTTCTCTTTCTGGAGGTCACACGAAGAGTCCAACTTTTCTGTTGGTATTACGCCAGCATCTAATAAAATCTAAAATTTCCTCCTTTTAGATTATGTGGACTGTAAATTAGTTGCTCTTAGTACATTTCACAATGACGAATCCCTGATAAATTTTCCTTTCTCCAGGAGAAGAAGCCATTCCTAAACGAAGGAAAACACTGTAGGCTTCCTGTGTCAACAATGACATCCTGGGAGAGGCCTCTTTAGCATCCAGTGAGACATCTACCCGTTCCACTCCGCGTTTTTGTGCTGACAGACCATTCAGGGCCGAACGGTTGCTATGCCATCCTCTGCCGGTGGCTTGATTGAGCTGCAGTGTGAACGGGTATGGGTAGAGAATTACAGATGTGTGGTTCATCCGAACAGTCTGCATGTTGTTCTGGTGTGCACGAGACAGTGCGAATAAATTTCGCATAGCCTTCTGAAGTTGCACAAGACGACCGATATTGTCTCTCAGCTAATGGCGTAACCAAATGAGCGCTATCCACTGCAACTATTATTGAAAGTGATAGATCGTAATACTTTACCTTAGGGGTGATTAATTTGACTCCAGCTTTTGCAGCTTCAAAAACAAAAAATAATAAAATTGTCTCTGATATATTAATTAGATCTGAAACAACGTTATGTTGATAGTGAGTGCAGCAAATCTAAATAATATAACCGGCAGTAAACAAAGTTTATCTTTCCCAATATCAAACATAATTTCGTTGTCCGGCCATACACTCCTTAAAAAGTGAACTGAAGTTTAGCTGGAGCTCCTAATATAGTGTTTAGCAAACACACTATACAGAGTGAATCACTAACTATTGCCACCTAGAATAACTCCGAAAGTATGATAGGAGCTGAAACGTTTGTGGGACAAATGTTGCATGGGACAATGGGAGCCATTATAAGACGTTAGTTTTTTATTGCTAGGTGAGGTTTTTTTTAAATGAGGTGCTATAGTCTCTGCCGCGACCTCACCTAGCAACAAAAAACCAACATCATATTATGGCCCCCGTTGTCGCATGCAACTTTTGTCCCACAAAAGTTTCAGCTTCTATAATACTTTCGGAGTTATTCTAGGTGGCAATAGTTAGTGACTCACCCTGTATAACTAAAATAGGTGAAATAGCTGTAAAAGACAGACAGTGTTTACAGCTAAAATTAATGAAAGTCAAGCTCCAAATTACCATAAAGAATCGTAGCCTGATCAACATACGATGCAATAATCTTAAGTGGCAAACAGCGACGAAAATAATTGAAGGTCTTACGGGCAAACTGAGTTAAAATCAGACTCGGTGCAAATGTACAGATCGGCTTAAAAAAAATAAAATAAAATAAAATTTAAAAAAAAGGAGTTCTACCGTGCAACCGGCAGAACCAGTGCAGCATATCTCCAAGTTCCCACTGAACTGATGCAAAATGTTTCGAAGTGTCGCTACCAACAACGCAAAAATTTCTAAGAGTGAAAAGCGTGCGACCGGATCACAACTCAGACTAGCATAGGTCTTACCTCAACCAATAAGTCGTGAATAATGCGAGATAGTAAGATGGCTGCAGCTCTTTTAAGACCCAGTGTACTCCTCTCCAGAAAATCCAAGCTTCTTTGCGCATACTGACTTCATCCTGTTACCAGGCTCTCTTGCAATTTTTTATATACAAATGAAATTACAAAATCGAATGCGCCTTTAGGTGTGAACGACAAATCTAACCCAAATCGATACTTTGTACTTAATGCTATGTACAATAGTTTATCCACAAACTAATTTTAAATAATTACAAATTTTAGCAGCCGTAATCAAAACACTTCACGAGCTGTGTGCCTTCACTAATTACAATGGGTAGATGTATGGTTCCTTTGTCTCACAGGTATTTGTCTGATCTTTTCACTCCCACAATCATAATTTTTGCGTCTCTGATCAGTTTCGAATTAGAGGCAAATTTATGGAAATTTGTAAAAAATATATAAAAATTACAATTAAGAAAATAAATCTTACAAACTATACAGGGTGGTCCATTGATAGTTACAGGGGCCAAATATCTCACAAAATAAGCGTCAAACGAAAAAACTACAAAGAACGAAACTCGTCTAGCTTGAAGGGGGAATCCAGATGGCGCTATGGTTGGCCCGCTAGATGGCGCTGCCATAGGTCAAACGGATATCAACTGCTTTTTTTTTAAATAGGAACTCCCATTTTTATTACATATTCGTGTAGTACGTAAAGAAATATGAATGTTTTAGTTGGACCACTTTTTTCGCTTTGTGACAGATGGCGCTGTAATAGTCACAAACGTAGAAGTACGTGGTATCACGTAACATTCCGCCAGTGCGGACGGTATTTGCTTCGTGATACATTACCCGTGTTAAAATGGACCGTTTACCAATTGCGGAAAAGGTCGATATAGTGTTGATGTATGGCTATTGTAATCAAAATGCCTAACGGGCGTGTGCTATGTATGCTGCTCGGTATCCTGGACGACATCATCCAAGTGTCCGGACCGTTCGCCGGATAGTTACGTTATCTAAGGAAACAAGAAGTGTTCAGCCACATGTGAAACGTCAACCACGACCTGCAACAAATGATGATACCCAAGTAGGGGTTTTAGCTGCTGTCGCGGCTAATCCACACATCAGTAGCAGACAAATTGCGCGAGAATCGGAAATCTCAAAAACGTCGGTGTTGAGAATGCTACATCAGCATCGATTGCACCCGTACCATATTTCTGGGCACCAGGAATTGCATGGCGACGACTTTGAACGTCGCGTACAGTTCTGCCACGGGGCACAAGAGAAATTATGGGACGATGACAGATTCTATTAGCGGCGAAGCGTCATTCACCAACAGCGGTAACGTAAACCGGCATAATATGCACGATTGGGCAACGGAAAATCCACGAAGGCTGCGACAAGTGGAACATCAGCGACCTTGGCGGGTTAATGTATGGTGCGGCATTATGGGAGGAAGGATAATTGGCCCCCATTTTATCGATGGCAATCTAAATGGTGCAATGTATGCTGATTTCCTACGTAATGTTCTAAAGGTGTTACTACAAGATGTTTCACTGCATGACAGAATGGCGATGTGAAACATGGTGGATGTCCGGCACATAGCTCGTGTGCGGTTGAAGCGGTATTGAATAGCATATTTCATGACAGGTGGCCCGCACGTTCACCGGTTCTGACGTCCCCGGATTTCTTTCTGTGGGGAAAGTTGAGGGATATTTGCTATTGTGCTCCGCCGACTTCGCCTGACAACATGCGTCAGCGCATTGTCAATGCATGTGCGAACATTACGGAAGGCGAGCTACTCGCTGTTGAGAAGAATGTCGTTACACGTATTGCCGGACATCATTTTGAGCATTTATTGCATTAATGTGGTATTTACAGGTAATCACGCTGTAACATCATGCTTTCTCAGAAATGATAAGTTCACAAAGTATATGTATCACATTGGAACAACCGAAATAAAATGTTCAAACGTACCTACGTTCTGTATTTTAATTTAAAAAACCTACCTGTTACCAACTGTTCGTCTAAAATTGTGAGCCATATGTTTTTGACTATTACAGCGCCATCTATCACAAAGCGAAAAATGTGGTCCAACTAAAACATTCATATTTCTTTACGTACTGCACGAGTATGTAATAAAGAATGGGAGTTCCTATTTAAAAAAAACGCAGTTGATATCCGTTTGAGCTATGGCAGCGCCATCTAGCGGGCCAACCATAGCGCCATCTGGTTTCCCCCTTCGAGCTAGACAAGTTACGTTCTTTGTAGTTTTTTCTTTTGACGCTTATTTCGTGAGACATTTGGTCCAGTCACTATCAATGGCCCGCCCTGTATATTTTAGGTGGTGTGTAATCATATCTGCCATTACATACTGCCTTTTTATTAGTGTGGTCTTGTTGGATAAAATTATATTTTGATTTTAATCAGAAGTTCCATTAAAATGTCTCTCACATTAATTACTTTAAGATACACGTGAACAGCTCAGTCGGTGCACAACATTGAGTGCTAGATATTGATAGCTCGATCTCTTTTGTGTAACAAAAGTTGTAAACGTTATTAATTGTTTACTAGATATCAGTTAAACAAATCTGCTTGTCGCTATATCATTCCACACACATCTTCTGCAGAATATCTGCACATCAACAGAATCATCTTTATTCCGCTTCAACATGACCTATCCTGCTTTTCTGTAACTATAATAGTTTTTTTGACGTGCGCAAACGTAAACAATATAAAGCTATCGTTTATACGCGTCGCCGGGCAAAGTTGACTTCATGTCCACAGTGTTCGACCCCGACAGGAGCACACGCGCGCCCCTTGCCTCTCTGCTCTACCCAGCCGCATTGCACCCGCGTGCCGCCGCGCCCGTCACACATCCGTCAGAAGCTCTTTCGCCTGGTTTTCACCACATAGAGCATCCACTGCAGACGCAGAGTATCGCTAAAATTAATCACCACTGTTCAGATATGACATGTCGTACCACACCACTATCACGTGGAGTTCACGCACTCACACTCCCTTACATGTGCCCATGCACCATGCACTTCCGTTGCATCTACACCTTGCTCTGCTTTCCTCTTTCCAGTCAGTGCAATTAACATCGTCAACTGTTATGATTCCTACTAGTACATTTGCTGGATTTGTTCACGAGAGCCTCTTGTGTAGGTGGATTGAAGTTAGTTATAAACAAAGTTAAAAATTGATACGCAGTCGTCATGTTCCTCAGCTTATACTGACAAGGGAACCTCCCCATCGCACCCCCCTCAGATTTGGTTATAAATTGACACAGTGGATAGGTCTTGAAAAACTGAAGACAGATCAATCGAGAAAACAGGAAGAAGTTGTGTGGAACTATGAAAAAATAAGCAAAATATACAAACTGAGTAGTCCATGTGCAAGATAGGTAACATAAAGGAGAATGTTAGCTGATGAGCGCCATGGTCTCGTCGTTAGAGTGAGCAACTACGGAACGAAAGGTCTTTGGTTCGAGTCCTCCCTCGAGTGAAAACTTTACTTTCTTTATTTTCGCAAAGTTACGATCTGTCCGTTCATTCATTGACGTCTCTGTTCACTGTAATAAGTTTAGTGTCTGTGTTTTGCGACCGCACCGCAAAACCGTGCGATTAGTAGACGAAAGGACGTCCTTCTCCAATAGAAACCGAAAAAATTCGATCGCAAGGTCATAGGTCAACCGATTCCTCCACAGGAAAACACGTCTGATATATTCTTTACGACACTGGTGACGGCATGTGCGTCACATGACAGGAATATGTTGTCGACCCACCTAACTTGCACACTTGGCGAATGGGTAAGAGTTTGTCACATAAACTGCATCAAATGAATGCTTTTCAAATGTTTCCGTTCGTAGACCGTCAAATTCTGTATATGTCCAAGCAAATCTGAACATGTCCTGGAATTTTGGAGAGCGAAGTTGATTATGTGTGAGTGCCTGAACTTTGATAATTATCTGAAAATAAAAAATTAAAATTTTCATCCGAGAGAATATTTGAACCAAGGACCTGTCGTTCTACAGCTGCTCACGCTAACCACGGGACCACGGCGCTCGTAAGCCAACGCTCTCCTTGATGTTGCCTACCTTGCGCATGGACTACTCAGTTTGTATATTTTGCTTATTTTTTTCATAGTTCCACACAACTTCTTCCTGTTTTCTCGATTGATCTGTGTTCAGTTTTTCAAGGCCTATCCCTGTGCCAACTTATAACTAAATCTGAGGGGGGTGCGATGGGGAGGTTCCCTTGTGAGATGAAAAAAGTCATTGGCTACCTCCTAATATCGTGGCAGACTTCCTCTGCCCATCGTAGTGCAGCAACTCGACGTGTCATGGACTCAACAAATTGTTGGAAGTTCTCTGCAGAAATATTTAGCCTTGCTGCCTCTGTAACCGTCCATAATTGCGAAAGTTTAGCCGGTATAGGATTTTGTGCACTAAGTGACCTCTCGATTATGTCTCAAAAGTGTTCGATGAGATAAATGTCGGGTGATCTGGCTGGCCAAATCATTCGCTCGATTTGTTCAGAATGTTTTTCAAACCATTTGTGAACAATTGGGGCCCTGTGACATGGCGCATTGTCATCCATAAAAATTTGGGAACGTGAAGTCTATGAATGGCTGCAGATCGACTCCAAGTCTCCGAACACAACCATTTCCAGTCAGAGGACGCAGTCCATTCCATGTAAACACTGCCCACACCATATGAAGCCACCACCAACTTGCACGGTGCCTCCTTGACAACTTGGGTCCACGGCTTCGTTGGGTCTGCACCATACTCGAACTCTACCACCTGTTTTTGCGAAGTGAAATCGGGACTCTTCTGACCGGCCTGCTGTTTTCCAGTCATCTACGGTCCAACCGATATGGTCACCAGCCCAGGAGAGGCGCTAAAGGCGATAAGCTATTAGCAGAGGCGCTGGTATCGGTCGTCTGCTGCCATAGCCCCTTATCGCCATATTTCTCTGTACTGTCCTAATTCGTCGTACGTCCCACGCTGATTTCTGCGATTATTTCATGCATTGTTGCTTCTCTGTTAGCAATGGCAACTCTACGCAAACGACACTGCTCTCGGTAGTTCAGAGAAAGGCCGTCGGCCACTGCGTTGTCCGTGGTCACAGATAACATCTCGCATTTGACATCGTCGGCACACACTTGACAATTTGGATCTCAGAATATTAAATTTCCTACTGATTTTCTAAATGGAATTCCCCATGCGTCTAGCTCCAACTACCATTCCGCGTTCGATGTCTGTTAATTCTCGTGCGGCCATAATCACATCGGAAACCTTTTCACATGAATTACCTGAGTACAAATAACAGTTCCTCCATTTCACTGTCCTTTTACATCTTATGTACGTGATACTACCGCCGTCTGTATATCTGGTTACCGCTGTCCCATGATTTTCGTCACCTCATTGTAAATCTTTTTCATTCGTTCTGTCAAAAATATGTCTTACTGTCAGTGCTATTTTAGGTGCAGACCGAATGCAAGTATTATTTCATCAGCTATTCTTTAACACAAACTTATAATTCCACAGCTAAATCAGTGACCTCGAATAGCATTCACCATCCGATTATGTCTTAAACCTTCGTCATATACGGTCATAGTCAGTCAAGTAATACTGGGTGAATCTCAGGGGTACAGCGTACCTTTTCTCCATAGAAAACATGGAAAATCGACAGCTAAAAAGACATTCTAACTCTAAAAGTGTACCAGTGCTTGCCAGTCCCGTTAGTGCTTCTACGTTGTGATGAATCTGGCAAGTGCTCTACCGACTGAGCGACCCAAGCACGACTGATGACGCGTCCTCACAGCCCAAGGTCCCAAGTTCGAGTCTCAGTCCGGCACACAGTTTTAATTTGCCAGGAAGTTTCATCAGTTATATCATTGCCCAAACAGTAAAGCTCATTTACTACTTTTAGTGTCTCATATCGTAATCTAACTCCCTCAACATCGGCAGATTTAATTCCACTCCGTTAACCTTGTTTTGCTTTTGTTAACGTTCATCTCATTTCCTGCTTTCAACACACTGTCCATTGCGTCCACTTGCTCTTCCATGTCCTTTGCTATCTCTGACAGAATTACATTGCCATCGACAAACCTAAAAGTTTTTATTTCTTCTTCCTGAAATTTAATTCCTTCTTCCAATTTGTCCTTGGTTTCCTTCACTGCTTTTTTCCTTTTTCTCTATTTTATATGTCCTGTTCCATGGAACCAAGTTGAGGAACAAGTCTCCACGGACATGAAACGAGTCAGTATATGAAATTATAACAGAAAAGTAATATTAGATAAAATGAAACTAATATTATGGCTGTGCTGACGACAAGCCATAAGTTTGAGTAAACATAGTCATCAACAAGGTAACAAAGGAATTAGATTTTTTTTTTATTTTTTCCAGGAGTTCCTCGGCAGAACAGGAGGTGTGAGGCATGAGGAAACTCTTCTGTTAAATGTGATTTGATCCATTATAAATGGTTTTAAAACTTGAGAGTGAGTGAATTACTGCTAAGATTTTAGAGCTCTTTTTGGTAACTTATTGAAAATGAATGCAGCAGAATACTGCACGCCTTTCTCACTAGGTGCGTTCCAAATGCAAACTGGATTTTTGCCTAGTGTTAACTGAATGAAAGGTGATATCTCTTGGGAATAAGCCGATATAGGTTAACAACAAACAATATTAAAGAAAATATCTAATGAGAGGCAAGTGTCAGATTTCCCATATTCTGAACATGGTTCGACAAGAGATCCGCAAACTTACACCGCATATAGCCGAAAAGCCCTTTTTCGAGTCAAAAGTTCTCTTTTTGAATCATAAGAGTTACCCCAAAAATAATACCGTGCGTCATAAGCGCATGAAAATAAGCAAAGTAGACCACTTTTCAAAAAAATGGTTCAAATGGCTCTGAGCACTATGGGACTCAACTGCTGAGGTCATTAGTCCCCTAGAACTTAGAACTAGTTAAACCTAACTAACCTAAGGACATCACAAACATCCATGCCCGAGGCAGGATTCGAACCTGCGACCGTAGCGGTCTTGCGGTTCCAGACTGCAGCGCCTTTAACCGCACGGCCACTTCGGCCGGCTCCAGACCACTTTTCGCATCGAACTATCACTTATTTCAGATACTGTTCTAATGGTAAATAAAGCAGCATGTAGTTTTTAAATAAAATCCTACCCATGAGCTTTCCAAGACAGCTTCCCATCTGTCTGAACGCCTAGGGATTTGAACTGTTCAGTCTCACTAATCATATGTCCATTCGGTGCAATCTAAATGTCAGTTTTTGTTGAACTTCGTATTGGAAACTGTAAAACTTGGGTCTTACTGTGATTTAGCATATATTTATTTCCTACAAGCCATGCACTTATGTCTTGAGCTGCATTATTTGATACTGTGTCGATATTGTACAAAACATCCTACGCTACCAAGCTGATGACATCAGCAAACAGAAATACTTTAGAACCACCTCTACTACTATAAGACATATATACCGGGTGATCAAAAAGTGGTTTATTATGTTTTCAAATTTATACTGACTTTTTGATCACCCGGTATATCATCTATATAAATAAGAAACAATAAGGTCCCAGCACCGCCCCTGGTGCACTACCCACTTAATTTTGCCCCATTAGGACCACGGTGTAGCCATTTTCAGTACAGCGGAGAATAACCTTCTGCTGTCTGTTCTTAAAGAAAGAGGTGAACAAATTGTGATGCGACACAGCATCTCCGAGGTAGCGATGAAATGGGGATTTTCCCGAACGACCATTTCACGTGTGTACCATCGGTATCAGGAATCCGGTGAAACATCAGATGACCGACACCGCCGCGGCCGGAAAAAGATCCTGCAAGAACGGGACAAAAGACGACTGAAGAGAATCGTTCAATGACCCTTCCGCTGATTGCTGCAGATTTCAGTGCTGGACCATCAACAAGTGTCAGCGTGCGAATTCAACGAAACATCATCAATATGGGCTTGCGGAGCCGAAGGCCCACTCGTGTTCCCTTGTTGACTGCACGACACAAAGCTGTATGTCTCACTTGGGCCCGTTAACACCGACATTGGACTGTTGATGAATGGAACATATTGCCTGGTCAGACGCGTCTTGTTTGAAATTGTATCGAGTGGATGGATGTGCACGGGTGTGGAGGCACCCTCATGAAACCATAGACCCTGCATGTCAGCAGGGGAGTGTTCAAGCTGATGAAGGCACTGTAATTGCGTGCGGTGTGTGCAGTTGGAGTGATATGGGATACCTGGTACGTCTAGATACTACTCTGACACGTACTTAAGCATCATGTCTGATCACTTGCATCCTTTCATGTCCATTGTGCATTGCGACGGACTTCTGCAATTCCAGCAAGACAATGCGACACGCCACATGTCCAGGATTGCTACAGAGTGACTCTAGGAACACTCTTCTGAGTTTAAACACTTCCGCTGGCCACCACACTCCCCAGACATGAACATTATTAAGCATATATGGAATGCCTTCCGGATTTATGGACATCCCTGAAGGATTCGTGGCGTCAATTCCCTCCAGCACTACTTCAGACAACCCGCCGGCCGCGGTGGTCTCGCGGTTCTAGGCACGCAGTCCGGAACCGTGGGACTTCTACGGTCGCAGGTTCGAATCCTGCCTCGGGCATGGATGTGTGTGATGTCCTTAGGTTAGTTAGGTTTAAGTAGTTCTAAGTTCTAGGGGACTGATAACCACAGCAGTTGAGTCCCATAGTGCTCAGAGCCATTTGAACCATTTGAACTACTTCAGACATTAGTCGAGCCCATGCCACGTCGTGTTGCGGCACTTCTGCGTGCTCACGGGGACCCTACACCAGTTTCTTTGGCTTTTCAGAGTATTATTTCTAACACAATCAAACACCTTAGTTAAACAGAAGAAGAGGCCTAGAGTTCGCAGAGTTTTAGTTAATCCGTCCAGAGCCTCATAGAGAAAAGAGGATATAGCACTTTCAGCTGGCAAACCACTTCTAAAACCAAAATGTACGTCTCGCAGCAAATTTTATGAACTGAAAAGATCAATTACCTCTATATATATATATATATATATATATATATATATATATATATATATATATATATATATCTCAGAAAGAGATAACGTAGACAACTTTTAGACCTATTTCTATTTAGCAAACACCGATGGCATAGAAATAGGTCTAAAAGTTGTCTACGTTATCTCTTTCTGATTTTTTATAAAGTGGCTTCACTACTAAAAGCTATAATCTATCTGATAGAAAAAGTTACTTTTATAGCTAAGTACTGGACTAACATATACAGAACAGTACTTCGGTATGCCGCTAGGTACCCACTCCTATCTATGCGATTTAATTATTGACTCAATCTCCATCTTGTCAGTATCATGGAGGAGTATTTCAGGTAACAATCTCGGAATGTATTTTCTAATAGTATTACATGATTCCCTGCTGGAACTTAACTTCTCTTTGTTTCATCTTCTGTATTCAGACTGTTAAATACTTTACATACTCACTTAAAGAATTAACACTGAAGTGAACCAAGAACCCTCTCTTGCCCGAACAGAAATGTTCTGAAATCAAAGTCAGGGGACCTATAAATAAAAACAATTAGAAGTTCAGTTCCACTAAATTCTACCACACCCGCACAACATTCAAATGCCTGTTCCGTGCAGTGCTTTGAAACATCAATGGACTCGAATGGAATAACGTTCTTCACGTATATGGCTCTTCCCCACACCACAAAGCACTCCTAGGAAAACAGTGTGCTTACTGAATAACGTTTGGCATAGGTTACAACCTTGTCCTACTCCCTTCTCAGCTACGGCTTTCTTTCTTCTTCCACTCTCATAACTGCAATCTGGTCTCTGTTCAAGTTGTAAATAACGTTTCTGTCTCTGAATTTCATCCCTGCTGGCTTTAAAATTTCAAATAGTTGAGTCCAGTCAGTATTACCAAGAGCTTCCTCCGAGTCTAGAAATGCTATAAACGTAGGTTTGTCTTTCTTTAACCTGTCTCCTAAGATATGTCACGGGGTCAATATTACCTCTTGTGTTCCTACGTTTATCCGGAATTCAGAGTGATCTTGCGCAAGGTTGACTTCTACCAGTTTTTGCGTTCTCCTGTAAATAATACGTGTCAGTAGTTTGCAACCATCTCTTATGAAACTCATATTTCGGCAATATTTACCCCTGTCAGTAATAATTCTCTTTGGAATTGGAATTATTAAATTCTTCTTGAAGTCCGAGAATATCTTGCCCAGCTCACATGTCTTCCACATCGGGTGGGATAGTTTCGTCAAGGTTGGTTCCCCCAAGGTTATCAGTAGTTCTGAGGGAATGCTGTGTCAAATTCTTGTCGCAGTTTCATACCTCCCACGTCATCTTCAAAAATGGTTCAAATGGCTCTGAGCACTATGGGACTCAACTGCTGTGGTCATCAGTCCCCTAGAACTTGGAACTACTTAAACCTAACTAACCTAAGGACATCACACACATCCATGCCCGAGGCAGGATTCGAACCTGCGACCGTAGCAGTCGCACGGTTCCGGACTGCGCGCCTAGAACCGCGAGACCACCTCGGCCGGTTCACGTCATCTTCATCTACTTCCTCCCACCTTTGTAACGTCTCTTAGCAAAAGACATATTATGTGATAAAGAGAAAACATTGTGTATCATGTTTTGTTATTGTATAAAATTATGTACTTTTTTTATTATTTATTTTAGATAATATCTGTGTCGGCGAGTACTGAAACCGCCACAGACGATAAATATCAAACAAAGATGAGAATATGTGACTAGTATAAATAATACAGAACGAACATTAATTTCTCTGTCTTCTTCTTGGAGTTACGAGAGTAGGATAGTCTGTGACGTGATATTGTACGCTAGCGTAGCATTCTTTTGTCAAGTTTGTAAGAGGGACGCCATTAAGCGAGATGTTAAAAAGGTGTGTAATAAGTAAGATATTTAAATGTTTTGAATAGAGTTATTTAGTGAAACCTTGCATTATAATTTCTGTCAAGCTTGCCTGGTATTTTATCCCATCCCTTTAAGACATTTTCAGTTGTTTAAATATTATTCGTGGTGCAGAGCGGCGCTACGAACGAGCCAGCTGCTGCCGCGGTTCATTTAAATTGCAGTAAATGAAATCTATCATACCGCAAAGAAGCGGTCAGGTAATAGTGAAGTAAAAAATTATTTCTTTCAGCTTTCGAAGTTGCAGAGCAGAGCAGCAGATTTTATGATGTGTTTTACAGGTTGACGCGGGCTGCTGATAATATATTAATAATAGTGCAAAAAGATAATTTAATTTTCATCATATAAAAGAAATCTTGCTGTGCGTAGTTCTGGTCTGGCAACCTTACAGTAAAAACATCATTTTTTCTCCGATAATAGTCTCATGTTCTCGTGTTAGCCGCGGTACTTATTGTTGTGTTACTATTAACAAAAATCCACTGCAAAATTATGATGTTGAACAATCATTGCGTACTATAACTGCTTTAATAGAAAGCCAGATACAGAACAATTGGAACATAATACATTTTGTTTTGTTGAAAATTAATGATCTAAAGAAAGGCATAACACAGCATCACTAAAAGGTATTTCGGGTCTCTTTTCGTAGTAACATATTTCATTTAATATATGAGTTGTTACGCGAATATTGAATAATAATAAAACCAATAAAACAAACTAAACAAATAAAAAAGAGACACGAAGTGAAACCTTCTAGAATACTCCCTTCAGATTCATTTCCCTATTATATCCCCTCTATGTATTCTTTCCACTTCTCAGTTTTCCCTTTTTTGCTTAGCACTGGTTTTCCATCTGAGCTCTTGATATTCATATGGCTACCGTTCTTTCCTCTTTAACTTTCCTTCAGGTAGTATCTATCTTTCACCTAGTTCCATATGCATCTAAAGACTTGCATTTGTCACCTGTTCATTCTTCCGGATAACCATTTTGCACTTTCTGCCAGTCTCAGTTTTTAGATGTCTGTATTCCCTTTCGCTTGTATCATTTACCGTATTTTTATATTTCCTTCTTTCATCAATTATGTTCATCATCTCCTGTGATAGCCAAGAATTTCTACTAGGCCTTGTCTTTTTACCTATATGATCCTTCGCTGTCTTTGCAACGGCACGGTTTAAATGTGGTTCCACATAAAGAAAATAATCTACTCGCCTCGCGGTGATTTCTTCTCCCACAGTCCGGGCCACACACCTGACTTGTTAGAAAATCAGTAATGTTCGTCGGCTAGAGAAAGCTGTAGCGGAAAGTGATAGTACTACACATCTCTACTAGTCGCATCAAATGTTTTCTTAGTATCAAGTTAACTGAGCTCTTAAAGGATAGATAGTTCATGAATGAAAACTTCGATGTATAGTTACTCCTTTGATAGTCCGTGCTAATCTTTTACATTTGACCAGTTACAACCTAACAGCTTTTATGAATAACTTATTAAATAGACAAATTTATAAATTCCATAATTATCGAAATAACTCTCCCTTTAAATAACAGAATTATCGCAAAATGCTTCTTGTTTCCCTAGTCTCAAAACTGGCTAGTGGCACTTTCCAAATTTCCGCTAAAGTATACTCAGTTAATAGACGTAACAGGTTTCATTTATCAAATACTTTACATTCACACCGTCATTCGCAATAATAATTAAACTTATCAAAACAACAATAATTAATAGAAGTCATGTAAAATACATATTTTGTTTCCAAAACATACTGTTTTAACGACGTAAGATTTCATAGTCCTTTTGCCCTCAACCGTATCTACTTGCAGATAATTGCTGGATCAGATCGCACATCTATCACGTTAGAACTATGACTCACTTATGAAGCTGTCTGCCTGCCGCTGTCCGACTTATATAGGCGCAATACAACGCGCTAAGCCTCAATTTCACCATGATATCACTCAAAGCTACCCATTCTTCTTCTGCTACAGTCCCCTGTTTTAGTCAATCGTTGTTTAACGTTCCCTCTGAAACACGCCAACGTCTGGTTCTTTCAAATTATTCAGATCCCATCTCCTTTATTTCCTACTTTTTTCAATTTTTTCAGTTTTAATCTGCAGTTCATAACCAATAAATTGTTGTCAAGGAGCACATCTGTCCGTGAAAATATCTTGCAGTTTAAAATCTGGTTCCAAAATCTCTGTCGTACCATTACTCGCAAATAATCGATAGTCTTCTTTCAGTCTTCTTAAACCAAATGTTAGCGACGATTAAATTATGCTCTGTCCAAAATCCTATCAGGCGGCTTCTTCTTTCCTTCCTTTCCTCCCGGCGATGCTCTCCTACTACTTTTCCTTCTCTAATTTTTCCTACTGTCGAATTTCAGTCACCCATCACAATTAAATTTTCCTCTCTCTTAACTGTGTGTATAATTTCCTTTATGTCTCCGCACATTTTTGCAACCTCTTCGTCATCTGCGGAGAAAGTTAGCATATAAACTTGTACTACTGTTGTGGGTGTTGGTTTTGCTTACCTTGGCAATATAATGAGTTCATTATGCCGTTCATAGTAGCGTACCAGCATTCCTATTAACTTACTCCTGCATTGACCGTATATGATTGGTATTTAAGATGGTTGGAACTTACATAGAGGCAACTATTTATTCACAACCAATACAAATAGTTACATGTTTGCACCTGTTACTGTCCTTCAAAGTAGCCACCAGCGTTGTGTAGAACCCGTTGCCAGCGATGTGGAAGGCTTAGTATACCGTTAGCAGATCCTGTTCTATTGATGGTGCGAATGGATCGGTCTTACTGCCTGTCGAATCTCTGGAACAGTTCTGAAGGCTCTGCTAACGGTATACTACGCCTTCCACATCGCTGGCAACGGGTTCTAGACAACTCTGGTGACTTCTTTGAAGGATAGTAACAGGTGCTAACATGTAACTCTTTTGTATCGGTTGTGAATAAGTAGCTGCCACTATTTAAGTTCCAACCCTCGTATAATCGTGTACTCGTCTGACTAGAAGCCCTGTTCATCCTGTCACCGAACTTCATTAATCCCTACTACATCTGACTTCAAACTATCAATTTCCTTTTTTAAATTTTCTAACCTACCTGCCCGATTAAGGGATCTGACATTCCACGCTCTGATCCATAGAACACCAGCCTTGTTTCTCCTGATAACGATGTCCTCCTGAGTAGCCTCCACCCGGAGATCCTAATATGGGACTATTTCACCCCCGGAATATTTTACTCAAGAAGATGCCATCATTTAACCAAACAGTAGAGCTGCATGCTGTAGTTTCCCCTTGCTTTCAGCTGTTCGCAGTACCAGCACAACGTGGGCATGGCTGATGTTACAAGCCCAGATCAGTCTACCATCCAGATGTAGCCACTGCAACTACTGAAAAGTCTATTGCCCGTCTTCAAGAACCAAGTGTTTGTCTGGTCTCTCCACAGATACCAACCAGTTGTGGTTTCACCTACGATACGGCTATCTGTACTGCTGTGACACCCAAACCACCACCACCTCTGCAAATTCTGTGATTCCATGGGAAGGGATGGAGTAAAATAGTTCACGCGTACAGTGTTCCTCGAGGAAATGTAGTTGCTTTATCTTTCAGGAAATACACAGAAGCAGCTTCTGCTTGCTACGTAACAGACTGTCGTATTGTTGACTTACAGTACGGCGGGTGTATCTTGGTCAAACGGATTTAGGTCATCGGAACAATAAAAATTGCAACACAAAAGTAACAGAATACTTGTAGTTACACATAAATAATGCGCAAAGATATCAGGAAGTTAGTGATGATTCCTCCTTAATGGACAACCTGGGCTCTTTGGCATTGTATTAGCACTCGTAGCCCACAATCAAACACCAGCACACAATCTCAAATAGGCGCGGATCGCCACTTATATATTACTCCCATGACTCATTCATGGTAGACGTTTTTTGCTGACACTGGACTTGAAAACCATTACGACCAAAGTGTTATTGTGCATATCACTAATTAATCAGTATTAAAGCTTTTGGACAGACGCGGAGCAGTGGAGATTTTTCTTCCTAACCCGCGGGCATAAGACCATGGGCCAATACGCCGCCGCAGTTTGAGTACGTTTTTGCCCGGTATTCCACGTTCGTGTAGGTAAATAAATGCTCGAGTGGTCCCTACATTCTGCCTGAAAGAATACGATACACAAGCACTGAAGACATGGTAATACACAGAACAACGTTTACACGATTCACAGACAAATAGTGTATACGGCTTTCCTCCTTCAGGTTACCTTGAAGGCTGTGGCGTCACACAGAGCATCTGGTCACAAAACTAAACAATAAAATAAAATTTGCCAAACTTTGAATAAACAAACCCCGCGACAGACGGTATAAACTTCAGGGGAAAGAAGGAGTACACACGCATCTACATAGGAGTAAACGGTATATCACGCATGATGTTTTCGCAGTTTCTGTCGCGAAACGCCAGAGATATCAAGAGAGAGATGCTAGTACGATGAAATGGAGACACAAAAATTTTAATGAAGATTGTTAAAAAAGGAGAGAAATTTATGTCATTGCGAATAAGAAGTGATTGTTGGCAGCGTTTGGCCGTGACCCAGTTAGAAAGCCTGTGACGATGCAGGCGCCAGCAGCGGCGATGACACCCGCCGTAGTAATCAAGCGATGACGTCAGCATGACGTCCAGTTTGCCGGAGAGCAAGAACAAAGACTGTCCGTGCTGCGAACCACACGCTATCATTATTGCGTGGGCATAGAGATAGCAGTCTCTAGTGACAAATAATATCAATAATCAGTATTTACTTGGATGTAAAACGAGGAAACTCTTGAAGAGCTGAACCTTAGGCCGCCAGACGGATTTACCTCACGTTTCTCCATTATTCTGCAGTGGTGGAAGATTATCAGTTCTCAACTCTATCCTACAATCTACGATACGATCGTTTCGTGGTTGTGTCCCACCCTGTAGACGAGGAAAATCACAGAACCAACTTGTTGCAAAATATTTCAGCGCTAAAGGATGATTGTGTTCACTTATTCCATTCTAGAATACTAATTGCTATGAAATGTTTGAATGAAAGATATCCCCTTCTCTTCTAAGCAATTATTTATCAATTTGTTTTCAATCATTGCAATGAGTTCGTCTACGACAATTGGAATTCTCTTAATCGATAACGGAAAAAATGTAGATATTGTGTTTAATTGTTAGTACTTCATGTAGAGATTTTAGATAACAACCAAAATATCCCCGATTCTTTAAGGGATCAAGCTGCCACGCACTTGCGGAACAGCTTCAAACTTATCATTGCTCTGCAATTGTGTTAAGTATTTGACGTTGAGTTTGTAAGCGTCAGTAAGTTTTAAAAAAGTATGAAATAAAGTTTAACGTTCGTTGGAAGTCGCTAAGTGCACTCTTTATCAAATACTGGATGAGTGTAGACAGAGTAATCTGCGCTTCGTTTTTAGCAAAAGCTGTTTTTTTTACGCAGCTCATTGTTTATGACGTCATATACGAGTACCTTGAACTATGCGTGTTCCAAAAAGTCATGTCTGATGCTACATTTTCACTGCGTGAAGAATGTAAATGTATTAAGAGATAAACTTTTTTCCTTTCGTCATTTGGATGGGATGTGAGGAGGGGGGGGGGGGGGGGGCAGAAAGTCAGTGAGAAAAAGTTTCGTGAAAGTTTGAAACCATGTGTTAAGTTGGCTGCACGTTACTGAGTACTCTCAAATAATATGTAGTCTGGGCTCTTGCAGGCACAGTTGCGCTGCCTCAACACATTACACAATTTTTGGCGCTAATACTTTTCTTACTGCGTTGCATCTTCAACATAAGATTATGCCTCCTAATGAGTAGATTATGACAACATTTTACGTGCCTCAAGATATACACGTAGTTTCTTGCTATAAAACTTTAACATAAACTTTCACATAAGATTGTACCTTCTAATTATTAGATTGTGATAGCATTTTAAATTTTTAAATTCTGTATATGAAATATTTATTACCAAATTTCTGTTGCCCCTTGGAAACCTTAGAACAGTAGTCGTCAAACTTTTTTGTTCAAGAGTCAATACCGATATTGTGGAGTAGCACCAAGGGCCGCACATGTACCGATCTAATTAATAGTTACCTTATATAAACTAGTGTGTTATGAACCCCCAATAAACTAACTATAGTAACGTCACCGTAAGTTGGCCGCTGGCCCCCAAGTAATGATGGTGTGAATGACTATATTAATAATAGTATTTGTACTTAAATACAATTTTGAGTTTGATACGTCATCATTAAAGTTTCATGATTTAAATGTCAATTTTCTTCTACTCACTGAGTCGTATCAATTTAAAGTTCTTCGCTACAAATAAGTACCACATTTGAAGAAGATCGTCTGTGTAATGCGCACCATGGACCCATCCTTCTAAATTTATACCCTAGCAGCTGTTCGGCAAGAGTCGATCACACCCATGAGCTGTCGGTATTGGAAGACTAACTATAAAACATTTCCGTCCTCGCGTTCTCTAACTGCACAGCGGCTGCGCTGCTTATCCCTCTGTCCCTGAGGTGAGCATCTAAAATTACTAAGCTTCCGGTGTCGGTTAATATTAAACATATCTTAAAATATTACTGTCTCTTATCGTTTGTTACTGAGCAGAAAAACTACTGTATTAAGAAACTCTTAACGATAGTTGACGTTTTTGGATTCGGCTATTAGTCGTTAGATGTATAGATACGTATTATAAAAATGTGTGTGTGTGTGTGTGTTTTCCACATCTCCACCTAAACCACTTGACCGATTTCAACCAGACTCTGTGGTGGCCGAGCGGTTCTAGACGCTTCAACCCGGAACCGCGCTGCTGCTACGGTCGTAGGTTCGAATCCTGCCTCGGGCATGGGTGTGTGTGATGTCCTTAGGTTAGTTAGGTTTAAGTAGTTCTAAGTCTAGGGGACTGATGACCTCAGATGTTAAGTCCCATAGTGCTCAGAGCCAATTTTTCGCCTCACATATCCCTCAATGTCAGGAAACAACTGCTGTGGGGGGTAAGAAAGTACCTACCATAGTTCAAGAGATATGACGTCATAAACAATGAGCTGTGTGAAAAACTGCTGCGTCATGTATGAACTTCAAATCTATTACTTACGTCCGCAATAAATTTTGCAGCCAGTATCCACATATGCCGCTATATGCACCTACAAAGATATTTGTGGCAGCACATACAGTTTAGGAGATGTGATGTCACTCACACTAAGAAGTGTGAAAAACTGCCACATTGTGATGACATTTAAATTTATTACTTCCTTGCTACTAACTCTACTGGCAATTTACTTCGCAGACAGTATCCACTTACGTGAATGTACCTACAGAATTATATCATTGTACGACACTTAGTTCACGTGGTATGACGTCAGAAACACTGAATTACGCGAATAACAGACACATCATGCATGATATTTAAATTTATCACTTCTTTGCTTCTAACTCTTTTCGCAACATATTTCGCTGACTGTATCCACATATGCCACTGAATGCACCTACACAAATATATCATAATACAGTTTAAGAAGTATGACGTCATAAACACTGAGATATTTGAAAAAATTGTCGCATCATGCATGAAGTTTCAGTACATTTATTCTTTACTACTAAGGCACTCCTACAGTCGAGTCAACTTAAGAAAATCCCTTACGCCTGGCAGCGCTTTTGACAGCTTTCAACCGCGAAGCACAAACGCCGGATAAATCTAGTGTCCAATTCCAATCGTCGGCTTTGAGCAATGACGTCATACCTAAGGCAAAGACATGTTAAGTCCCATAGTGCTCAGAGCCAATTTTTCGCCTCACATATCCCTCAATGTCAGGAAATCATGAAAGCAACGGATCTTAATCGTAAACAAAAGAATGTAGCATATGATAAAATTACAGTCACATTCACGCAGTTATTTACTTAGTCATGAATTATACCGAAACGAACTGAAGATAACGAAAATAAGAACAAGAATTTAAAAAAAAAATCATGTGTGGTAAGAAGTATTCTCGCAATTCATGAGACTAGAAAAGCACAGAGAACCTTTAAATTTCATTACAGTTAAGCGCATGGTGAAGTTATATGCTATGAAAAAGCGTTAATTTTACATTAATTATTGAATCTAACGGTAGAAGCGCAGGAAAGTGGAGGTGCAGGGCCGGGAGAAACTAAAATGTACCAGAAAAAGGGGAAAATTAAATGAATGACAACAAACACGAAACAGTAGCATAAAATTTGGAGAAACCAACACACTAAATTCTAAAAGAAAAGCCAGTACATGACAAACGAATATCTGCAAAACATAAACATTATTGGAATGGATAGCTAGAATTAACCTATGTATGTAAATTCCAGTTACAGATTCCAACCGCTCCATGATTCATATGAAAATTCTTTTTGCAGATAAATGCACTGAAACATAATAGCATTTCTACATTTGTAATTGCTCTCTAAAGCTACTGCGACGAATTACAAAATTTGGAATCGGTAACTAGAACTGACCTTCTATATACCGGTAAGTCAATTCTAGTTACCGATTCCGATATTAGTAATTTTTCTGCATAGTTCAGATAGCAACTACAAATGCAGGAATAAAATTAACTTACATTTTAGTACACACACGTTCTGAAAAAACTATCTAAATAACGAATCATCGAAAGCCTGGAATCCGATTCCAATTTTTCGATGGTTCGTAATTTTGGACATTTTTGCAGCAAATTTGTGGACTATGTTTTTCTAGGATTTCTAAATTTCTTATTGATCTCAGAACTACTACGAAAAACTAATAACTATTGTAGGTACAGCTTCCAAATTTTTCTCTTTTTCATAGTAATTAAGATAGTAATACCGTATGCAGAAATCCTGTAACACTTTAAAGCACACACTTGTTGTTAAAACTATCTAAATAACGAACTGTGGAATGGTTGGAAGCGGTAACTAGAATTAACCTATATAGGTCAGTTCCATTTACCGAATTCAGTATTTGTTAGACCCCACTTTCTGTCAATTTTCGTTCCTTGTGTACTCTTCCCATTAGATTTAGCTATTAGTATTAAAAGTTTACGCTTATTCACAATATTATGACTTCACTATGCGCTATACTGTACTGGATTTAAAGGTTCTCAGTGCTTTCCTTTTCTCATATATTACGATAGTAATTTATTTCAGACATGTACACTTCTTTTTTCTGTTCTTATTTATTTTCGTTACCTTTAATTCTTGTCGGTATAATTTGTGACTAAGTAATTAATCACGTGAACTGTGTTTGTAGTTTTATCGCATGCTACATTCGTTTCTTTACGAGTATGATCCGTTATTTTCATGGGTTGTTGTTTTATGGTTTATGTTTTATCGTATGCTACATTCGTTTCTTTACGAGTATGATCCGTTGCTTTCATAGGTTGCCTCTATGTAGCGTCTCTGCCTTGGGGATGACGTCATTGCTCACAGCCGACTAGTGGGATCGGACACTAGAATTGACGCCAAACGCCTGTAGGCGTAAACAATAGCCGTCTATAGAACTACAAAGAGGCGTTGCCTTAGAGACGTTTACAAAATGTCATTTTAATCACGCGAAGCAGTTGCACCCAGCGTACAGAAACCGTCCGGGACCATGTTTCTTAATTTGGATGCTGTACTTATACATTTGTATACTTCGCATATTTATTTGCACGACTGTTTCATAATTGCAAATATGTTTTCACGAATACACGGAAATGAAATTTTTGAATATTTCACTAAAAACAGACTTCATTTTTTGTTTCCTCTTCTAATAGAAAGACGGTGAAACGAATACCTGGGCAGTGCCAGGTTTGTCTGCTAGTATTACTATAAAATACTGCTGAGAACCGCGGGCCACACGAATACCTGATTCGGGCAGCAGTTTGATGACCACTACGTTAGACAGACAACCTGGAACCATTGAAGTGGATAGCCGTTCACTGAAACAAATGTTGTATGCTGTCAGAGTAGTTCCACTAGCTTCTTGCATCACGACTGCGCATTGTCCTCAGTCATGTAAAATATGAAGAGGAACGACCGGAAAAAACAAGACAGCAATTGGGACATCTCGTCCAGAGTGCGCTGCCATTTTCCAGGAGGATCACCCAGCTCCTCGCTGGTCTAGTATGTACAATGACTCGCTAAAAATCGTTTAATAACAAGAATTTTGCTCATCAGTGGCGGGTGGGGGGGGGTCGAGGACGGCTTAGCATCCATACGACTTTTACTAAATTAATAATATGCATAAAACAGTTTGAATTAATACCATGGAGTAGTGTATTGCATTAATATGGTCTTTCCGGTCAAGTCTTTAGAGGTGTTCGTTTTTCACTCGGCACTAGAGCGCATGAAATTTTCAGACGACTTAACATCAAAATGCAGATATCGGCAATGGTGGTACAAGATAAACTATGGAAATAAGAAGAGAATGTTAAAGATTTATACATTCAATTAGTTGTCATAAATACGATTGCATCCAAGAAGTTCCTTAAACTCTTAGTTCCATAAGCAACTAGACTGCTTATTCATATTTCCAGACAGAGTTGTAGCGCCCTAAAGGCTCGGTCAACATCTCTGTGCGCTACATCGTTTGCATCTTTAAAAATTCATGCAAATGAGTTGGCAAGACAGCAGACATAAGCCGTAAGACTGCCCCCGTCACTCGGCGTCCGTGTGAGGACACTACGATGATCTCACAGTGGCTCCTGTATTCCGCTGGGGTTAACTCCACGAAGAATGTGTGCACAATCGGATCATGGAAAGCTACGTACGCGGAGTCGCATTAACATGACCAACAGTATAAACAGCCGTTTGCAGTGCACAATATTGCTAGTTGAACTGAAATCCGAATGCTTCTCACAACGCAGCAGTCACACAACGAACACAGCGGGCAAGCTGGTCCCACAGCTGTTGGTTTACTAGAGTGCGCTTTAAGGCTTTTTAAGTACAACAAATTTTATTAACATTCTACATCTTTATTCTTCATGTCTACACACCCATATTTATTTCTCAACGTAGTTACTATGGCGACGATCGCATTTCGCCCAACGAGAGACCAGTTTATTTATGCCGTCGCTGTAAAATGTTTGACTTTATTGACACAGAGACAACTTCACCTCTGCTTGCACCGGATCATCACTGTCAAAGTGAAGTCCTCGAAGGTATTCTTTAAGTTTTGGAAACAGATGAAATCGGTTGGGGTCAAGTCGATACTGTACGCAGCATGACCGACGACAGTGAAGCCTAGGCTTCGGATTGTTACAGATGTCGCAGTGTTCGTGTGTGGTCTGGCATTGTTATGCAGAGGGAGAGTGTTCATGTGTGGACAAACCCTTCGAATTTTAAACGCCATTGTAGCACACCCTTTCTCACGCAGCAACATAGTTACGTTACATACCGCCGTACTACACGCCTTTTAGCGGCAGAGGGCTGCAGATATGTAGACATGAATTATGAAGATGCAGAATATTAATAACGTATGTGTTGTTTAAAAAGCTTTCCACATAAAAAAAATCGGAGACATTACTTTTCAGTACTCCCTTGTAGATTAACAACTTGTGTATATTTCAAACTCTCGTCTGTGCCCTTACAGCTGTTTCAGGTAACTTATAGACGTGTGGCAAGAAAGTTGTTGCAGGGTCACATGTTCCCCAGAAAAAAAAATGTAATGCCCTTTGTTACGATGAGGGTTCCCAGTACAACGAGCAAAGTGAAACTAAAACGTTGTGAAATGGTTGTTTCGTACAAGTAGTTCCTGCTGCAAGAGTGTGTCAAGGGGTCACACTTAATCTGGATTAGACTGCTTTGTGATGTTCCATCTGGTATTGTTTAACGACTTAACGTGTCTAGGGGAGATCAGACGCCGTAACAAGTGCATAGACCAACGCTGGTGCCTTGAAAACTTGCAGCGAAGGGCAACATCTAGATCAGTCCTAAACGACAATCCCGAGGTAAGACTGAGCAACGTCCTGCTTGATAAGACACTCGACTCGTATACAGGAGGAAGGCGGTTCAGATTCCCTTCTGAATATTCGTGTTTGTTTTTTCGTGGTTTCTCTATATCGCTTAAGACAAATGCCGAGATGGCAGCTTCCATCATCAGTCCGAACTTCTGCTCGTATGTAATGACCTCGTTATCAATAGGACATTATGCCGTAATTCTTTTTCCTCTTTTTCCCACAGGAACAACGTAATAGTTCATGGACAGAGAAGGAGGTTCGAAAGGGGAGGGAAACACTGGGACGAGAGACACTTACGGACTTAAAGAGTGCAGAGTGCAGAGTTGGGAAGCAAGCTGGCGTCCGAACTAAAAAGTGGTATATCGTTTAACCTTTTTATTTGAATTACCTGACAGCGATTTGGTGGGAAACAATGTGGAACAGTACGGTAAAGGGGTGGATGTAGAAGCAAGGAAGTGAATATCGGACTTCAAGGGAAATGGCTTACTAAGCTTTCGCTAGCTTATTGGAGAGACTTGATCTATCGCTAGAGTAACGAGGGGCGTTAAATAAATAATACGACACATTTTTTCTCTGCCAATTCCGGCTCAAAAAATGCGGAATTCGTTGTGGGATACCGTGTAATATTCTCGTTTCAGCCCCTATAGTCTCACGAATTCCTACAGATGGCGGCATTATATGTAGCTTTCAAAACAGCGTCTACAAAACAGGTGCATTCCAAGTAGAGAGCTGGCATTGAGTTTCTTTCGGCGGAAAACCACAGCACTGCATTCACAGGCGCTTGCATAACGTCCACGGAGAAAAAGTACGCTGAGTCGTTAGGCGAGGGATCTGCCATTATCGCAACAAGGCTGCCCAAAATCTCACAGATGCCGGCCGGCCGCACAAAGCTGGGACTCCTGCAATGTTGGGACGTGAGGGCACTACCATTCGAGGTGATCGACAGATCACAATCAAATACCTCGCAGCTCAACTGGACTTCTTTGTTTGTAAGAGGTGATACACCTATCCGCCAATTAGGGCACTAGAAGTAGTGTACTTGGTGGGTTCCTCGCCGCTTAACACAACACCATAAAGAGCAAGTGCGGCCTTTTCAGCGCGTTACGAGGCTGGTGGTGGCAATTTTTTGTCGAATATCGTCGGAGACGATGGATTTTGTGTTCGTCACTTCGAAATGGAAACAACATGCCAGTCCATGGAATGATGCCACACCACCTCTGCTCCGAAGAAGAAGTTCAAAGCCGCAACCTCAGCCGATAAAGTGATCGCGATGGGCTTCTGGAACTCTGAAGCAGTTATTCTGCTTGCAGTCCTCCCTCGTGGTGCAACGATCATCTCGGAAGTGTACTGTGCTAGCCTCAGGCACCAGAAGAGTCGACTTTAGCGCGTTCATCGCCACAGAAATGCAAACGAACTTCCCCTTCTTCATGATAACGCAAGGCCTTACACTAGTCTGTACGCCGCGCGGGGTAGCGTGCGGTCTTGGGGGGTCATGACACGGTTCGCGCGGCTCCCCAAGTCGGTGGTTCGAGTCCTCCCTCGGGCATGGGTGTGTGTGTTGTCCTTAGCGTAAGTCAGTTTAAGTTGGATTAACCCTAGGATGCATGGTGCCGAAAACACACATGAATGCATATGCTGGGCCTCCAAGGCCCTGCCCTAATTTAAAATTTTCCTTTTTTCATATAATCATTCTTTGGAGTTAAATTTAATTTTGTCAAATTTATCGTCATATTGAAAGATTCCTAAGATACAGTAACAGGATCTGGTAGGCCTGATTAACATTTTATTAATTTTTTTAAAAAACTCTAAGATTGAATTTTTATTAGTTACATGTAACATATACAAATAATTTTATTAATTAACTTATAAGTTGCAGTTTACATTTTATAACAAATATTACAACCAATTTCTTCAATTAAAACATACTCACTATTCACAATATTATGCATATAGGCAATATTTTGACAAAAAGTTATTGTTCACTGTTCACATAAAATTGCATTTTTCTTAGTTTTCAACATGTGACAAACAAGAAGCGCAAAGAATGTCACTATGTTCCTTACAAATGTTGGTTTTACACTTAATGCATGTCATAGCACTTTTCCTGTGTTTATTATATGGACAATAATTGCATCTTCTTTTTCCTGAAACAGGTAGTTGGTTCGGCAATATGACATCTTTTTGAACACCACATCTTTGCATGGAATCAACGATTTTCTTTGAAAGATTAGGGGTCTGAATACGAAGTTCCATTAGTTGTCTTACCATTTCCTCTGCTAAATCTCTTAGGAACAAACGCCTTTTGCCACTTCTACCACTATGGTATGTCAGATGTTGGGTGGAAAATAAAATTTCGCTGTTCATTGCTGCGACGTCCATCATATTCATCCATAATGCAAATGGCCATATTCTTCTTTGTCTCTTTCAAGTGTAATAACGTATTTTCTGGTCCATCTGATCTACTCCACCCTTTGTAGAGTTATAGAACTTTATTATATCTGGTTTCTTTTTTGCATGAGTTTCATCAATGTTTCTGTCGTGATGCATTGTGCTAATGAGAACTACAGAATTTTTCTTTTTGGAACATAACTCACCATTGCAATATCATCTCTAAATGCAAACAAACAGGAATGAATAACTTTTGAGGTAGATGGTTTAATCTCATTAGGAATTTCTGGTTTATTTTGTTTGATTGTTCCCACCACTGTAATTTGCTTCTGAAGGATCTCATCTGCCAGCTGCACAGTAGTAAAGAAGTTGTCAACAGTAATATTTTTTGATGATCCTTCAATGCTTTTAGCAAGACCTTTCACCATATTCAATCCAAGATTTTTCTGAATAGGTTCATGGGGCTTCCTTCCTGTGCAAACAATTCCGTCTAAAGCATATGCAGATGTAGCATCACATAACCAAAATACTTTTATGCCTTACTTGCTGGTTTAGAGGGCATATACTGGGTGAAGGTGCATCTTCATGGAATGGGACTATCTGTTCGTCAACTGTGAGCGAATCATTGGGAATAATTCTATTTCTACACTTGTCAAGAAATAGTTCCCATACATAGCGAACAGCTGCAAGTTTTTCATCTGCAGTTCGAGCTTCACGGGTACGCCTGTCTTGAAATCTAATCATTCTCCTTATATCCTCTAAATCTATTTACTGACATGGTGGCCTTATATATAGAATTTCCATTTTCATCCAAGAATAATTCTCTAATAGGGACATCCCAACTCTTCTCAACACCAGAAAGCGGTAAAAGACCAAGAAAACCCTCCATTTCAGCAAGCGAAACGTTTTTCCACTATTTACCACGTAAAGCAGCCACTCTTCTGCCTTCAATATTTGTACAGTTGATGATTTCCTCAAGTATTTCCTTGGAGATGAAATAGTCCCAGGCCTCCTTAGGTTTACCAGTTTTCAAACCACGGGCTGGACCAGGTGCCTTCTTTACGATACTATGGAGCGGCATACGAAAAGTTGCAGGAGGATCTAATTTCCAAATCATTCCATTCCAACTAACGTATGTGTGGTCTTCTATACCTTTTTGTGGTGGTTCTGATGAAGTAATATTATTGGAAGGACTGTCATCTGCCTCATTATTCACATCTGCAGGTTCATTGGCTGATTCTTCACTACTTGCAACTTCAAAAATATTTCCTTCCTCGCAAGAATCATCTTCTGCAAACCACTGAACCACAACACTTTCAAAATTAGCTGCATTTGCATGTACTGACTCTCTTGCATGCGTGTTGAAGCCATAGCAAAAGGCGTGTTTCTCAAACAGCAGCTTATGCAGCACTAAACGAGTCATACTCGTAACAATATGGGCCTTGCAGCAACAAACAAACTACAGTAACAATGAGGCTGACAAGAGCAGCACAGGATAACAATACTATGCAATAATAAAACATTTGATAGCAAAAAGATCAATAATACACCGACATCGCCAATATGTGAAAGTAGTGTGTATTATTTTTAGTTATACTATTACTACTACATCTACTGCTGCTGTTGGCAGTCCTGTTGCTGGAAATACCACTACAGTTATTGTTGAATTAATAACTGCTCCCAAACAAATGTTGAAGACAATATAGGCTAAAGAACATTTATAAATGTGTGAGGGCTTCTGAAGCCCAGCTTATGCATTCACGGTGTATGGGTAAACATATTGAATTATACAAAAAACTTAAAAAGGTATCTCATTCTGACTTGATAGGAGGAATGTCACAGTGTTAGTGAAAGAGTACTAGAAAGCAGTTTGAAATCAAACAAAAAATTACAGAATTTTTTTAAAAATGAAGACATACAAGGGCCGCAGAGGCCCTGTATATGCATCCTAGGGTTAAGTAGTGTGTAAGCCTAGGGATCGATGACCTCAGCAGTTTGGTCCCATAGTTCTTACCACAAATTTCCAATTACAAGTCTGTACACTAGAGAGGAGCTCACAAAACTTAATTGGACTGTTCTTCCTCATCCATCCTACAGCAGATCTCGCACCTACTGACATCCATCTGTTTGGCCAATGAATGATGCACTCCGCAGGAAGCAGTATGCGAATGGTGGGGAGATGATTCATGCAGCAAGATTTTGGCTCCGACGTCGACCAGTAGAATGGTACCATGCAGGCATATAGGCCCTGCCAGTAAAGTTGTGTAAGACCGTCACGTCAAATGGAGATTATGTTGAAATGTAGGGTTTTGTAGCCAAGACCAACCTGCTTTCAGAAAAAAATTGTGTTGCATTAGTTATCGAATCACCTTCGTACGTTTCCAGTGCTGCGGCAGCGTTCACATCTGCGATGAAAACTTCATTAATAGTATTTATCTAACTGCACATTGAATCCATTGAACTGAAACTGAATAAACATTGTTTTGCAGTACAACATTTTTTTTCTGTCTCCTTCTAAGTAATAAGTCAACGTCTTTGTTGCCTTGAGTGTTTGTACATGTTTGGTTGTAAGCAATTTTGTCTAACTGCTGACACTCCTGTATTTCACTGAATCAATGAAATAAGCACTTGTAATATCACCATCTGGTTCCGTTAACATCGCAATTATTTCGCGGGAAGCAGTTCGGATCGAGTTACTCGTACTACGATTTTCTGGCTTTATGAACCACTAAACTGTTATAAAACCGTCTTCTTACTACCCCCGCATCATTTGCTTGGCAGTCAGAACTTGTTTTTTGTTGGCGTACTGCTCCAGATTTTATACTGCTTGTTTTTTGTTGTAGTACTGCTCCATATTTTATACTGCAACGATTCCATAGTCTTAACTGAGAAGTTATTGATGAGAGGTAATGTACACCCAAGTATGTGGTCCATTGCTCTCTTGTAGATCCCGTTACTACCCAAGGTACTTACCCCCCCCCTCCAACACATACACACTCACACACACACACACACACACACACACACACACACACACACAAAGCCATAACCATTCACAGACACTCCACCTCTGACAACAGGATGGCTGCAGCTAACATTTCTTCCACTCTCTGTGTGAGGTGCAGCCACTCCAGCACTCACCTTTGGCTGTGACGTATAACACTAACTGGTTGCAAAGTAAAACTGTCGATATTCATTCTGCTAGTCCAGTTTAACCTGAGTAACTTTTTTTGACAACAATGCTGAAAGGTGGAAGAAATTGAGTCCAATTCACATCTGAACGAGGTGTCGTCAGTATTGCTAGTTGACCTTAGTAAGTAGCATATACTCCAAAACAGACTGTAATTACAATGACATGGCTAATAAAATAAAAAATAACATAAGGCAGCCTATAATATAATCGTTTACTCTTATATGTGGTCACAGTACTACTGTGGACTTTTTTGTCCACTTAATTGTCGTCGTTTATTTGCACTGAAATCAGTTAGTGGACTCTAGCAGAGAGACACTGCTTATTCTATATTGGGCCCCACCAAATTTTTGGTAAGAAAGTTCGCAAGATAGATTAATTTATGAAAGCAATGGCATTGGGGGATACATCAGCAATTTAAAGTTGCATGGATTTTGAGTGAAGATATGAGATCTATGTACTTACCTAACATTGTAATGCACTGAAATGGAGCTCTGAACCACAGCTACAGTCCTTTGAACAGTCCACCCTCTGACCAAATCTTTGAATTCACTTGGTCAGTTTGTAAGGTGGTAGTGGTCTCCCTCCTCTATGCGCCATAGCAAAAGGCAGTCATATTTATTACCTAATTATTGTAACCATAGGTGCTATAAGCTGGAATATGTCGTAGTCTGAGTGTCATGTGGGCTGTGGGCTACATGCATTTTTATTTACTTTGAGTGAATAAGTTTCATGTTTTGTGCTTTGTATTAAATTCATGGTTCTGTATTGTTAACTATTTTAAACAAACAGTCTTAACAATCTTCTAAACATATTTTACTTTTAACAACACATTTCTTAACTCCCTTAGATTTTTTCTTCATTTTTTCACTAACCTCAGAAGCATACATTTTTGCTTTCAAACCACAAAATTCTACCATTATTTTCCCCATAGCATTCATCTTTCATTTTTCCTAAAACTTCCTTTTTGTCTTGTGGAATATCAGAAATGTCTGTTAAGTAGTCACTAGTAGACAATTTATCAATTGTAGCAGCATATCTTCATATAAATCTTCAGTCTGTGTATTACATATATCATAGTAGCAAACTTCAATATTTTCTCCAGATTTTGGTATAATTACATTCTAGTGAAAATCATAAATCAGTTCTTTAGATAAACTATATACACTCACTTCAATATAAATTGGCTTGTTCGACATAATTTTGATTTATTCATATGGACAGCATCAAGATTTTCATTAAATATTGTTCTTCCTCTGAAGTTTGGCTTTGGTACAAGATTCTCATGTTTATCTCCATCTCACACTAATTTTATATATTCTCTGTTTTTTATGTTCTCTGTTGTCGTACCAAACACAGAATTTTTCATGAACATATAGAAATATTTCTCAAAACCGTTCTCCACTTTCATCATCATTTCTGTGTTCAAACCTATATATTTATTTAACCAATCAGATAGTTTAAATTTTAGAGCTCTATGTCTTTTTGTTATCTTCATTCTTAGAGATAGATACCATTTAAAATTTCTTTAGTGAACTACATAACTGTGCTTAGCCTCCAGAGTAGTCAATAACTTATTTTATTAGTTCCTGGTACATATTATGTTCAGGAACAAGTGGTAAACTTTTATGTAAATTCTGCAATTCTTTTGGATATTCTAGTGTTCAAAATCTCACTTATTTCGGTAAAATGGAAGTTATTGGGTTCATCACATTCAGAGCCACCATAAGACAAATAATGACTCAAAGCATAACCACATAAATTTTATACATCTAAATATGCTAAATAATTCGATTCTTTTTTACATCATAATCTTACATACATTTATTATTTGCTGTAACATGCACAACCCCAAAATGGATCTAAATCATGCTCTTTTGCATATGTTCTTCTAAAATATTCAACTCTCATTAGCCAATAACAAAGCATCAGTTTTAAGATACAAATAATAATATTCAATAAGATTTTTGAGATTAAATATTTCCCAAACTAGCTTTACATGTTTATAATCGTCACAATTATTACCTCAAAATTCTTCTTCCAATCGAAGCTGTCTTTCCTGAAATTTATTCCAACTACTCATTCAATCGCAGAAAAAAACACCTTTCTTGATTGTTAGCTTTAGTAGATTTCCTGGAAAGAACGTTTTAATATTTTTCATTTCATCCTTTTCCAGATTTGAATAAAGTTTGTCAGAGCCTGAAGACATGAATTTAAACGTATCAAGAAACCTCACCTCCAAACTTACAGTCTTTTTCCCAAAACTAATATACCTGCCTTCATTATTTGGTATTAAATCTGTATCCCTTCTATCATAACCAAGACCTTTTAGAAACAAATTAGTAGATTTCCTGGAAAGAACGTTTTAATATTTTTCATTTCATCCTTTTCCAGATTTGAATAAAGTTTGTCAGAGCCTGAAGACACGAATTTAAACGTATCAAGAAACCTCACCTCCAAACTTACAGTCTTTTTCCCAAAACTAATATACCTGCCTTCATTATTTGGTATTAAATCTGTATCCCTTCTATCATAACCAAGACCTTTTAGAAACAAATAAGAATCATATCCATAGAGATTATGTAAATAATTTAGTGGAAAATTTAGACTTTTATATTACAATTACCGTTATTGCACAATGGATTTATATAATTTTCACACATGTGATCATGGTGAACATTTTTATTATTTTTTGTGTAATGACATCTACCCAATGTGCAGATTTTAGAACTAGTATGTCTTCATTGTTCTTCAGACCTTAATGGTCCCATTTCTTCAATTTCGGAATGCATTCTTCCAGTTTCTTCAAACTGGAAATTTAGATTAATTTTTATGAGTGTTTGGTCATCTGTATATAACGACAACTTTTTAGTGCTAATTAATGTACTTGATATAGTAACAGGAACCACTTGATCCATATTTTTGAAATCTCATTATATATGAATTTTCTGGATTTGATTAGCAGTTGTCCATCTTCACGAGTAAACTTTCAGAATTAGCATAAGTATCGAATGGAACATTCTGTGCATGTTGATAGTTTATCAAACTTAAATATGAAACTTTTCCGATAATTCTATTTTTGAAACTTCCTGGCAGATTAAAACTGTGTGCTGGACCGAGACTCGAACTCGGGACTATTGCCTTTTGTGGGCAAGTGCTCGACCAACTGAGCTACTCAAGTACGACTCACGCCCCGTCCCCACAGCTTTACTTCTGCCAGTACCTCCTCTACTACCTTCCAAACTTTACAGAAGCTCTCCTGCGAACCTAGCAGAACTAGTACTCCTGAAAGAAAAGATATTGCGGAGACATGGCTTAGCCACAGCCTAGGGGATGTTTCCAGACTGACATTTTCACTCTGCAGTGGAGTGTGTGCTGATATGAAACTTCATGGATGATTAAAACTGTGTGCCGGACCGAGACTCGAACTCGGGACCTTTGCCTTTTGCAGGCCAGTGCTCTACCAACTGAGCTACCCAAGCACGACTCACGCCCTATCCCCACAGCTTTACTTCTGCCAGTACCTCGACTCCTACCTTCCAAACTTTATAGAAGGTCTCCTGTGAACCTTTCTTTCAGGATTGCTAGTTCTGCTAGGTTCGCAGGAGAGCTTCTGTAAAGTTTAGAAGGTAGGAGACGAGGTACTGGCAGAAGTAAAGCTGTGGGGACAGGGCGTGCATCGTGCTTGGGTAGCTCAGTTGGTAGAGCACTTGCCCGCAAAAGACAAAGGTCCGGAGTTCGAGTCTCTGTCCAGCACACAGGTTTAATTTGCCAGGAAGTTTCATATCAGTGGACACTCTGCTGCAGAGTGAAAATGTCTTTCTGGAATGCTATTTTTAATGGTGTGTTAATTAACCAGTTTGCTGCATAACTATCTAATTTTTCTTTGGAACTGAAATAGAGTAAACACATACCACAATAAATTTTACATTTTCATGTTTTGTAATTTGATTTGAAACAAATGTAGATAAATTTTTTATATAACAATAGCATGAATAACTTCGATTATTAAAACAAAGGAGAGTTACATACATTTTTCTTTTACATTTTGTTATTTTTTAATGTACACGCTAGATATTTCTTCAATGAGTGAACATTAATAGATAAGTTAATTCTGATCTCAGTTTTTGGTGTATTAACAACCATTACAGGAAATTCAAACCTTTCAAGTTTCTAACCAATATCTAGACCAACGTTTTTATGTTTTGTAACTCTACAAATATTTTTATTTACGAATATAATGCAGATTTTGTAGGCCATAGAAATAATTCTTACAGTAATACAAGGTTTCATATTTTTTATTGTTTCTGGCAAGCCAGTATAAGATGAACCTCTTAGTGCAACATATCTACTAATTCATAATTGCAAGCCACTATTCTATTAAATGACCAAACCAATTCTAACACTTGAAAATTCGACATTGTGGTAATATTTTGTTTTTCATTCTTAAGCTTTTTAATTAAATTTTCCTCTCTGGTGATTCTATACTTTTGGATTTTTAAATATTAATTCCGTGATTTTTCTGCAAAAAATTTAGAATATAATTTCAACACATGGTGTATTTTTAGATATTTCACAATTTTCATAACTTTTGGTTTTGATGCATTTAAGAAGAAGTTTGGCTTAAAAAAGTTTAGATGGTTCTCGAATTTATAATCTGTAGTCTGTTTGCAAACGATTTGTCAACTAGGTAATCCTTAATTGTTCTTTTCTTTCTTATATTCTCAAATACATCAATACAAAGGAAATATTTCTTTCAATGGTTTTCTTATTTTATTTTGAAAAATTTCATCATTCCCAATTTTAGACAAGATCCAAATATTTCCACATTGATACCCATTAATAAATGTAATTAGATCATTTAATTTACTACATCCAGTTAAATTATTTGTTCTACAGCAATCACGAAGTTGGGCAATCGTGAACTGACCAATTTTAGTCTCCTATTTAATGTAAAATAGTTTTAGTAAGGAATTTTAAAAAAGGCTCACCCACATTTCTTATTTTTGATACATTCTCGAGTACATTTTTTACTTTTACTAGTGTGTTTGTCTTCAAATGATGGGTTGGGTAACACTAATGTAAATCCTCAATCTCTTATCAATCAACATATATTTGTGTTATCGGTCTCTGTCAGTTGCTCATCATTTTTAATCAACAACAGTATTTTCGAAAAATTTTTACACGCAATTCTTCTAAGTGATTTTCGAACCAATATATAGAAAAAAAATTCCACAAAAACAAGGAATTCTTTTGCTACTGTAAAGTTTTGTATGAAAAACATTTATACATAGCATACAAATTATCCTATAACCATCTTTTGTGTATTTATGTGAAGCAAAATTATAAACCGGTGTGTTCGTTTTCCAGTGTTTACATAATTTTGCATCTATTTACATAGAAAAAAGATTATTAGGAAAATTAAAAATTTATCTGTTCTAGTTTTTGCAATGCATTTTAGTACAGTTATTACATCTGGAATTAATGCTGATGATTTACTTAACTCATGATGGTTTATTTAACTCACCATTTTTTCAAGACTTTGTATGTCCCAAAATATAATTAATGCTTATCGAAAAAGCTCTCACTCACTTGAGATTTTTCTCCTGTTGTTGGAATATTCAGATGACCAAAATAGTTTAAATATTTTATTGCATTAATTCTATCGTATCCAACTCCTTTCACAAACAACAAAAGTAAATATACGTTCATTTATACAGGTTTCAAATATTATAAGTAAGTATTTAAGGAAGGAATAATCCATAGATTATATCTAAAGAATATGCTGAAATATTAGTATAGAAAAATACTATGAATGATATTATATAACATGTAGATGAAGAATATAAGTTACAAAAATAATTTTCAGTAGGAGCAAAATGCAACAACGAAAAAACTTATGAAAAAAACTGTATTCACCAATGAATCTGTTGTATGTATATCAAATTTTTATTAATGAAAATAAAAAATATAATGAGAGCTGTTTTCTGTTAAATGGATCCAATTCCAAGCACATCTGTTTCAATGAATTTATTTCAGAATAACAGCAGAATTGCTTATAACAGTAAAGAAGTGCATGTAAACAATTATAAGTAAAATATTCCCTGGTTTAAAACAAAAGAAACTGCTGAAATATTGGTATCTAGAAATATTATTAATGTTGAAATAAGAAGATAAATTACTATATAAAAATTTTTCTAAAAAAATCAAATTATATCTGAATTATTACAATACATATTACAGTACTATATTGGATGAATATCCTTTCCTCAAAGACGACTTGATCAAAAGTTTTATGTGATGTACACCTGCTTTTTATATTATACCTATACAATACTTGTTTCTTCTCCATTTAGAGTGTATAAATAATTCACATTCTCATCGGGTATCATCTAAATAACATACAGATAGAAAATATGAAAGTTCTGTATCTCAAACACCTTAATGACTATATTTTAGAATTATTACAGGATTATTCATAACAATAAGGAAATACTTGTGATAAGTAGATAATGATGTGGCTGAAATTTTAGAGTTTAAAAATACAAGATGAAGTAAATTTATATCATATAAGGGGAAAATATAGAAAAATTACAAACATATAGGGAGTATTGATTTACTACCCCTTTCAGACATGCAGCCACACACTATGAACCAGGCTTCCATTCATTAATTACAAAGTCAAAAGTGGGGTTAGCTGAACAGTTCGGAGACTGGGTTTATGAAGAAGTTTTACCAACAATTAGAAAACATGGTCAGTATAAACCACAAGAGACAACTGAAAACGTACAAGTGCAAATTGAAGAGTTATAAACAGATAAAGAATTGGTTACATGTATTCTGAAGAAAAGAAGAGAAGAAATTCAGTACTTCAGAAAATGAGGGTATAGGCTTGTAGTTACATATCAAAATATGAAACTACATATTGTTGTACCAACTGTTATTTATGTTTATTTGATAATTAACCTGAGTGTGGTTAATATGTGATTATATATCAAGCAGCAAAGCTGTGAACTCGATTATATATGCTTCAAGACAGACTTCCAAATATTGAAGAAATAATAAGAACAAGCTATATCTTAACATGATTAACTTGTACAATAGAAAGAAACAAGAATTGTAACAGAATAATAATTTCTACAGACATCACTTTTCATTAACAGAACAGATACAATGAGCAACAAATTTTACAAGATGTAAGAATTCTTTGATGCGATTTCTAGACTGCTTTAGCTGTTGTTTTGTAAAATAATGCTGTCCTTTTTTTAACGGTTATCTTTGACTTGAATAGCCCAAGCATATTTTGGAAAACCATAGGTAATAGATAATAAATATTTATATCCTTTATTTATTTTTGAAATTCCATTTAAATTGCTTGGATCAATTTCTACTAAATCTGCTTGCCATAAATCGTCTATACCAAAAACAACAATTCTTCTTTTAAAATTTTCTCTCATCAATATATGTAATTCATTAACAATTTCTTCACGAATATTCATACCACCACCTTCAAAACCATTTACTTTTACTGAAGTCTTCATCTTTCTTTTTACAATTTAGACAACAAATATGATTCTCTGAAAGGCGATTAAGGTTATGCATCTATATATGATTAAATTTTATCGAATAAAATTATTTTTGGATCTACTGGTACAGATTTTAACTTTGTTTTAATTTAACATTTAGAAAATTTTATTTACACAATATTTTCATTGTTTCGTTTGGCAGTAGATATTTCATAAACACTATAAAACGCACTTAATGAAATTTGAAAATCATTGAAGAATAAATATTTTTTCCATGTTTTTACCAATCACAACTTTTTAAAGGTAAACACATACTCAAAATTATGAGGTTTTTTTTTTGTTCATCACCAGTCATATGAGGGCTGATCAATTATAAATCGGATTTTATTTTATATTTAAGTTCATGTATTGAAAAACTCAAGGTAATTGCAATTTATTTTCCCACATAGTCGCCTGCTTTGGAAATGCATTTTTCCCAGCATATGGGCAGCTTCTGGATGCCCTCACCATAAAAAGAACTGGGTTGTGTCACCTGCAAGTTGTGCATTAAGTCTTCCACACTCTCATCATCTTCAAATTGTCGCCCTCCAAAAACTTCTTTAAGCAGTCTGAATAAATGGAAATTGCAAGGCAATTAGTCCGGGCTGTAAGGACGATGATCAAGTGCAGTCCAGTGTGTTTCCTGTAGCTTGGAGACAGTATGGGGTTGCGCATTGTCGTGGAGGAGGATGACCTGTCGAATCAATTGGTCATGTCTTTGCGGCGGTATGCAACTCTCGCCTTGTTCAACAGTTCACAGTAGTAAGCAGAATTGATTGTGTGTCGCTCATGCAAAAAATCTATCAGCAAAATGCCTCGCTGATCGAAAAAACTGTTCAAAAAACCTTGCCATCTGACAGTGGCGTCTTGGCTTTCAGTGGTGGTGCCACCCCTTTCCTCAGCCACTCCTTACTGGCTTGTTTGGATACTGGAATGTAGTTGTGAACCAATGTTTCGTCGCAGGTGAGGATCTGACTCAAAAATTCATCACCTTCATCCACAAACCTAACTGTAAGCCTCTGACAGACCGCCAAATGTCTCAACTTCAGATTTTCGGTCAAAGGTTTAGGGACCATCTGGAACATACTTTACGGAACTGTAGGTCGTTCGTGATGATTGCTTGACAGCTCCCATCACTGATTCCGACTTTTTGAACAATTTCTGATACTCTCGCCCGTCGATGTCTTTAACTGCACGACTGTTTTTGTCTGTAATGCTGGTCCGAGGATGGTGATCGTGTTGTTGTTTTTCCACACGTTCTTCTCCTTCCTTGAACTTTTTATGCGAGGCAGACACATACGTCATTGATAATGTTTTATCATCGAACTGTGCAGTCAATCTCTGGCAAACTTCCGCCGCTGTAACTCCTTCACAAGCGAGGAATTTGATAATTATGCATTGCTCAATAGAGGAGTGCACCTGTTGCTCAGGCATCGTGAGTGTTACTGACGAAAAGGCGGGGAATATCTAACAGCAAGCTCTCCTCACTTCTAATGATCCCGCCTAAGCATAGCAGAAGTGCGAGGCCTGTCCTACCAACTGTTGATGTTCAGGATTTTATATTTGATCCCACCTCTGTAAATTCATCATTCGTTTGACAAACACTTTACTTTTCAATCTATTGAACTCATCTACACTGAAGAGCCAAAGAAACTGGTACATATGCCTAATTTAGCTATTCCCAGTGGGTTAAGGGATTTTCACTGCCTTGAGATGACTGGGTGTTTGTGTTGCCCTCATCATTTCATCATCATTCATGAAAGTGGCGAGACTGGACTGAGCAAAGGTTGGGACTTTGTATGGGCGCTGATAATCGCGCAGTTGAGCGTCCCACAGACCAAACATCATCATCATCACCTAATATCACTTAGGGCCCCATGAGCACGCAGACATGTCACAGTACAACATGGCATGGACTCGACTAAAGTCTGAAGTAGAGTTAGAGAATACTGACACGATGAATCCTGCAGGGCTGTGCTTAAATCCGTAAGAATACGAGGGGTGGAGGCTCTTCTAAACAGCATGTTGCAAGGAATGCCAGATATGTTTAATAATGTTCTTGTCTGGGGAGTTTGGAGCCAGTGGCAGTGTTTAAACTCAGAAGAGTGATCCTGGAGTCACTCTGCAGCAATTATGGACTGTGGGGTGTCACACTGACCTGCTGGAATTGTCCACGTCCGTCGGAATGCACATTTATATTATGAATGTATGCAGGTAATCAGACAGAATACTTTCATATATGTCACACTTTGGAGTGGTATCTAGACATATTAGGGGTCCCATATCACTCCAAGTGCACACACTTCACACCATTACAGAGACTCCACCAGCTTGAAGAGGCCCCTGCTAACATGCACGGTCCATGGATTAATGGGTTTGTTCCAGACCCCATACACATCCATCAGTTCATTACAATTTGAAACAAGACTTTATCCAACCCGGCAACATGTTTCATAGCCAACAACAATCTAATGTCGATGCTGATGGGCCTAGGCGAGGTATCAAGCTCTGAAGTGTGCAAACATCAAGGGTACACGAGTGGGCCTTTGGCTTTGAAAACCCATATCGATGATGATTTGCTGAATGGTTTGCACACTGACTCTTGTTGACAGCCCAGCATTGAAATCTGTAAGAATTTGTGGAAGGGTTGCACTTCTGTCACACTGTACAATTCTTTTCAGTCATCAGTTGTTCCGTTCTTGCAGTACTTTTTTTTTTTTTTTGCCACCGCGATGCCTAAGCGATGTCGGAGATTTGATGTTTTACTGGATTCCTGATATTCACGGTACACTTGTGAAATGGTCGTACAGGAAAATCCCCACTTCATCTCTGCTCAGGAGATGCTATGTCCCATCATTCTGTGCTGACTATAACACCACGTTCAAACTCACTTAAATTTTGATAACCTGCCATTGTAGCAGCAGTAATCGATCTAATAACTGCGCCAAACAATTGTTGTCTTATATAGGCATTAGCAACTGGAGCATCTTGTTCTGCTTGTTTACATGTCTCTGTATTTGACTATGCATGCCTACAACAGTTTCATTGGCGCTTTAGTGTAATATGGAATTAAGAGTTGAATTGATGTTATTTATCTTTTTATGACAATCTGCTGTAGCACAATTACAAACTGTACTCCTTTTGTTGGATTGTGTTGGAATATTTTCACATTCAGCTTTCAGTTCTACTACATTGACACTGTTACTGAGCTGTGTTAGAATAACTGCATATTCATATTTTGTAACAAGATTGTTTAACTCATTCTCTAAACATTGTTTGATAACTGCATCATAACCATTTACAGGACCTTTTATATCTACCAGTCTTCTACCTTTAAAGTCAGTATAACTTTCAGAGGCTTTAAATATGTTGCTTAATTCATTTTTTAATTGCTTAATTAAATTCTCTATTTTTGCATGTACTAAAGGTTTTTAATTCTGCATATCCACTATAAACATCACTTAAATTATTGTTGAAATATTTAATGAAATTTTTGGTATTTTCATTTGTTTCTTTATTAATATTTGACTGAAAATCTTTGATTCTTATTCCAGTTATTTTCCAGTTTTTTCTACTAAGTTTAATTTTCCAGTGTTTTTCAAACTGATCTTGCAGATACTGAAGCAGAAATTAGAATGCATCTTATTTCCAAAAATGTCCATTTACTAAATTCAACATTTCGGTAAACTTATAAGTATCTGACACCAACTTTAAAACAAATATGTACAAATGGCCAAAGATTATTTTATTGAAATTTTGTATTCGTTATCTATTATAGTACAATTGACATGAAACAATATATTTAACAAACTCTTAAGATCATTTCCTGCAAATGAACAAAATATAAATCTTTTATCCTATAATAACAGATCCAATGTGTGCCAGCCTGATCAGACGTATCTAAATTTACTATTCCAGATTTGCATTATCTGGGATGATTAAGAATTCATCAGTCACAAAAACACCACGAAAGTGTTTAATATTAAACTTTTTAGAAAGTTTTTAAATATCAAAATTACTTAATTTATTAGGACCCACATCGATTATTATATGGAATTTTTTGCTCCAATTCCTTTGTTCTCTGTTGCAAAATTATATCCTTTCTTCTTCTAATTCTGTATCACATTTTTTGTGCACTACTGCCTTTGCAATACCAGCTGCTCCACCGGCTAGTGAACCAATAGTTGCTAAATAAGTGACTGCTACAAAAAGTAACTGATGAAAACCACCTTCATGTTTTGTTAGTCCTGAACATCTTTCTTTTTTATTATATGTTAAATCATTTTTTATGATAGGAATAGCAAATGTTGTGAGTAAATTGCCACCAGTTTGTTCTCTATCTTTCTTTTTTGTGCATCAGTTAAAAATTATGAATACTATGTAATTGATCATTATTAAGTTTAATTTTGATTTCTGTTTAGTTTTGCCAGTAGGTTGCGAAGTGCAACCAATGGGAAAGTTATTCATTTAATCAGACAAAATTTATGTGTATTTAATAAAACTAATATTTTTAAAAATTATAAAATTATCTTGTTTTAAACAATGTATAATCCACATCAATTTTAATCAACATCAATCCCCATACGTAATTTTCGTTTTCCATACATTCCATACATTATTCCTCTAACTGTCATTCCTACTTTTCATCAAGTGATGTATCTGTTACATGCATTCTCTCTCCAGCAGCTAACAGAAGTTCTTTATCGGCTTGACGCCTAGATTCTAAATCTTTATGATACCTGTGGACTAGATCATGTTGTTTACAAGCTTTGTCTAATTGATTTATGCCTTTATCGCCACATGCTAATCTTTCATCTAGTTTGCAGAAAGGTCAGCAGTATGTGTAGCCTGGTAGCTGCATCTACGGCATTGGTATATTATTTAAAACCCAGTTTACTAATCTTTTCCCATGCCTTTCAATTTTCCAAACTGTGTGAGCAACATTATTGAGATTCTAATCAAATATCGACTTCCTTTTGGATTCTTGATGATAAAATCACTGAATTTATTCGTTAACATGCATGTTGTTCAACCTTTTACATTATGATAATTTTTCTTTACATTTAATTCTTCACCATGAATTACTCCTAATCTGACAATTACATCTCCAACATCATTCATACAAATATTATCAGTTCATGTTCTGTACATTTCTTCTTTAAATTTCCAAACAAGTTAACATCTACTTCTACTTTTTGAAAACCACAATTTTAAGATCTGTATTTGGTGGAGATTGGTTGAACTGTGGAAAGTAGTCATTAACAATTTTTATCATAGTGTTGTATTTAATTCTTCCTCTTAATTTTATTTTATTTGGATTCATTTAAAAATATACTGCTATAATTTGCTAAATCTACACCATCAAGTTTTTCCACCCATATTATTTACAGTTATGTGTTTCTTAGTTAACAGATTCATTAGTCCATCTGTACCTTCATATTCCTTTTCACTGATCTTTAAGTTATTATGAAGTTTTACTGGTTTATCACCAATATATTTAAAGGTACCTACAGGTCTAAATCCAAAAATTTTATCTTCACTATTTTGATATACTTTAACTTTCTCTCAGTTATATTTATTTTTCTAAAACCATCCTCCTTTGTTTTTTTAACAGCACCCTGAAACTGGTCTATCTTTTTTCGAACTTTAACCTCTGCTTCATATTTACTCAACACAATCTGTGTTTCTGATTCACATTGAGGACTATCATATTGTTTAATTTGTGATATACCCCCATATTCCTCTTGATGAATAATATGATGACTGTAGGGAACAACTTGTTTTACTACTTCTCTATCTTCCTCAATAGCTTTCTGCTCATTATCATCTAATCCTTCGATTCCTTCTTAACTTTTTCGATTGTATCAAAAACAGGTTGATCTTCTTCTTTATAGTTTTCATATTCTGTTCTTGGTTGTGCCTTCCATTACTTAAATTCTTCTTTTAAATTTCAAATATTTTTTCTATCTCATTTAGCTTTTCTGAGTCTTGTAGTGCAAACATTTACTAACATGAAAAACATTAATTAATATATTTTTAAATATTAATGTTTCTATTGTGACTGTAAAAATTAATAAGATATTGAGTTCTGTTTTTACACGCACCAAAAAAAATAACAACCACATTTACCTTTATTACTAAACTATGAACAATTACTATAATGTTGATTTATCTTTTCTAATTTTTATATCATATTATACAATCAAAAGCATCTTTAAAATCATTTCTGTGTTCAAGAAAATCATCATCATCATCGTCTAACAGATGTCCAAAATCATCTTTTAAAGAGCTTATTTAATAAGGATAAAAACATTAATAACATCAGAGAGTGAGATTTTTCACTCTGCAACAGAGTGTGCGCTGATGTGAAACTTCCTGGCAGATTAAAACTGTGTGCCAGTCCGAGACTTGAACTCGGAACCTTTGCCTTTCGCGGGCAAGTTTGGAAGGTAGGAGACGAGGTACTGGCAGAACTGAAGCTGTGAGGACATGTCATGAGTCATGCTTGGGTAGATCAGATGGTAGAGCACTTGCTCACAAAAGGCATAGGTCCTACGTTTGAGTCTGGGCCCAGCACACAGTTTTAATCTGCCAGGAAGTTTCATTAATAACATTATTATAAGAAAGATTTTATTTGACATCTATATTCCCCTTCATTAGGCTTCTTAGTAATGTTTATTGTAACAAATCCAATCTGATCATTCCAACACATACATCATTTTTCTTTAAAATAATCAAACTTAAAATCTCACCATTGACTCACGCTAAATATCATGTAAAATTGTATCTCTCTCTCTAAAATATTTAAGAAACTTAGATTATCCCTGAATTATTGTTTAGGTACTTTAGAATATGTCTAAGCTCTAGTAAAATATTCTCTAATTGCATTCTGATTTTAAACAACGAAATCATCGAATATTGATCCATAGGTATAGTTCCATCATTATTCTCAATAAAAGTAGTAATCTTACCATTATGTTTATCTTCAACTTTTGATGCATTTTTATAAATTGTCGATAATTCGGCTGATCTAAACGTTTTGAGTAAACATACATGTGTTTTTATCTTATTCCAGTTTAATCTTCCTGGAGCTAGAATATAATTGTCAATCGTTAATGTTGTTTGTCCACAACTACTTGATCCTATTATAGCATATCGAACAGAATTTGGTAAAAACTTACCATGTTTATTTTTTGATTTCTTCTCTGGAATTCTTATTATTGGTTCCCAGACTGTTTTCATTTAATTAAATAAAATTTTATTAATATCAAATGAGTCGCCTATTTCAGTTGAGTGGTAAGTAATCTGTTCTCAAGAAAAACATTGACTGTATCTAAATGAGACAGTCCTAATAATGTCGAACTGACTGGGTTTTGTACATTTCTAGCTCCAAATTTTACACAAAAATGATAAATTGCGTTGTGATGGAGAAATGATAGAAATTCCTGTTGGCCACTATAGTTTTAATACCTTGGAATAATTTATCCATCCTAAAAAATTAATATACACATTAAAGCAGACGAAATTTTAAATAGAATTGTTGAGAGTGGTGTTAAATTATATATGCACATAAAAGATAGTTCAGGAAGTTTACTTGGTTTTTGTAATCAAACTATTGAAGGTAATAAAGAAGTTGTTGCTAATCATATTTCTACAATCACATGTTTGAGTTAGTTAATATTAATCTTAATTTAACTGGTGGAATGTTTGTGAAGCTTACTGATTATCTTCATCCAGAAACTAATATTATTGCTTAATTCAAGCCTAATGCTGATTTTGGTGGGCTGCTAATTCACAAACCACATTATCCTGTCTATACTACAATTTCTGACACTACACCAGATTTAGAATTTACCATGAGTGATAAAAATAGTAATTTAATTGACTTCATTGATGTCACTGTAACAGTTATTTTAGAAACATCTTAACACAAAATGTTATATGTGATAAATAATGAATGAGATTGAGAGCTATCTGTTTTACTCATTCCTGTGAATAAGAAAAGTATAAATAATTTAAATGTTTCTAACAAGGATAGTGAGACGAACCTTAATATAGGTTTTGATGGCTTCATGCAAGTCATGCTCTGTTATGTTGATCTTTAGAATTGTTAAAGGTGATGGATCAGATTATTCAACATGTGATAGAAAATCCAGTTAAAAGTTTATTGATGATTTTATGGCACAACTATTTGATTTTGTAACCATAAAGAAAGTAAACAAAATTCTATCTAGAATTGAACATCCTTTTATTTCATCAGCATTGTGTTACATTTAACTTTATCTCTTGCTAATGAAATAAGAACCAAAGAATGTGTACTTAATAACAGAAAAATGAAGTGTTCAAAAATGGGGTGCTTTATCCACTTGGAATGCTTGGTAGATTCTCAAAGATTATAAGTAAATTATGTGGGAGGGAGATCTTACTGTATTTTTTAATTGGAATTGAAGTGCTGGAGACCCTGCTCATAGATGGACTCATTACAATGATGCTGGAACTGAAATAAAAGATGCATTACCAAATGGAGGCAAAGCTATTGTAGAATATAGTAGAATCTATGGAAACTCATGTGTCTATTGTAAAAATGAACCGAATTACGAGCTTGGATAACGAGAAAATATACTGAAAAATCACAAAGTTTTTATATCTTTTATGCACTTCAAACAGTTTAGGTAGCAGGATTAAGTGGAAAGACGAATTTCGAGCTAGTTATCATGAATTACTATAATCCAGTAGAGTCTGATATACCATATTTAGCATTTGTTACTTTTCAAATAAATCATGAAAATAATTAGTTGCTTGACTCTTATAATTATTCGACCACATCAAGCTAAAGTATATGAACCTTAAAAATGAAGAAAATAGTAAATGTGGAATATTAATCCACCAAATAATTTTCTGAAACCATATGATGCATTTCTCGATTTTAAAAGAGTTGCACTACTAAAAGGAGATGTAGATATTAGTCCATACAATTTCATAACAAATTATCCACTTTATGTCGCTGATATGACTCACAGAAAAATATTGTTACATGTCAGAGGAAGGTAACAAAACTGGTTGCAACTTTTAAAGAAAATGTTCTTGTAGATACTTTAGCATATGTAGTTACACATAGTAAAAAGAATTTAGCATATGACACTCAGCGTAGAATACTAAGAGAGAATTTTTGAACTGAAAAATTTTATACATTGCTATTTTTATGGGTGGCTCTTATGGATGGCTTCTTATGTAGATTGTGTTTAAATTTTTATATTGGTTAACATTTGCTTGAAAATCGATCTATTTGGAATACTGTTAGTAATTGAGCAGCTGTGAATGACTAGTAGGCCTGTGACAACTAGTAGGCCTGTGACAGGAAATGAGATATAGATAATGCCATGGCTTTCAGCATGCAGACTAATTAGGTGTCACAAGATAATACACTCATGCTAAATGAGAAATACAATTAAAGCGCCGTATACTGCCTAGCGTTGATAGCTCAGTGCATTAGGTGCCTGGATATGAATCATGAAACGTTTGCTAGTGGAATTTCATGGGTTGGATATTGCTCAATACTGAGCATTTTTGAAAATTCCTTGGTAGTGTGGCCCAGGATTTCTCCAAACAAGACAGGAGCTTTGCTGGAAAAAATTGTATTTTGAATAGTAAATTTTCAAGTAGAATTCAATTTTACGTTTTTTATTCCTAGTTCGAAATTTATTTTTTCCTTAATAAAAGTGTTCAAGAATTTCATATAGATAAGTATGGCAAAGATGGACATCATAATATAAGTACCTTTCTATGATGAAAGAACAACAGTTCATAATAATCAAAGAATTACAGAAGGTGTAGAACACTTAAAAATATAATACATTGAATAGATTTCCCTTATTTTGTTAAAGTCTATTTTTTCTACAAAAGAAAATATAAGAAGAAACATCCTTCTCTTTTCTTTTCTCTCAATTATGTAAGTATTTTATAACAAAATTTATATTTTTTATAATTTAATTACAAAATTTATATTTTTTAATATTTTTTTCATGACTAAAGTGAGCTAGAAATTAAAATTTGGGATAGTATAATGAAACTGTAGGTTCAAGCTCAGTTTCAAAGTAAGGTCGAGCTTACTTTTAAAAAAGTTAAGTTGATCTCACAATTTCCTTCTTCTGGCACTAGTATTGTAATCAATACAAGCATATGTACAGTAACAGAAGAAGTGGTGAACTGTGTTCTTAAAATTGTTGAATAGTTTGGATGCAGACCGAGGAGTGAGTGAGTGGTGGTAATAGTCTGAAAGTCACAGTGTAAACACTGTTGATAGTAAAGAATGCCTTTATTTTAATTCCAATATGTTACACGTTGTAGCTCAATGAGGCAAACATGCCTCGCTTTGTTATATTGTCCAGTGTCGATCTATAGGCGGAGACAGTTCTGCAACCAACATGTTTGATCATTTGTCCATTAATATAAAGGGTCTGACAGTCAGCAAAGTAAAATTCGAAAATAAACTGAGAAGTTCCTCTGTCAGAGCTCTTTCTATTCAGTAGAAGAATTTCTGTTACTGTAATTTGTAAAAGGTAATGGGTAAGAATTACTAATGCACATCTGTTTATCCTAAAACTGTCAGCATGTAGCGGCATTTGCAAATTAATTTGTTATTTGAAGGTAAGATGATCATTCCACATCATTATTTATCATGCAAATGATCCATGGAAAATGAAAACTTACATGATTTATAATTGGTGTACAACTACGCACCTACCTACCAAACTGCTAGATGCTGGAGCTCTTATTTTCCTGATAACTGTAGGTCTATTACGGTTTCACGGGAAGAGAAGATCGTTTTATATAGATACTATTTACCCCTGCAATTAAAAAATGAATGACAGCTATTATTTTCTGAATAAAAAATTGCACCCTATTCAGTATTGCACTTTGACGTTCTGACAACACAAACTTTTGCTGAACGTGAGATTTGAGAATCCCCTCTTCAAGTAATTGTTAATTTTTCGACAGCGTCCTGCGTCATATTTAAAAAAGCGCCACTGTATTGGTTCCAGAGATATCACCTATGGTGCCATCTGAGGAAACCACTGACAAATCAGTTCCAGTGTTGACTACAGAGGTGTGGGTGGGTTAGTAGAGGAGAGAAGCCGGTGCAGGTTGTAAGTGGTGTTAACGTAAATAATATGGTTTCTATAATACCACGAGTGTTTAGGTGAGTATTGTCATAATACCGCTTAGGTAGGTTCTTGGTGTGTTTATGTTCATATAAATAAAACGTTGGAATGATTCCAGTATCCAAAAATAAAGTGATGGCCCATCAGTCAAATTATAGAAGACCTACTTTTTTTAAAAAAAGAAAGTTATTTTACCTTAAGGATCGAAAAAGCTGGAGTTTTCCGCCTTAGTTTTGTCGTATGTTTCATAAAATTTCCTAAGTATTTCCAATGCCACTCCCGATTCGTGACATTTGAAAGGAAGTAGATTTACATTTTTGTGTATCACTTGTAGGCAGTATATATCGGCACAGCCCTCTTCTGACGTCTGACACTAAATAACAATTTGAGATCAGCTGTTGTGCTAGTTCAGTGTCGGAAGCACTGCAATTGACATAAACAATTTCCCGTCCTTTATACGAAAATGCTTTTGGTGTTCTTTGCAGACCTATATATTTCGTTCCCAATACCAGTCATCTTCTGATAACATAGGAATCATCATTAAAATATAAATTTACCGATTAATGTCATCAAATTTTTCGTATTTGTTCACCATAAACCAAACAGCTTCCTGACGAATGCATCAAATAGTCTGAACCGTATTTAGAATTATCCTTTGCGTGTTAATACCTCGACAGTATTCGGATGCATTAATTGGAGTTGATTATTGACGAAGCAATGCTTAATTTTTGCATTTTTTTCCTAGTTGCCACGAAAAACCTGTTGTTTTGAATACTCTTTCATTTCGTTTTACCAGTGTGTGGCAAAAGGATTGCAAAAATACTGTAGGATCCTGCAGTAAAAATCTGACAAACTGGTGATAATAATTGCACACTGTAATTGCTGGAGAAAGCTTCAGATAACGCAGCCCTAATGGTAACATATCGTACCTTTATTTCTTCCTCGTGCATTAGTCGAATTCAGCCAGTGTTGCTATGATAGAAGAATGCTAACAGTTTTGCCTTAAAGTGTTCCTAGTACATGTATGAGACTAGTTTTCACACTGTACCATTAATGTTTTAGGTATTTAGTTTCTTCCATCTCTCACTTCTGGAGCATTTGGATATAGCATACTCAGCTGAGGCCAACTTGTAATGCAATGTTCTATGCTTTGCATTTGCACGTGAGATCACTTAATGTTGTTGCAGTTGTATGTTGTCAATGCCATTAGTACCTACGTAAAACTGGTCTTATTATTTTTCACTAGCAAATATTCAAAATCCAACACACTTGGGATTTATGGTGATCAGTAACAAGCAAAGTTAGTTTAAGTTCCTGCCTGTTTCCAGAGGCATTTGCTACTGTTTGGTTAATTTCTGTAATTAAATGCTTTGATGATTGACAACTTCCTTTACATTAAGCCACAATGTAGAGCTGAGCAATACTTGTTACTCCAGTCTGTTGAGTTTTTGCAGCTAGCCTAGGTGTAACATAGGTGTATTCAGTTTTTTTTTACTGCATGTTTGAGGCCATATGAATTTTAATTTTATAAAGGGAAGTATTATTTTTCATAGGGAGTCCCTTCCTGGACTACTACACCTGGGAAGTGGGTTCAGTAGACAGGATGTTTTACGGACAGCTGCACCTGCTCTGCAGAGAGCTTACCATGAAGTTACTGGTGATGAACTTTGTCCCAATATGGTGCGTGGTATAGATCACCTGCGAGATCCGAGGCTAAACAAGGTAACATGATTGTCATTGGTAGAACTAGTTTTTAAAAAATGCACTTTTAATCCTACTATAATGTGTGTCTTTAAGAAGAACACTAACTACTGTGCATGTACGTGTATCTAAACAGTATATGTCAGTCGCCTGTTCTGATCATACTGAAGTATTTGATGATGTGATTGGTCCTTTCACATAATAGGTTAAAAGAATTGATTAGGAAAGCCTTTCCATTGCAAAGAAAAAAGGAATTACTATTGTTGTTGTTGTTGTTGTTGTTGTTGTTATTATTATTATTATCAAAACACAGTTTATACAGTTATAGGCAGATCAACACAGTTCATAAAATGTTTGACCCAAATTTGGCAACTTCTGGAGCATTTTCCAGTACCTGGTGAAGGCTGTCTTCTGTGGAGGTGGCTGGACATAGTCGACACTGAAGCATATGTTGAATAATGTGTTCTTCCGTGCAGTCACATTGGGTTTTGTTTTTTTTCAATGTACCCCATTTTGTCAGGTTGCCCGTGATCTGCCCAGTCCTGACCTCAGACTATTCAAGGACTTCCAGACTGGCCAATTCTCATCATGATCAGGGCGCAAAGATTTGGAAAATCTTTTCCAGCCAGGAGGGTGGGATGTCTCAGTCATCCATAGCTGCAGTCTGACTTTCTTCATCTGTGGTTATTAGTTTCTCTAGTATTCTGAGGAAACTTTTCCTTGACCATAGTCATTGTGAGTAGGGTTGTTGTCCATGCATGGACTGCACTTTTCCTGCTCCAGTTTCATTCTTTTCTCTGTTTGCTGCTATTTCACTTCGAGCAGGTGGTGGTGCAATAACTGCAAGGTGGTAGGCCAATTCGACTGGAGTTGACTGCAAGCAGCCTGTTATAATCCTATATGTGTCATTTAGGAGAATAGCCACCTGTTTGGCCTGTGTTGACTTATACCAAAAAGGACAGGTGTAATCTGCAGCTGAGTAGCATAATGCCATTACAGAAATTCAGATGATTCAGCTTGACTGCCCCAGTGTGATCTGGCCAGTTTTCTCAGTAGGTTGTTCCTGATGGAGACTTTTGATTTGAAATTCATGAAGTGTGTTTCGAACTTTAGAGATCTGTAGAGTGTTATTCATAGGTATTTTGGAGTGTCACAGGTTCCAATTTAACCCCTGACCGTTCTATCTTTACCTTGTGGGTGGTTTCCTTACTTCTCAGATGAAAAGCATACACTTGTGTCTGTGATGGGTTTGATTTAAGCTGGTTTATCAGGACTATAGTATTTTGACAGATCTTCTGCCAGAGTGAGATCATGAGCAAAGAAGAAATTCCTGCTGTTGGGGATTATGGGTTGGTCATTGGTACATATATTGAACAGAAATGGAGCCTAGCTTGCACTTTGTGTAATGGAGACACTTAAAATTTATAATGTCATCTCTCTTGGACACCTGTGTGCTACGTATGACAATTTTGTAAGGCCTGCGTGTTATAGGCAACTATTAATATCACCATTGTCTGTCTTTATGTTATAACCTGTACGTGTCCTAACAAGGGAACCTCCCCATCGCACCCCCATCAGATTTAGTTATAATTTGGCACAGTGGATAGGCCTTGAAAAACTGAATACAGATCAATCGAGAAAACAGGAAGAAGTTGTGTGGAACTATGAAAAAATAAGCAAAATATACAAACTGAGTAGTCCATGGGCAACATAGGCAACATCAAGGATGATGTGAGCAAAGGAACGCTGTGGTCCTCTGGTTAGCGCAAGCAGCTGCGGAGTGAGAGGTCCATGGTTCAAGTCTACCCTCATGCGAAAAGTTTACATACTTTATTTTTGCAAAGTTATGATCTGTCCGTTCGTTCATTGACGTCTCTGTTTACTGTAATAAGTTTAGTGTCTGTGTTTTGCGACCGCACCGCAAAACCGTGCAATTAGTAGACGAAAGGACGTGCCTCTCCAATGGGAACCGAAAACATTTGATTCAGGAAATATACGACACTGGTGACGGCATGTGCGTCACATGACAGGAATATGTTGTCGCGCCACCTAACTTACACACTTGGCGAATGGGTAAAAAGATTCTTCTACCTTTCCCGATTTAGGTTTTCTTGTGGATGTGATAATCACTCCCAAAAAAGTGATGAAGACATGAGTGTGTCACACAAACTGCAACAAATGAATGCAACAGTTTCACAGTCGCACAGTTTTCTCTGTGCTCTGTCAAAACATATGTTTTTAACGTTTTCAAATTTTTCCATGTGTAGACAGTCAAATCCTGCATATGTCCAAGCAAATCTGAACATGTCCTGGAATTTTGGAGAGCGAAATTGATTATGTGTGCGTGTCTGAACTCTGATAATTGTCTGAAAATAAAAATGTAAAATTTTTGCTGGAGGGAAGATTTGAACCAAGGACCTCTTGTCCCGCACCTGCTCACGCTATCTACGGGACCACCGTGCTCTTGTGCCCACATTATCCTTGATGTTGCATATGTTGCCCATGGACTACTCAGTTTGTATATTTTGCTTATTTTTTCATAGTTCCACACAACTTCTTCCTGTTTCCTTGATTGATCTGTATTCAGTTTTTCAAGGCCTATCCACTGTGCCAAATCATAACTAAATCTGAGGGGGGTGCTATGGGGAGGTTCCCTTGTAAGATCCGATGATGGCGGCTTTAGTTTCGCCGAAACTGGTAATCATGGAATAAAAAGAATTCCTACGATCTTGGCTACCAGTTTATTGTTTTAAAAACAGAACTAAGAGTGACACGGAGGTGTGAGTTGGCACTCATGGACAGAAAAATGTGTAAAGCATAAATTATCTTCATGCACCAAAAAAATATATAATAGTTTAAAAGTTATTGTCTTAAAAATTGTAAATTTATAAAAGCTCAAAACTAATATCTCGGCAATGCTTTGGCCGATTAATATGAACTAAGTGTTTACTTCGCAGCTAGTAGAGCTGCATCGAGCAATCGTAGCCGATTTAGCATAGTGTGTACCATTTTTGAATGAGTGATTGGAATATGGCATTTGACTGAGAGAAACTGTCTTTCTAAAGTTTAAAGAGGTAGATGAGTAATTAAGTATGTCTTTTTTGTCTTTTTTATGTTTAGTTTCAAAAATCTGGGAAAAGCAAAATCATGCCACAAGAACATTATTTGTGGAAAAAAGGTAGCAAATACAAAAAATTTGGACTTTAAATTGTTATTGCCCAGCAAATTTCCATATTTTTTTGATATAGCAACTTTTTTTGCTTGCCTCAGCGATACAGATAGCCGTGCCGTAGGTGCAACCACAACGGAGGGGTATCTGTTGAGAGGCCCGACAGACGTGTGGTTCCTGAAGAGGGACAGCAGCCTTTTCAGTAGTTGCAAGGGCAACCGTCTGGATGATTGACTGATCTGGCCTTGTAACACTAACCAAAACGCTTTGCTGTGCTGGTACTGCGAACGGCTGAAAGCAAGGGGAAACTACGGCCGTAATTTTTTCCGAGGGCATGCAGCTTTACTGTGTGGTTAAATGATGATGGCGTCCTCTTGGGTAAAATATTCCGGAGGTAAAATAGTCCCCCATTCGGATCTCCGGGCGGGGACTACTCAAGAGGATGTCATTATCAGGAGAAAGAAAACTGGTGGTCTATGGATTGGAGTGTGGAATGTCAGATCCCTTAATCGGGCAGGTAGGTTAGAAAATTTAAAAAGGGAAATGGATAGGTTAAAGTTAGATATAGTGGGAATTAGTGAAGCTTGGTGGCAGGAGGAACAAGACTTCTGGTCAGGTGGCTACAGGGTTATAAACACAAAATCAAATAGGGGTAATGCAGGAGTAGGTTTAATAATGAATAGGAAAATAGGAATGAGGGTAAGCTACTACAAACAGCATAGTGAACACATTATTGTGGCAAAGATAGATACGAAGCCCACGCCTACTACAGTAGTACAAGTTTATATGCCAACTAGCTCAGCAGATGACGAAGAAATTGAAGAAATGTATGATGAAATAAAAGAAATTATTCAGATAGTGAAGGGTGACGAAAATTTAATGGTCATGGGTGACTGGAATTCGGTAGTAGGAAAAGGGAGAGAAGAAAATGTAGTAGGTGAATATGGAATGGGGCTAAGAAATGAATGAGGAAGCTGCCTGGTAAAATTTTGCACAGAGCATAAGTTAATCATAGCTAACACTTGGTTCAAGAATCATAAAAGAAGGTTGTATACATGGAAGAAGCCTGGAGATACTAAAAGGTATCAGATAGGTTATATAATGGTAAGACAGAGATTTAGGAACCAGGTTCTAAATTGTAGGACATTTCCAGGGGCAGATGTGGACTCTGACCACAATGTATTGGTTATCAACTGTAGATTAAAACTGAAGAAACTGTAAAAAGGTGGGAATTTAAGGAGATGAGACCTGGATCAACTGACTAAACCAGAGGTTGTACAGAGTTTCAGGGAGAGCACAAGGGAACAATTGACAGGAATGGGGGAAAGAAATACAGTAGAAGAAGAATGGGCAGCTCTGAGGGATGAAATAGTGAAGGCAGCAGAGGATCAAGTAGGTAAAAAGACAAGAGCTAGTAAAAATCCTTGGGTAACAGAAGAAATATTGAATTTAATTGATGAAAGGAGAAAATATAAAAATGCAGTAAATGAAGCAGGCAAAAAGGAATACAAACTTCTCAAAAATGAGATTGACAGGAAGTGCAAAATGGCTAAGCAGGGATGGCTAGAGAACAAATGTAAGGATGTAGTGGCTTATCTCACTAGGGGTAAGATAGATACTGCCTACAGGAAAATTAAAGAGACATTTGTAGATAAGAGAACCACTTGCATGAACATTAAGAGCTCAGATGGAAATCCAGTTCTAAGCAAAGAAGGGAAAGCAGAAAGGTGGAAGGAGTATATAGAGGGTCTATACAAGGGCGATGTACTTGAGGACAGTATTACGAAAATGGAAGAGGATGTAGATGAAGATGAAATGGGAGATACGATACTGTGTGAAGAGTTTCACAGAGCACTGAAAGACGTGAGTCAAAACAAGGCCCATGGAGTAGACAACATTCTGTTGGAACTACTGACGGCCTTGGGAGAGCCAGTCCTGACAAAACTCTACCATCTGGTGAGCAAGATGTATGAGACTGGCGAAATACCCTCAGACTTCAAGAAGAATATAATAATTGCAATCCCAAAGAAGGTGTTGACAGATGTGAAAATTACCGAATAGTCAGTTTAATAAGCCACAGCTGCAAAATATTAACGCGAATTCTTCACAGACGAATGGAAAAACTAGTAGAAGCCAACCTTGGAGAAGATTAGTTTGGATTCAGTAGAAATAATGGAACACTTAAGGCAATACTGACCTTAAGACTTATCTTAGAAGAAAGAATAAGGAAAGGCAAACCTACGTTTCTAGCATTTGTAGACTTAGAGAAAGCTTTTAACAATGTTGACTGGAAGACTCTCTTTCAAATTCTAAAGGTGGCAGGGGTAGAATACAGGGAGCGAAAGGCTATTTACAATTTTTACAGAAACCAGATGGCAGTTACAAGAGTTGAGGGGCATGAAAGGGAAGCAGTGGTTGGAAAGGGAGTGAGACAGGGTTGTAGTCTCTCCCCGATGTTATTCAATCTGTATATTGAGCAAGCAGTAAAGGAAACAAGAGAAAAATTCGGAGTAGGTATTAAAATCCATGGAGAAGGAATAAAAACTTTGAGGTTCATCGATGACATTGTAATTCTGACAGAGACTCAAAGGACCTGGAAGAGCAGCTGAACGGAATGGACAGTGTTTTAAAAGGAGGACATAAGATGAACATCAACAAACACAAAACGAGGATAATGGACTGTAGTCGAATTAAATCGGGTGATGCTGCGGGAATCAGATTAGGAAGTGAGACACTTAAAGTAGTAAAGGAGTTTTGCTGTTCGGGGAGCAAAGTAACTGATGATGGTCAAAGTAGAGAGGATATAAAATGTAGACTGGCAATGGCAAGGAAAGCGTTTCTGAAGAAGAGAAATTTGTTAACATCGAGTATAGATTTAAGTGTCAGGAAGTCATTTTTGAAAGTATTTGTATGGAGTGTAGCCTTGTATGGAAGTGAAACATGGACGATAAATAGTTTGGACAAGAAGAGAATAGAAGCTTTTGAAATGTGGTGCTACAGAAGAATGCTGAAGATAAGGTGGGTAGATCACGTAACTAATGAGGAGGTATTGAATAGGATTGGGGAGAAGAGAAGTTTGTGGCACAACTTGACTAGAAGAAGGGATCGGTTGGTAGGACATGTTCTGAGGCATCAAGGGATCACCAATTTAGTATTGGAGAGCAGCGTGGAGGGTAAAAATCGTAGAGGGAGACCAAGAGATGAATACACTAAACAGATTCAGAAGGATGTAGGTTGCGGTACGTACCGGGAGATGAAGCAGCTTGCACGGGATAGAGTAGCATGGAGAGCTGCATCAAACCAGTCTCAGGACTGAAGACCACAACAACAACATATTCATAATTTTTTTCAAACATTGTTTTGAGTTAGGCAGTCGTTTCGAGGGTGGATAGGGCGGCCATCTTTGATGACAGGAGAGTTGGTCCTGAGTGATGCTGAGAGTTGGACGTTTCGCACATCTGGGGGTAGTAGTGGGTTGATAGCCATGTTTGGGGACAATTATGTATGTAGTGACATTGGAAAGCAATCAAATGGAGCGCAATATAGTGGTTTAGGAGAACAGACAAGAGTGTATATTGTGAATTGTGAACAGACTGTCGGGTGCCATGATCGTGATATGTATTCTAGCATCTGTTTTTAAAGGCCCTCAGACTGCATTTTAAGTATTTAGTGAATATATTGAAAAATAGAAATAAACTACTTGTTCAAATTATAAATCAATGTGAGGGACTCAATATTTTAAATTTCACCGCAATACTTGCCTGCATTGTTTCTTTAATATTTTATTTCAGCTTAAAAACTGCGAGTGGCTAGTACACTGGACTCACATTCAGGAGGACGACGGTTCGATCCCGTGATTTCCCTAAATCGCATTAGGCAAATGCCAGGATGGTTCCTTTTAAAGGGCACGGCTGACTTTCTTCTCCATCCTTCCCTAACCCCATGGGACCGATGACCTCACTGTTTGGTCCCCTTCCCCAAAACCAACCAACCTTAAAAACTGCGTTTATGACAGGTGTGAGCTGGCACCCTATGACGAAAAACGTAGCCAAACATTGAGACATCTGGGCCGCTCAATTAAGCTGAGTGTAACAAATGTATAGATGTATGAGCCAAACTATTCAAGCTTCAATGTGAAGTACCCAGTACCATTGTAATCTGTTGGTTAGCAACATAACCATTGACAAAACTCAAATTGCTTGGAGTGTTGTTTGTGACTGTCTTTGACACAACTCTTCAATTATCTCATGGCTCCCACTTTTGACATAGGCAGCACAGTCTTGCCAACTGCAAAAATTTCTCATCCCCCATCTTTTCTGGGGCTAGGTTCCCTGACAGTGCTTGTTACAATATTGTGGTTTGTCTTCTCCAGTTCTTTATATTGGAGTAAGTGTGAGGTTTTCCTGTTGCCATGGAGTCTGATTTCCCCAACGACATTGTCTACAAATCTGCCACAACTGTCACTGGTCTCATTGACTGAAAGCCGGATATAGTGGTCACAAGTGTCTGTTTTAATATCAGCAATAGCTATTTCGTACCCCTGTTACTGATAATTTTTGCGCAGTGTTGACTGCCCCTGATGTATTGCAGCCTGCTGATATTCTCTAGGAAGCCCAAAAAAGGAGTTCTTTAGCATGTTTCAGGGCACATTAGCTGACATTAAAGCCTCACACAAGATTAGATTAAAGCTGTCCCCAGTGCGATTTGACATAGAGGAGATCATTGGTTGAGTCTGGTTTTTGTTCTTCTTCCTAATGACACTCATACTGTGAGCTTTGGGTTCTTTGTGTTGAAGGAATTGTTACTCTAAGAAGATGGCAGTAACAAAACAACAAAACGAGATCATGTGAAATGTCAGCTTCAGTTGAATTGCATACGCTTGTTGGTAAACTAATTTTAACTTTCAATTTGAAAATTCAAGGGAACAAGACTAGCACAAAGAGTGGTAGATAAAATAAATGATAAAAGTAACCTATCGTGTTAACTGAATGTTCCATCAGTTCTTGGTAGAACAACATTACAATAAATGAAAAGTGCTAGTTTGAATTTCTTCTGCAGTATTAATTCATTGGCGCCAGTAGTCAGTAAACGTCTGAGGATGGCCTCTGTTTGGTTACTTGTTGTTGACAGGCTGAGCAAAATATTACTCAGTCGCAAAATTGGAGACTTTCCCAACCCATTGCCATAAAAAGATCAACTTTGGAAATTTTCTGTTAGGTATGACAGAAATGTGCTTAGTTTGCTATTCAGTGCGAATCAACACACCATGCCTCCTCGTTGTTGTTGTTGTTGTTGTTGTCTTCAGTCCTGAGACTGGTTTGATGCAGCTCTCCATGCTACTTTATCCTGTGCAAGCTTCATCTCCCAGTACTTGCTGCAACATACATCCTTCTGAATCTGCCTAGTGTATTCATCTCTTGGTCTCCCTCTATGATTTTTACCCTCCACACTGCCCTCCAATGCTAAATTTGTGATCCCTTGATGCCTCAGAACATGTCCTACCAACTGGTCCCTTCTTCTTGTCAAGTTGTGCCACAAACTCCTCTTCTCCCCAATTCTAGTCAATACCTCCTCATTAGTTACGTGATCTACCCATCTAATCTTCAGCATTCTTCTGTAGCACCACATTTCGAAAGCTTCTATTCTCTTCTTGTCCAAACTATTTATCATCCGTGTTTCAGTTCCATACATGGCTACACTCCATACGAATACTTTCAGAAACGACTTCCTGACACTTAAATCTATACTCGATGTTAACAAATTTCTCTTCTTCAGAAACGCTTTCCTTGCCATTGCCAGTCTACATTTTATATCCTCTCTACTTCGACCATCATCAGTTATTTTGCTCCCCGAATAGCAAAACTCCTTTACTACTTTAAGTGTCTCATTTCCTAATCTAATCCCCTCAGCATCACCCGATTTAATTTGACTACATTCCATTATCCTCGTTTTGCTTTTGTTGATGTTCATCTTATACCCTCCTTTCAAGACACTGTCCATTCCGTTCAACTGCTCTTCCAAGTCCTTTGCTGTCTCTGACAGAATTACAATGTCATCGGCGAACTACAACCGTGTCTCACTCCCTTCCCAACCACTGCTTCCCTTTCGTGTCCCTCGACTCTTGTAACTGCCATCTGCTTTCTGTACAAATTGTAAATAGCCTTTAGCTCCCTGTATTCTACCCCTGCCACCTTCAGAATTTGGATGAGAGTATTCCAGTCAACATTGTCAAAAGCTTTCTCTAAGTCTACAAATGCTATAAACGTAGGTTTGCCTTTCCTTACTCTATTTTCTAAGATAAGTCGTAGGGTCAGTATTGCCTCAAGTGTTCCATTATTTCTACAGAATCCAAACTGATCTTCCCCGAGGTCGGCTTCTACCAGTTTTTCTATTTGTCTGTAAAGAATTCGTGTTAGTATTTTATTATATTTAGTATATTATTAAACTGATAGTTCGGTAATTTTCACATCTGTCAACCCCTGCTTTCTTTGGGATTGCAATTATTATATTCTTCTTGAAGTCTTGAAGGTATTTCGCCTGTCTCATACATCTTGCTCACCAAGTGATAGAGTTTTGTCAGGGCTTTTGCCTGCTTTTTTTACTGAATTTTTGTATTTCCTCCTTTCATCAATTAAATTCAGTATCTCTTCTGTTACCCAAGGATTTCTATTAGCCCTCGTCTTTTTACCTACTTGATCCTCTGCTGCCTTCACTATTTCATCTCTCAAAGCTACCCATTCTTCTTCTACTGTATTTCTTTCCCCCATTCTTGTCAGTCGTTCCCTTATGCTCTCCCTGAAACTCTCTACAACCTCTCGTTCCGTCAGTTTATCCAGGTCCCATCCCCTTAAATTCTCACCTTTTTGCAGTTTCTTTAGTTTTAATCTACAGTTCATAATCAATAGATTGTGGTCAGAGTCCACATCTGCCCCTGGAAATGACTTACAATTTAAAACCCGGTTCCTAAGTCTCTGTCTTATCATATAATCTATCTGAAACCTGTCAGTATCTCCAGGCTTCTTCCATGTATACAACCTTCTTTTATGATTCTTGAACCAAGTGTTAGCTATGATTAAGTTATGCTCTGTGCAAAATTCTACCAGGTGGCTTCCTCTTTCATTCCTTACCCCCATTCCATATTCACCTACGTTTCCTTCTCTTCCTTTTCCTACTATCGAGTTCCAGGCACCCATGACTATTACATTTTCTTCTCCCTTCACTATCTGAATAATTTCTTTTATCTCATCGTACATTTCATCAATCTCTTCGTCATCTGCGGAGCTAGTCGGCATATAAACTTGTGCTACTGTGGTAGGTGTGGGCTTTGTATCTATCTTGGCCGCAATAATGTGTTCACTTTGCTGTTTGTAGTGGCTTACCCACATTCCTATTTTTTTTTATTCATTATTAAACCTACTCCTGCATTACCCGTATTTGATTTTGTATTTATAACCCTATATTCACCTGACCACAAGTCTTGTTCCTCCTGCCACCGAACTTTGCTTATTCCCACTATATCTAACTTTGACCTATCCATTTCCCTTTTTAAATTTTCTAACCAACACATTTATAGACATACGTGTCACCAATTTGTTTTCTATTGTCAGATGACATTTAATGAAAGGCTAGCTTTGCTTGTCCCAGTGCAGCGGAGTGTACATATCCTCCAAGTGACACGTCATCAACAGCATTGTTTTGTGTGGGGTATATTTCTTGTACCTTTTGAACTACAAAAAGTGTCACCTATGCAGCAGTATGCCGAAATATTATTAAATTCTAAAGATGAGCACCACTGCGCCATACACATTCTCGATTTCAGTGCAGTGCTGGTGTATAAATTGATTTAGCATGTCATTTTGTAATATGTTCAAATTCACATTATTAATTTTCCTTAGTATTGGTTTAGAAAATTATTGAAAGGCAATTTTTTCTGTAAAGCCCTTTTGGGCTTTTATGTATGATTTAACACGTTTTGGGTTCTATAAAGTTAAAAACCTTCAACTCTAGGCCCTGCTGATAAGTCACTGATACGTAACTTGTCATTACATCATTGTCTCACTAATATTCCTTGAACTTATGTATACCAGCTACCTATAAATGATGTAGTATACATTATTTGCGTTGCGTATTTGAATTGTCTGCAGCTTTAATGTTTGAGCGGGAAATGCCTTGTTGTGGTGGTATACTGATAGCTAGCATAGTCTGAGGCCTAGGTTATTGAAAGGTGGTGGTTTGGTTTTAAGTTCTTGAGCCTGTTGCAAGTTAGCAAAACTCACTTTATTAGCTTTAACATAACCTGTGACACAATGTGACATTAAAATGGCAGACCGCACAAAACAAGAGAGTGATATATCACGGAAAACAGAGAGTAAACATAGATCATGTGCTGAGCCAAAGACAATCTTGCACAGAACCTTCACTTGCACGTAGCACTACATCATACACACATACACTGTACACTAGCTTGCATACACTTCACTACTTCCCCCCCCCCTCCCCCCCTCAGTGTCACCGATACTTTTTGTTGAACACTATGATTGATTTGGATTGGGTGACAACAGATCGCGTATTGATGGTTTTGTAGTGGTGGGCTCTAATAACCATTGTGGCTGCTCCACAGTGTGTGTTGGATGGCAGTTGCGCTTGTCGTGCCTGTGGTGGATGCAGCTGGCTTATGATCTGTGGTGGTTATATGGAAGGCTGGCTTGTGTCCATTGACATTTATAGCCGTCAGTGTGCCCATTATGTCAATGGCGAATGTTTCGTCATGCCTGTTAACTACATGGTATGGTCCATCGTAGGGTGGTTGCAGCACCTAGCACACCGTTCATGTTGGATAAAACCATAGTGACAGTCACTTAACTTGTTGAACACAGAACGTGCAGCGCTTCGGCTGAACGCCTGGAGCCACTGGTCAGAGCCGTCATATCTTGTACGCAAGTTGTCCGCAAACTCTTATTGTCAACACATTCATTTTGTACACTAGGAAGATGGATAGGCTGTGAACGTATGTAGACCTAAGAGAATGATAGGTAGCGTCTCTGTCCCCTATTGCAAATCATGGCAATGCAACGAAGCTTTGAGCTGATGGTGTACATGCTCAACTAATCTGTTTGCCGATAGATGGTATGCTATAGTCCTCATTCACTTCATGCCAAGTAAGAGTGATGCTTCAAACATACAGGATTCAAATAGTCTCCGTGATCTGCAGGGGTATGCTGAATGGGCAATCCACCCATGAAATAATGCGGCCGTGACAGTTTCAGTGGTTATATCGATTATCGGAAATACTTCAGGCCAGCTTGTATAGTTTATATCTGTGAGGCAATAAGTGTATTCTTCCGATAGGGTAGAGGTCACATGAGATCTATATGGAAGTGTTTAAGTCATAGATTTGGAAGGAGGAAGCTTCCCAGTGTTTTCCTGACATGTCTGCTAATTTTATTGCATTGACAGGCCATGCATTGTCATGCAAATTGTTTTCAATCCCTGTCCATATGCGGTTAGATGAATGCTTACTTCTCCTTGTTTGTTGTGGTTCTAACCCCTGGGTGTGACATGTTGTGCAGCAAGGTAATGGCCTGTTGGTGGAACCTGGCAGTCACTAATAGTTATGTTCTATTATTGGCAACATCAGAATATAGCTGGAGAGCTGACGGCGATGCTTCATGTGGCGGAGTTGCATGCTTGATGGTTGCATCAACAAATCGTGTAATATATTGTCAGATTGTTTTGCTGATGTGACAGATTGATGGTAGTAAATTGACCATGGAATCAAGACATCGAAGCTATCGTGGCGAATCTTTCTGTGGACGCTGTCAAGAGGCATATATTAGTGACTTTTGATCCATCACCAAAATAAACTGCTCTCCTTCAAACATGTGTAGGAACTTTTTGATGGATGCATAGGCAGCATACAGCTCACAGTTGTGTGTTGACCAGTTTTGCTGCGAGGGTTGCCAGAGTCCATTCATGTGTCATTGTAGTGCAGCACAGATTGTAGAGGCAGATGCATCAGCCATCAGTGCAAGGTGCATTTGCAGTTCTGGTTGCACCAAAAGTGCTGCTTCAGTGATGGCAGTCTTTAAACCTGAAAATGACATTTCAGCTTCTGGATTCCACTGAAGTTTATCCTTTGGTCTTGATTTGCATTGTATGAATTTGTTCAGTGGCCAGCTAGGAGAGCGTAGTTATAGGCAAAATGATGATAAAAGTTCGTGACACTGAGGAAGTGAAGCGTCGTAATTCCTTGATTGTTGTAAGTAGTGGTAAACTAATTATTGCTTATGACTTTTCTTCTGATGGCTGAATTCCATGAGCATTATTGGCATAGCTAAGAATTGAACTTCTGCTGCTCCAAAGATGCATTTGGGCAGATTAATAATGAGGCCATCCACATTTAAGTGGACAAAGAGTTTTAGGTGCGACAGATGCACAGCTTGTGAGCATTATGTGCCCCAAACATCGTTTGTATGTATATAGCGATAATGCAAGTCACATGTAACCTTGTACATAAATCTTTGGTGCATATGATCGGGGAATCTCCCCATCACAACCCCTTCAGGTTTAGTGGTAAGTTGGCCTGTCAGAAACTGAACAAAGCTGAAGCATGAAAATAGGAAGAAGTTGTACTGAACTGTGGAAAAAAAAAGTGAAATAGAAACAGTGTACAGTATAAATTTAATATGTGCAATATTGAGTGATGTTAATGTTTATCATGTTTTGGTAGTGTGGTCATCATGCTAGATTGCAAAGGGGGAGATCTGGGTTCAAATCTCCCTCATGCCCCATATTTTTATTTTATTTATTTTTTCTCAAAGTTATGGAATGTCCATCTGGTCATTGATGTGTTTGTTCGCTGTATCCAGATTGTGTCATGGTATAATGTCCATTTGCAAGAGCGACATGTAATGAAGGGATCTCCAGATGTACTTACCTCCTATTTGTTCTACACAGGTACCACATGTTATGCCTCTTGTATTCTATTTTGGAAATTTTGTCTCTTGAATTCATTCTGTATAACATTGTTCACACCCACTTATTTGTTGTTTTCATTTCTGTGAGAGCACTATGCGGCATCTCGTCTGCTCTCACTATTCATCACGATATGAGTCATGTGGTGAGAATGTATTATCTTCGAAAGTAAATGTGATGAACAGTGAGAGCAGGCAAGATGATGCATAGACCTCTCACAGAAATGTAAACAACAAAGAAGTGGGCGTGAACTATGTTGCAAAGAATGAATTCAAGATTCAAAACTTCCAAAATTGAACACAAGAGGCATAACATGTGGTACGTGGATAGAACTTGGACCATTCACTGTTTCTATTTTGCTTCTTTTTTCCACAGTTCAGTCTTCCTACTTTCTACTTTTATGCTTGATCTGTGTTCAATTTTTGATGGGCTGTACAATGGGCCAGCTTACCACTAAATCTAAGGGGAGTGCGATGGGGAGCTTCCCTTGTGAGCAGCGCTACATAGCCCAAAAGGCACGCAGGTGAACTCGAACAACCCCAAAGGCATGCATATACCTGTCTTGGGAAAGTCGTTTGGTGCCACAGGTATCTGGTGAAAAGCTCTAACAAAGTCAAACATAGAGATTATGTTCTTAACACTGACGTTGGATGTGAAATTCTCAATGTGTGTTATAGGATACCGGTCTGAAATCTGTCTTGCATTTAGCAGTCGATAGTCTCCACAAGCAATGTAGTCCATTGTTTTTATTCTGTATCGCATAGAGGGGAGATGCCCAACTACTATTTGATGAACGGCAGATCCCCTGTTCTAGCATGGATGTGCATTACTATGTAACCGCTTTCAGTTTCTGCAACATTAAATGATTTGGTACTGGGCGTAGTCAAAATGTAATGCACTGTGGGGCACTGCACAGGAGCCAGTATGAAAGCTTGACACATGATCTTGGGGGAACTGTTTCAAAAGTTTGATAAACTGAGAATCTCAAGTTATCACCTGGATGCCAGCATCATCCACATGAGTTACTAGTCCTGTACTAGTTAAGATAGAGCTAGTGTCAAGCAGTTGTCGATGGCAGAAGTCATGCATGACTCAATAAAATGATAGAAAACCTGCTCCTAGTATGGTACGTGTGATGTCTGCACAACAAACTACCACCCAAGCCTGCATTGTAAGCCTAGGTTTAATTCAGTCATATGTAACTGTTGTAGAGCCATTGGCACCACATTTATGAGGTGATGGATGGATAGACCAACACATCTGCACTTGTATTTATTAGCAATTGTAATTTCTTACCTTGGTTTGTGATAAACAATTGACAGCTGCCATTTATAGTGTTAGTGGTCATCATCACTGAGTTTCTGTTGTGTTTCACTGCTCACAAGGTGGGCTACACCTACGTGCATCATACCCAAATTGGTGATGTTACCAACATACTTTTGTAGCCAAAGGTGCAAGTGATTGTGATCAGATTGGCAACTATTGTTCGGAGTTTGCATGGCAGCTACTTGTGTGGTAAGTTTGGTGATCTGAGCTTGTAGCACAGCGTAGTTGCTGTCTGGCTGCAGATGTGGGCTAACTGTTGCAACACACACAGATGATACATTTCAGATAGTTGGTCAGTGGTTTGTGCTAGTGCATGTAGATCACCGGTACACATGATTAAAATCTTTTGCGCGTCAGGTGGCTTGGCGTGATAGCCAAATACTTTGCAGAATGTCATTGCTTACTGTGTTGCTTCCCAACGAATGTAATCAGTGCAGCAGTTGCAATGGAGTGCAGTCACTGAACTCTTCAGTCACGGTTGTTTTTCCAGTCTCTTCACCTAAGGCATAAAAAGGTCTGTGGTTAGAACATTCTTAATCACTGGATATCTGTCCACGTTCGATGGTGGTGATAGAATATTCTGCACTTCCAATGCTATTTCTTCACTGAGTGCTGTCACAGCATAACTGTATTTTGTATGCTCTGCAGAAACAAATTAGCTTTACAACTGTGCGAACCATAGCATAGGGCTTTGCTGCCAGAGTGATGGTAATTTTCCTAGGACGCTGTTTATCATCACACTAGAAGGTGTATCTACAGCTGACACAGGATTTGATCTACCATCGTAGTAATACTGCAGAATCAGTAGACTACAGACGTGCTGTCATGGAGTGCAGAAGATGCTTGATGCAGTTAATGTGGCTGCACTTAGTGCGACACAGTGCATTACAGAGTGCAAATGGATGTAGAATTTAACCCCTGAGTTAACCAACTGTTTTGGGTTAACAAAACTCACTTTTATTTGCTTTAAAATAACCCGTAACGCAAGATGATGATGATGATAAAGAGACAGAGAGAACAAAACAGTAGAATGATATATCACGAGAAACAAAGAGTAAACATAGAATAGCCTGAGCCAAAGATGATCTTGCATGGAACCTTCACTTGCACGTAGCATTACACACACACTGTACATTAGCTTGAGTACATTTCAAACCAAATTAATTTGACATTGTGAGAATAATTTTAATTCTTGGTATGGCACGTATTTTAAGCATATTTGATTTCGATGGCTGTTTTATGCCAGTCATGTTGTTGTCATGGGTCAAAACAGATACTTTTCAGAATACCTTATAAATCATTTGGTGCCCATAGGATTAGTACTAACGACAAATGAGAAATGGAGAGCTGCATCAGAGACAGTAAGGAAATGAATAGAGGGGCAATAAGTGTATACAGTGCTTATAAACACACATATTTAATGAGAACTTTATGATCACCCTCCTTATGTAACATTTTGAGCAGAAGACCTAACAGTGCAGCCATTCCATCTGAACTACATCAGTTTTTCAGTGGGTAAGGTGATACATTGGTTGGGACAATGTACTAGAAGGATTCAAAAACCTTACCATTCACATATGTAGGTTTTTCGTAGTTTCCCTAAAATACTGATGTATTCTGGGATATGTCTTTTGAGGCAGTTCATGACCAGTTTTCCATCCTATCCTTACTCAGTCCAAAGTAGTGTTCAGTCTTTTACTACAGGGCATTGAAATACAGTATTACATCCTTCCTTTTGTGTATGAGATTGTGATGTGTAGGTGCTTCAGAAAGTCGTTCAGTTGTCAGATACATTATTATGATTAGAGGACAGATTTTTCGAAGTGTGTTGCACATTATGGCCTCTGAATGAACAGGTTCTCTATGTAGAGAGCAAAGTATGCTTAATGTTGCGGCATTATTTAAGGGAACTTCTTAGCTGCCAAGTTGCTTTCGTTCAACTGCAGATGCTTTCTTAATATCAGAGTTAAAATTTATGGAGATCTGGTTGTTTATGTTTGTTCCAGTAGTTGTGGAGAACCAATAAATTGCGGCACAGTGCAAGTGCCATGGGATTATGATATTATTACATTCACAGAATTGTGTGTGATGAGATAATTTCTGGAGGTTGATTTGCATTTTATGTTGAGTATTTGATGTATAGAACCCTTTTTCTCCACTATTTAGTTAAACTTCCTAACCTCAAAAATTGCTCGCAAGAAAAAAATTTTTGTTTGAGGAAGAGGTTGTCTTCCATGTAAATAAGTACTTGAAAAAAATTTGTTTTCTGGCAGTATTAAAATAATGCTATTTCACCGGACGTTTGCCTCCCGAAATTTCTTGTTGGTTTTGATTGTAGCTCATCCCACTATTATTCTGCGTGCTACACAAAAGACTAAAACTGGTGCCTTGGTATACATTAACTACGTTGTGGGATATTACAAAAGAGGCATTATAGCAGAATTATGATCACTTGGAATCAAGTAGTCATTGTAGTGTGAACATTTTACACACGCACACACCAGCTTCTGCCAAAGTATTTTTTTGTCCTTTATTTATAATTAGAAGGATTTTTAAATAAAATGAATAATCAAAATGATCATAAATGAAATCATTATTGATTTTATTTTATATATGATGCAACTGTTTAAGACCAATTGAAAGGAGCTAAAATTAATATTGTGTTTTAACACAGTTAAGTAATAGTAAATCCATTTGTTACAGGAAATCTAAATATTAATACAGTACTATTGTCATTAAAGTCATAACTGTTTTTTAAGTTACCCCTACCTTCTACCTTCTTCCTAAAATTCACAAACCCAATCATCCTGGCCGCCCCATTGTAGCTGGCTACCAAGCCCCCACAGAACGTATCTCTGCCTACGTAGATCAACACCTTCAACCCATTACATGCACCAACCACTTTCTCGAACGCCTGGAATCCTTACCCAATCTGTTACCCCCCGAAACAATCCTTGTAACCATTGATGCCACTTCCTTATACACAAATATTCCGCACGTCCAGGGCCTCGCTGCGATGGAGCATTTCCTTTCACGCCGATCACCTGCCACCCTACCTAAAACCTCTTTCCTCATTACCTTAGCCAGCTGCATCCTGACCCACAACTTCTTCACTTTTGAAGGCCAGACATACCAACAATTGAAAGGGAACAGCCATGGGTACCAGGATGGCCCCCTCGTACGCCAACCTATTCATGGGTCGCCTAGAGGAAGCCTTCTTGGTTACCCAGGCCTGCCAACCCAAAGTTTGGTACAGATTTATTGATGACATCTTCATCATCTGGACTCACAGTGAATAAGAACTCCAGAATTTCCTCTCCAACCTCAACTCCTTTGGTTCCATCAGATTCACCTGGTCCTACTCCAAATCCCACGCCACTTTCCTTGACGTTGACCTCCATCTGTCCAATGGCCAGCTTCACACGTCCGTCCACATCAAACCCACCAACAAGCAACAGTACCTCCATTATGACAGCTGCCACCCATTCCACATCAAACAGTCCCTTCCCTACAGCCTAGGTCTTCATGGCAAACGAATCTGCTCCAGTCCAGAATCCCTGAAACATTACACCAACAACCTGACAACAGCTTTCGCATCCCGCAACTACCCTCCCGACCTGGTACAGAAGCAAATAACCAGAGCCACTTCCTCATCCCCTCAAACCCAGAACCTCCCACAGAAGAACCACAAAAGTGCCCCACTTGTGACAGGATACTTTCCGGGACTGGACCAGACTCTGAATGTGGCTCTCCAGCAGGGATACGACTTCCTCAAATCCTGCCCTGAAATGAGATCCATCCTTCATGAAATCCTCCCCACTCCACCAAGAGTGTCTTTCTGCCGTCCACCTAACCTTCGTAACCTGTTAGTTCATCACTATGAAATCCCCAAACCACCTTCCCTACCCTCTGGCTCCTATCCTTGTAACCGCTCCCGGTGTAAAACCTGTCCCATGCACCCTCCCACCACCACCTACTCCAGTCCTGTAACCCGGAAGGTGTACACGATCAAAGGCAGAGCCACGTGTGAAAGCACCCACGTGATTTACCAACTGACCTGCCTACACTGCGATGCATTCTGTGTGGGAATGACCAGCAACAAACTGTCCATTCGCATGAATGGACACAGGCAGACAGTGTTTGTTGGTAATGAGGATCACCTTGTGGCTAAACATGTGTTGGTGCACGCCAGCACATCTTGGCACAGTGTTACAGCGTCCGGGTTATCTGGATACTTCCCACCAACACCAACCTATCCGAACTCCGGAGATGTGAACTTGCTCTTCAATATATCCTCTCTTCCCGTTACCCACCAGGCCTCAATCTCCGCTAATTTCAAGTTGCCGCCACTCATACCTCACCTGTCATTCAACAACATCTTTGCCTCTGCACTTCCGCCTCAACTGACATCTCTGCCCAAACTCTTTGTCTTTAAATATGTCTGCTTGTGTCTGTATATGTGTGTGTGTGTGTGTGTGCGAGTGTATACCCGTCCTTTTTTCCCCCTAAGGTAAGTCTTTCCGCTCCCGGGATTGGGGTGACTCCTTGCCCTCTCCCTTAGGACCCGCATCCTTTCGTCTTTCCCTCTCCTTCCCTCTTTCCTGATGGGGCGGCGGTTTGTTGCGAAGGCTTGAGTTTTGTGTGTGTGTGTGTTTTTGTTTGTTTTTGTTTGTGTGTCTGTCGACCTGCCAGCACTTTTGTTCGGTGAGTCGCATCATCCACGGATGGTGTGACTTGCCGAGCGAGGGTGCTGGCGGGTCGATGGACACACGGGCAAGCACAAGCATACACGCGAAGTTCAGGCTTTCGCGGTGGACTGTTGCCTCATCGGAAGGGAGGGGGGGGGGGGGGGGATGTGGGTTTTGGGGGAGAGGGTGGGGAGTCGTTCCAGTCCCGGGAGCGGAAAGACTTGTCTGCTTGTGTCTGTGTATGTGCGGATGGATGTGTGTGTGTGTGTGTGTGTGTGTGTGTGTGTGTGTGTGTGTGTGTGTATACCTGTCCTTTTTTCCCCCTAAGGTAAGTCTTTCCGCTCCCGGGATTGGAATGACTCTTTACCCTCTCCCTTAAAACCCACATCCTTTAGTCTTTCCCTCTCCTTCCCTCTTTCCTGATGAGGCAACAGTTTGTTGCGAAAACTTGAATTTTGTGTGTATGTTTGTGTTTGTTTGTGTGTCTATCGACCTGCCAGCGCTTTAGTTCAGTAAGTCACATCATCTTTGTTTTTAGATATATTTTTCCCACGTGGAATGTTTCCCTCTGTTATATTATTTTAAGTTATTATTGTACATGAACAGATGCAAGTTGTTCATTAGAACTTTTTTAACGTGTTTATTTGATGGAACAGTTTATCTGTCGATCTGTTTTAGTTAGGCAGGCATTTCAGAACATCCAAGAAGCTATCAGAACTATTGAAATAATAGTACGTAGAGGTTACAGTATGTTGCCATATTCTACATTTTAACTGGTTGTATTGGATAAACTCAAATGCACATGCTAGTTCTTTCTAGAATATTGCTGAGGATGGAGTGTTTATATTGTTAAGGACTGTTGAAGTGAATATGTCTGTTAGTAAGAAAACCGTGAGTATATCAGAAGTTGGAGATGAAATTAAGTCTCAAAACTAATCACACATTGAAAAGTTGAAGTTACTGTTGAAAGATGGGATTGTTCATTACATAGGCTTCTGACTGATGATAATTTGATAGCAGTGGAATCTTTAATTTCTCATGAAGTGGTGTTGATGGGTGAGGAAATTTATGCATGTACTGTCGACATACTGGCAGAAAAAAATATTTGTTATTGACAGACAAATCATTCATGAAAAGGAAAGCTGTGTTGCAGAATCTTTCAAAGAAATTTGACATACTACCCTATCTGATGAATATGAATCAGAAGGGCAAAAAGAAGAGAGGCAGAATCTCTCTCTCTCTGTCTCTCTCTGGATTATAAAACAAAAGTTGTAAGTTTTGCAAAATCTCATCCTACGTGAAATCTATGAACACTGCAACTAAATAAATAAAAAGCTTCATCCAATTAAAAAAGGAATATATATCCAAATGGGAAGAAAAATAAAAAAAAAATCGGTTTGATAAGTATGCAATCATTGATTCCTGGTCTTAGGATCACTTTATGGAAGCTAAAGAAAGCGATCAACAAGTGACTACACAGAGTTTGCAGCAATAGGCCTTGGTGGCACCAGGGCAATTCACAGAGTTTGAATTGAAAGCCTCTGAAAGATGGGTCAACAAGTTCAAATGTAAGCATGGGATTCTTCAACAAAAGTGACAAAATTTATTTAAAAAAAGAAAAAAGAAACAGCAACTATAGAATGACTGCAATGTCTTTCGCGACGGAGTCCTTGCATAAAAAGCCAACAAAGGGAATGCCACAGTTATCCTCAATGCTACCGATTATAAGAAAATGGTCATATTATTGGAAGATGCCACGTACCATATTCTTAAACGGGATCCCACAGCAGCACTTAGTAGGAAGAAAGGGATGCTATTGATGAACTCTGGCCTCCCAGAAGAACTAGTCAAGAATCTACAACCGAGAGCACAAAGGCCACCCAGGTTATATGGTCTACCCAAAGTCCATAAGGATGGGGTTCCGTTGAGACTTATTGTTCGTGCTATTGGGTCTCCTACATATCGGTTGGCAAATACTTAACCAAATTATTAGCTCCTATAGTCGGCCACTGTAGCCATCATATTAATAACTCAAAAATGTTTGTCGACATTATAAAGCAGATGAGGATAGGTCCAAATGACATCATGATCAGCCTAGATGTGGTCTCTTTGTTTACAAAGGTTCTGGTGGAAGATACGTTAAAACTGTTGGCTGCTCTATTCTCTCCTGAAATACTGAAATTATTTTGACACATTTTGACGACCACCTATTTTGTATGGTGGAAAATATTGTGAAATGACTGACGGAACAGCCATGGGTTCGCCACTGTCACCAGCCATAGCTAACTTCTTCATGGAGGATTTCGAAGAACGAGCATTGAACAGTGCTCCCTTACGTCCATTCTGCTTCTTTAGTTATGTTGACGATACATTTTTAATCTGGTGACATGGCAATGAGGCACTGCATCAGTTTGTTGATCATTTGAATGGTATACATCAGAACATAAGATTTACAGTGGAGGTGGAGAAGGATGGAAAGTTACCCTTCTTAGATGTGCTGGTGGAGCGAAAATCAGATGGACGTCTCGGACATTCTGTGTACAGAAAACCGACGCATACAGATTTATATCTAAACACGCGTAGTTTTCACCACCCAGTTCAGAAGAGAGCTATGCTGAATACCTTGGTACACAGAGCAAGGACTATTTTGGACAAGGATCATCTCGGCTCCAAGATTAACCATCTGATGACGGTATTCATAAAAAATGGATATTCCGATCGTGATATCAGATCTACTCTGGCGAAGAAACCAAGGAAGGACGCTGTTCGAACAGATGAAGAGGACCAACACATCGCGCGGCTACCATTCTGTGGTGCAACGACCAGGAAGATCGGCAGAGTCCTGAGCCGGCAGGCAGTCGGACCAGTCTTGCGGCCACCCAGGAAGATTAAGGAAATGCTGCGACCCATGAAAGATAATCTTGACCTGAGAGTACCGGGAATTTACAGCATTCCTTGAGTGTGGGAAAAATTATGTCGGCCAGTCTATAGAAACTGTTGCCGATCACTGTGTGGAACATCAGCGTCACCTGAAATACAGGTACCTAGAAAAATCAGCGGTGGCTGAATACAGTTTGTTAAATAAACATAAGATTTTATTCGATGAAACAAGACTACTTGCTCACGCTTCAAACTATTGGGACTCTGTCATCAGGGAAGCAGTTGAAATTAGACTCTGTGAAAATAATTTCAATAGAAACTCCGGTTATGCACTCAGCAATGCATGGAAGCACGCAATTGACAAAGAAAGAGCGCAGAGGGAGACTTCTTACATTCCTCGCAGTTCTCCACCTGTTGCGATGGATGGCGCTGCAAGCAACGTTGGATAAAGTGCGCAAACAAAATCTATGGCTATAGAGGCCGCCACCTCAGTATGCGCCGGTTTCACCGTGACTTCATCCAGCCAATGAGAAGCCGTCCACTGCTTATAAAAGCGGAAGCCTCAGCGGTCGACGACAGTCAGTTTTACTCCTGACGAAGATGACGGAGGTAATCGTCGAAAGCTTGGGATTTTATCCAAATTTGACGCGGCAAGTAAACAGAACTTTTTATGCAGCAACTATAGAAGAAAACTTGACATCTGCAGAGATTTTTCTCTAATTCTGTTTGAGAAATTACTACCCAAGGTACCTGTTCATCTCCAAGAAGTATCTGGTAAATTTGGCCCTTGAGTTCAGCGAACAATAAACAAATATTCTCAAAAATATACAAATGTTGTAATAACATCATCAAAATCTGGAAAGCCAACAAGATTGTATATTAGCTTCCTTAGTATTTGGCTGATGCTTCATGTAGGAAGAGAAAAGTTTCTGTTGGCTATTGACTCTTGGAGTGGCCAGACAAAGGCTGAATTACATGATGTTTCAAGATGAGGAAAAGTCACCAAGTTGCACAGTTGAAGTAATTGTCAGTGGCAGTAGAATTCACCAAGACCCATGTACTTTAAGATGTTATTTTATTTTATTGTGAAGGCCATCATTATTTGGATAGATGTGTGTGGGGCCTGAAGATGGCATAATGAAATGCCTAAACTGGTTGCCTTCACAATAAACTAAAATAATATCTTAAAGTAAATGGCTGTTGGTGAATTCTACTGACATTGTCAACTACTTGGAAATGATTCTCTTTATCATGTGAAAACATGTGCCTTGCTTCTTAGAATGTGAAACTTTAGTAAAACCAATTTCTCAAAAATCTGGACTTTGGCACCGCTTTCAACAAAGAAGGAACCAGTAATCCTAACTGTCCTTTTAAATTATTGGATTTCTTGTGACTGAGAGCTTTTCGTTTTGAATTATAATTTTGAAATTTTGACCTCATCAAAGGCTTTGTTTACTCCTAATACAGAAAACAATTTTTTCTTTTGTTTTACTTTAATAGTTGTCTCAGATGTTAAACTCAGTTGCATTAATCAAATTATTTAGATCCAAATTTATCTGCTTTGGTTCAATCATTTTTGAATGATGAAATTTGCCCTTCTTGTTCTGTCTCTTGTTTTTCATTGGTATGGACTCCTAAATACATTTACTTTTATTGAAACATTTATTTATTGCTGCAGCTGACTAGTGTAAGTGGAAGAACTAGCAATTTTTTGAGACCGCTAGCTTTTCTAAGTGTTGGTTGACGTGATCAGTTGCAGCATTGGTGGGTATATATTCTTTGACACAAATGTCAAAATGAATATTAGTGTTAATCATAGTTGTTAGTGTAGTATTTATAAGTAGTTTCCAATGTTTATTTCTCTATGTTGGTGTATACTTTCACTTGTCCCACATACCTGAAGATTCTCCTACTAGTTTAACCACAACAATGTTAATAAGGTAGAGTCATGTTGTATATTTGTACATAGTGAAGATAAGCCAGTCATTCCTTTCACTGAATATTTCGGTCTGCTTATTTTTATAGGGTTTAGCGTTTACCTTAGCTGAAAGACAGCGCTTAGGAATTCATGGGCTGATGCCTCCAAGATTCAAAACACAGGAAGAGCAGTTAGAACTCTGTAAAGTTAGTGTAGAACGATACCAGGAAGATCTGAACAAGTACTTGTACCTCATTGAACTGCAGGTGAGAAAATGTTGTAAAATAATTCTTTAAGATAGAATGAGAATCTTTATGTACAGTTAACATTATTGTGTTATAATGTGTAAGTATCATTTGCTATGGATTTGTACGTAGAAGAAATAACTATTTACTTTTTAATTTAAAAGTTCTGTGCACATCAGAAAGAAAACAAACTTGATTTGCATTCTTTTTGCAATATAAAGTTAAATAACAGAATTAGCATTTTGTGAATTTTCAGTGCAAAAGACCATTATAAACATTATGAGACAAAGAAAGAGTGACTGTTTACCTGTCACTGAGTCAGTAATGGCTAGTTGTGTGTGAACAGTAATGTAGGTAAAATAAGATGTCTAATCTTGAGCATTTGCAGTTATCTGTCCCATTGTCTACAAAAGCCAATCCTTCTCATTAGACAGCATTAGCATAAATGACTCATTGTGTTTCAAAGCACTGTTTATTTACAAATGTATGACGTACAAAAACAGGTGATACACGAAAAGATAGATACTCTTACAAATTTTCTGGTTCAGTTTACAAACATTTTGTGCATATGCCCTTGGTCACCCAGAACACGTCCAAGCTGTAACCCAGTTCCATCAGTACATTCACTAACACCTTTGTGTCATTGTCTGCCACAGCAACAGTGATGGGTTCATGCAGTTCTTGCAGTGTTGTTTGCATTAAGGATTCACAAACTTTGTCCTAAGCATAACTCTACAGTAAGAAATCATATGGCTTGAGATCTGACCCCACGAGGGGTGAGAGCACCCTGTCCAGCAATGTAGCAATTGTCTGTTGAGAAAGGCAGAGGCGATAGTGAGATGGATTCTGTCCTGTTGAAATATGACTGTTGAGGAGTCAGTAGTTAGTTGTGGCAACAAGAGTAACTACAACATTTCTGGGTACGTGGAACCTGTCACCATCTGCTTGATGAAGAAAAATGGGCCATACATCTGTGTCTCGGGTATGACATGGAAGACATTAACTTCTGGTGAATCTCTATCCAACTCCACATGGACATGTGGCTAGTCAATACCCTGCACTTCACATCGTGATGATTCACATTTCCCGACAGACGGAAAGTTTCTTTGTCACTGAATATCATCATCATCATCATCATTTTCTTCTTCTTCTTCTTCTTCTTCTTCTTCTTCTATAGGTTGCAGCATTCAGGTACAAAACCCCAGTCGGTGGGCATAATCCTCTGGAGCCACGTGTTGTAACAGTTGCAAACAGTAAGGCTTGAAATGCAAACACTGCTGCAAAATGTTCCACACTGTTCTCTGTGGAATGCCCAGTTCACGGCTTGCATGAATAATTGAAGTTTGTGGGCTGTGTCAAAGCACTGTGTTGTGCACCTCTGTGTCGTGTGCTGTAGGATTTCCTCCGTAACACGTGGTCACGCGATGCCTTTCCTTTTAAACAGGCCACCAGTATCACAAATCTGGTGAAAACCAGTGCACAATGTTCTGGTTACTAGGTGCAGTATACCTGTACTTGTGTATGAATGCACACTGAATATTCATATCCAATGGACATTTTGCATATCCTAACACACAAAAGTTCTTCTCCAGCATTGCTGCCATCTTATAGAGTGCTGTTACAGGCTGCCATCTGGGAAGCATGTGAGCCAGGAGGCAAACTTTTTGAACTTGGTGAGTGTGTATATCTTTTCATGTGTCACTAACCTTTGTATATCAATAAACAGTGCTATGAAACCCAATTAATCATTTAGACTAACCCTGATATTGATCTTGAAATGGATTAAGTGATGTCTCCTTTCATATACCATCTATACAGTTTGTATTTTCTTTTTACTTTTATTTAACTGCCCTTGTCTCAGAGTCAAGGGACCACCAGTTTTCAGTTTGTTGCAATATTTCGTGGGTCAAGAACAATCAGAATGTAATAACTCATGTTTTTGTCACCTAGTTTACTGAATTTATATATAGAATTCGGATTTAGCCCATAAACTTTATTGCGCACATCTCTGCAGTCAGTTACTATTTCTGTTTGCAGAATGTCAGAATGGTATTGGTATATTGCTTCATGGAATGACTGAAAAAGATCTGTGGTTGAAACAGCTTGGTGTGATAGGATTTAAACAGTGTGCTGTGATAGCATTTTCCACTCTAAGAGATGTAAGCATTACTTAATGCATTGAAAGCATTTATGAGAATAAAGAGTAAAAACAGTGGTCCTCTGTCTATTGAGCTGCAAAGGTGGTGATTTGTTTTTATTTTCTTGGACAAGGGCGAACAAGATAGATGCAAGCTGTGTGGCGTGTATCAGTCCATCTATTGTTCATTTGTATGACCACGCAGTATCACACATTTTTGTGCATATTGTAATAACCTGATTGGTCTTTCCTGCGTTGTTTCTGTAGTGAAATGGGAGGGGGGGGGGGAGATTGCGTCAATAGATCAAAATTATTTGACAGTTGACATGTCACTTACCGGTGCAGTGTTACTACATCAGTTGCTGGCTACTGCTCGGTCACAGGTGAAACCCAAGCACGGCAGGTCGCTTCACAAATGCTGTTAATGTGTAATGTGGAGCAATGTTGGAAGTAGCCACTGCAAGGTATGACAGAAATGCAAGGTACTCTGTTCACAGCTGATTTTAAGCGACCAGTGACTGAACTGCAGCAGACATGTTTCGTAGCCCTGAGTTTAAACTAGCATCCTAACATAACCACAACCTGGTGATCTGCAATGTATCTGGGAAAACGGTGATCCACATTCTGCGACAGAACTAAAATCACGATCATTTTGTTCATGGTAATTAAAGCTTACCTCTATGAAGAAACTCGAAGCAGAAAAATTTCAGTTTCTGCAACAAATGCAAGCTGTAATTTCTCATTATCATTGGTTACCTGAAACTACCCTCACAGTGGCTACATGAACTGCCACATTACCAACTGATGAGCAGTTCTGGTTGGCTTGATTGCAGATAATGGGCAACACAGGCAGATTCCAAACTAAAACAGAATGGTCTGATGAGATTCAAACCTACAACCTTCAACATTTGAGTCTACACTGTATGAGATAGTTATGACTCTGGTGACATATATGCAATGATGAATTGCAGCCTTCCAAAATTCTGCTTCACGCAATGCTGTGCGAAGCTTTCTAATGTAAGCAGATCTCTGTGATTATAATAACTGTATGTATGATGCTGAACCATGTCTTGTCAGAAAGGATTCAGTAGCATTTGGTTAGTGCTATGTATTAAATTTGTGTATTTCGTTAGCATCGTTTTGTGTGTGTGTGTGTGTGTGTGTGTGTGTGTGTGTGTGTGTGTGTGTGTGTGTGTGTTCTTTCATTTTGTTTTTAATATGGTTATCATCATGTGCCCCCCCCCCCCCCCCCCCCCATGAACCATGGACCTTGCCGTTGGTGGGGAGGCTTGCGTGCCTCAGCGATACAGATGGCCGTACCGTAGGTGCAACCACAACGGAGGGGTATCTGTTGAGAGGCCAGACAAACATGTAGTTCCTGAAGAGGGGCAGCAGCCTTTTCAGTAGTTGCAGGGGCAACAGTCTGGATGATTGACTGATCTGGCCTTGTAACATTAACCAAAACGGCCTTGCTGTGCTGGTACTGCGAACGGCTGAAAGCAAGGGGAAACTACGGCCGTAAATTTTCCGAGGACATGCAGCTTTACTGTATGATAAAATGATGATGGCGTCCTCTTAGGTAAAATATTCCGGAGGTAAAATAGTCCCCCATTCGGATCTCTGGGCGGAGACTACTCAAGAGGACGTCGTTATCAGGAGAAAGAAAACTGGCGTTCTACGGATCGGAGCGTGGAATGTCAGATCCCTTAATCGGGCAGGTAGGTTAGAAAATTTAAAAAGGGAAATGGATAGGTTAAAGTTAGATGTAGTGGGAATTAGTGAAGTTCGGTGGCAGGAGGAACAAGCCTTTTGGTCAGGTGATTACAGGGTTATAAATACAAAATCAAATACGGGTAATGCAGGAGTAGGTTTAATAATGAATAAAAAAATAGGAGTGAGGGTTAACTACTACAAACAGCATAGTGAACGCATTATTGTGGCCAAGATTGACACGAAGCCCACGCCTACTACAGTAGTACAAGTTTATATGCCAACTAGCTCAGCAGATGATGAAGAAATTGATGAAATGTATGATGAGATAAAAGAAATTATTCAGGTAGTGAAGGGAGATGAAAATTTGTCATGGGTGACTGGAATTCGTCAATAGGAAAAGGCAGAGAAGGAAACATAGTAGGTGAATATGGATTGGGGGAAAGAAATGAAAGAGGAAGCCACCTTGTAGAATTTTGCACAGAGCATAACTTTATCATAGCTAACACTTGGTTCAAGAATCATGAAAGAAGGTTGTATACCTGGAAGAATCCTGGAGATACTAAAAGGTATCAGATAGATTATATAATAGTAAGACAGAGATTTAGGAACCAGGTTCTAAATTGTAAGACATTTCCAGGGGCAGATGTGGATTCTGACCACAATCTATTGGTTATGAACTGCAGATTAAAACTGAAGAAACTGCAAAAAGGTGGGAATTTAAGGAGATGGGACCTGGATAAACTGAAAAAACCAGAGGTTGTAGAGAGTTTCAGGAAGAGCATAAGGGAACAATTGACAGGAATGGGGGAAAGAAATACAGTAGAAGAAGAATGGGTAGCTCTAAGGGATGAAGTAGTGAAGGCAGCAGAGGATCAAGTAGGTAAAAAGACAAGGGCTAATGGAAATCCTTGGGTAACAGAAGAAATATTGAATTTAATTGATGAAAGGAGAAAATATAAAAATGCAGTAAATGAAGCAGGCAAAAAGGAATACAAACTTCTCAAAAATGAGATTGACAGGAAGTGCAAAATGGCTAAGCAGGGATGGCTAGAGGACAAATGTAAGGATGTAGAGGCTTGTCTCACTGGGGGTAAGATAGGTACTGCCTACAGGAAAATTAGAGACCTTTGGAGAAAAGAGAACCACTTGTATGAATATCAAGAGCTCAGATGGCAACCCAGTTCTAAGCAAAGAAGGGAAGGCAGAAAGGTGGAAGGAGTATATAGAGGGTTTATACAAGGGCGATGTACTTGAGGAGAATATTATGGAAATGGAAGAAGATGTAGATGAAGATGAAATGGTAGATAAGATACTGCGTGAAGAGTTTGACAGAGCACTGAAAGACCTGAGTCGAAACAAGGCCCCGGGAGTAGACAACATTCCATTAGAACTACTGATGGCCTTGGGAGAACCAGTCATGACAAAACTCTACCATCTGGTGAGCAAGATGTATGAGAGTGGCGAAATACCCACAGACTTCAAGAAGAATATAATAATTCCAATCCCAAAGAAAGCAGGTGTTGACAGATGTGAAAATTACTGAACTATCAGTTTAATAAGTCACAGCTGCCAAATACTAACGCAAATTCTTTACAGATGAATGGAAAAACTGGTAGAAGCGGACCTCGGGGAAGATCAGTTTGGATTCCGTAGAAATGTTGGAACACGTGAGGCAATACTAACCATACGACTTATCTTAGAAGAAAGATTAAGAAAAGGCAAACCTACGTTTCTAGCATTTGTAGACTTAGAGAAAGCTTTTGACAATGTTAACTGGAATACTCTCTTTCAAATTCTGAAGGTGGCAGGGGTAAAATACAGGGAGCGTAAGGCTATTTACAATTTGTACAGAAACCAGATGGCAGTTATAACAGTCGAGGGGCATGAAAGGGAAGCAGTGGTTGGGAAAGGAGTGAGACAGGGTTGTAGCCTCTCCCCGATGTTATTCAATCTGTATATTGAGCAAGCAGTAAAGGAAATAAAAGAAAAATTCGGAGTAGATATTAAAATTCATGGAGAAGAAGTAAAAACTTTGAGGTTTGCCGATGACATTGTAATTCTGTCAGAGACAGCAAAGGACTTGGAAGAGCAGTTGAACGGAATGGACAGTGTCTTGGAAGGAGGATATAAGATGAACATCAACAAAAGCAAAACGAGGATAATGGAATGTAGTCAAATTAAATCGGGTGATGCTGAGGGGATTAGATTAGGAAATGAGACACTTAAAGTAGTAAAGGAGTTTTGCTATTTAGGGAGTAAAATAACTGATGATGGTCGAAGTAGAGAGGATATAAAAGGTAGAATGGCAATGGCAAGGAAATCGTTTCTGAAGAAGAGAAATTTGTTAACATCGAGTATAGATTTAAGTGTCAGGAAGTCGGTTCTGAAAGTATTTGTATGGAGTGTAGCCATGTATGAAAGTGAAACATGGACGATAACCAGTTTGGACAAGAAGAGAATAGAAGCTTTCGAAATGTGGTGCTATAGAAGAATGCTGAATATAAGGTGGGTAGATCACATAACTAATGAGGAGGTATTGAATAGGATTGGGGAGAAGAGAAGTTTGTGGCACAACTTGACTAGAAGAAGGGATCGGTTGGTAGGACATGTTTTGAGGCATCAAGGGATCACAAATTTAGCATTGGAGGGCAGCGTGGAGGGTAAAAATCGTAGAGGGAGACCAAGAGATGAATACACTAGGCAGATTCAGAAGGATGTAGGTTGCAGTAGGTACTGGGAGATGAAGAAGCTTGCACAGGATAGAGTAGCATGGAGAGCTGCATCAAACCAGTCTCAGGACTGAAGACCACAACAACAACAACATCATGTGTGATGAAATACGAAATAAAAAGGCCAGATTCAAAATTCTGGATCCAAAGATATCAAGAAAGAAAACTGGACAAGAAATTGGAGCTGAACTGACCAATTGGTGTTGCAGTTTGGCAATAGTGAGCAGTTTGGGCATAACGTTGAGCTCTCCGATTTCAGGAAACCAGCTCCAGTGTGTGAAGTATCAACTATCAAGTAATTTTAATCTCATTATAGTTAGCCTTACCTCCAGTAGTTCCAATAACGTGTGTTTGAAAGGTAAGGTAAATGATAAGAATAATTTTGAAATCTAGTTGCATTATTAATAGAATAATCAAAAAATGGAAGTGACACATATATAACGGAAAGCATTGATAGGCCCGTTGTACACATTACTTTGATACACAGTACTTGAGAAGTAAAATAATGTATTTTAGTTCTGATCATCGATGAACTTTCTCTGTTCTATAAGCCACAGCACATTTAACAAAAGTGCAAATATCCTTTTCAAGAAAAGAGACCACGAAATGTCTCATCACTAACTCTACTCTTAGAGGTTACATGTTCTCCCCAAAATACAGATCACTCACTATCCAAATAACACTACCATTGTGTTCCATAACAGTTAACACATGAAATATACTCACGTGAAATATACTCACTAGTATACTATGAACATAAAATATTTATTAATGAAAAAAGAGCACAGAAAATGATATTCTGCAAGGACTCGAGACCAGTTAAGTGCTACAATAGTGCTAGTAGAGGTCTGTCCCTATCCACAAAGAAGTTTTTGCTCTGTCACTTTCAAAGAAAGTCACAAAAACAATGAGAACAAATCAGCCACTGTTGCCAAACAAGACTGCCTCTGGTAGATGGTGTGTGAACTCTTTGACAGCTGCAAAACACGAACACAGGATTCTAAAATATTGATTGCTATATAAGTACTCTAGGGAAGAGGCAGTGTCCTCTAAAAATCTCACAGAAAAGTACACTTGAAGCCCAGTGTGTGTGTTTCATACTCTGGATACTTCTATGAACATTTAACACTGTCTGACTGTCTCATAACTGGCAAGGCTTTCTCTCATATCAGTTTGCAACATGTACTTAATTTATGTCTTGTTTCATTACTGGCTTTTTACTTCATTACATAAGCTTTTATGGACTGTCTCTGATGAATGTTCTAAAATTTTCTTCAAGGATTTCTACAGACCTCCATCTGACCACAATTAATGTTTCGAGCTGGCACTGTGTAACAACCACTATAACTGTGTCACTTCGTGCCAAGAACTTGCATTATATTTTGTGCCAATCTTGTCCACATTCCCACTTTTTCTCAATTCAAAGCATTCAATGTCCAATCATACCAGAATGTCTTACCAACCCTTATCCTGATTGTGTTAGTTACAATTTTTAAGTTCATTTACAAATAACAAAATATGTGCAGTTACATTATCATTACAAACTTGCATAATACATTACACAACATTTTAATGAATTTACTCAGCAATAAACATCTATGTGCAGGATGATTCCAGATCTCCATTGAACAAGACACCTAGCACCTCCCAGCCGTGGCTATAGCTGACCAAGACAGCAGCTATGCTGTTCTACACACAGACTGTGTGCATGTGTACATTTTGTTGCATACACTCCTCACATTAGCGTGCACTGCATTGCATCCTGCACCAGTATCTGCACTCAAATATGATGTGATTCCTTGGTACATAACAGTAATAGATTTTTATATGTTTTCATTTAGCATTGCCACATGTACATGTAGGCGAGGTTTTGCAGATTCAGGGAAATGTGGACTTGAAAAAAGGAGTAGCAGCTAGTTGCCTTCCTATGCAGCATACATAAATAGAACAACAGGGGTGGGGGAGGGGGGAGGAGGAGGAGGAGGAGGAGGAAGAGGAGGAAGAGGAAAGCTACTGGTACATTACATACTTTATGTACCTTCCATGATGCATCATACAGGGACAAACTACAGAGTAGTTTTTCTGTTCAAAGTTTTGAGGCATTACTTTCCAACTGGTAAGCGTTTCTCTGAACAGTGTCTTGCTCCTGTTTTCATAGCCATAAACAGGCACTCTTCTTTTGTCTCGCATATTATTTATTTAAACAGTGTTAATTATTAATACAGTCACAATGGCTGCTTAGTCTTACATTACTGTGTAACTGATTTTATGCTTTTTATAAACTTTTGCAACCACCTTTGCTGGGCTTATTATTTAATTCTTTGTAGTGACTTAGTTTGAGATGCTTCAATTTGGATATAATATAATAAAAAAACTGTAATTTAATCTTATAATAAGCAGTTATTATGGTTAAAGACAAAATTTATATCTTTGAAAATTATAGTATATTGTATATCAAATAATAAGCTCATCAATGGTGAGCAGTAACTGTTTAAAAGAGAATTCAGTGTATTATTGTATACTTAATCTGCCATACTTAGAAAATTAAAAAGTGTTAACACTCATTTAGTGATGAATGAACAGTAGAGAAGCAACATTTTTCAAGAATTATAATTTCATACCCATATGTTTATGTTGCTGAATATTAGTTGAACCTTTTAGTGTGCTGAATGCTAGGGGAGATTTTGGATGTGTAGGTCCACTAAATTATCTTTGACAGGATCGCAATGAACGGCTCTTCTTCCGGCTTCTATCAGAAAATGTGGAGCAGATGATGCCTATTGTTTATACTCCTACAGTCGGCCTTGCTTGCCAGAAGTTTGGTCTTATTTACCGGAGAGCACGTGGGCTATTCGTCACCATCAATGATGCTGGACATGTCTACAATGTCATCAAAAACTGGTTAGCTGAAACTAAGATGTTCTTAGTTGAATGAATTTGTAACAGGTGTGAATATTAGTGGCTTGGTAAAAACTGATTTTGTATTTGACTGATTTATTCTGCTGAGCTGCTACAAAGGTTTATTGGTATGATCCATATATGATAAAAACTTATGATGTTAGATGGGATATGTACGTGATAGGATTGAGTCTGCTTAGCACCAAAAACTGTAACCAATGTGTTCTCAGGCATCTTCGGGGATAGTGTCAGTTTAAGCTGTAAGCTTTCTTCCTGTTTTTAAGTAATATGTTAGATGTGCCATCTGCAACCATGAGACACATAACGGTTTCTTGCATTTCAAATAGATTTGATAGAAAGAAGATTTGTATCATAAGGAAAAACAGTCATACCTCCATATTCTGCTTTCAAAGAAGTACTCTTGTACTGTTGTGTATCTACTTTAAATTTCAATCCATTTCTGACTGTCCCAAGACAGTTTACAATAATTTTAGTGTTAATCTGCCTGTGATGGACAAGTAGGGTAATAAAAAAGAAAATTTGTGAAACAAAAATGTGTAAGATGACTATCCGTATCTATCAGAATACTGTTAATAAAAAATGGCAATACATCAGTGCCACATTACTGAATTTCATACAAATGGAAACTAATTTACTCAAGAAGACAGCTAAAGCAAAGCAATGTTCACATTGTTAAGAATGAGTTTGTCTTAGCAAAATTGTCTGTTGACTTTCAGAATTTTTATCTTTTCTGTTTCAATAATATTTTATATCCTGTAATAAAAAATGGAATATAGACTACTACACTATTTGATCAAAAGTATCCGAACACCCCCCAGAAACATATGTTTTTCTTATTAGGTGCATTGTGCTGCCACCTACTGCCAGATATTCCATGTCAGTGATGTCAGTAGTCAATAGACATCGTGAGAGAGCAGAATGGGGCACTCTGCAGAACTCAAGGACTTCGAACTTGGTCAGGTGATTGGGTGTCTCTTGTGTCATACATCTGTACATGAGGTTTCCACACTTCTAAACATCGCTATGTCCACTGTTTCCGATGTAATAGTGAAGGGGAAACATGAAGGGACACGTACAGCACAAAAGCGTACAGGCCGACGTCATCTGTTAACTGACAGAGACCACTGACAGTGGAAGAGGGTCGTCAAACAGGAATTCCAAACTGCATCAGGATCCACTGCAAGTACTATGACAGTTAGGTGGGAGATAAGAAAACTGGTATTTCATGGTCATGTGGCTGCTCGTAAGGCACATAATACGCTGGTAAATGCCAAATGATGCCTCGCTTGGTGTAGGGAGCATAAACATTGTACGATTGAACAGTGGAAAAACGTTGTATGGAGTGACGAATCACGGTACACAGTGTGGCGATCCCATGGCAGGGTGTGGGTATGGTGAATGCCCGGTGAACGTCATCTGCCAGCATGTGTAGCGCCAACAGTAAAATTCGGAGGTGGTGGTGTTATGGTGTGGTCATGTTTTTCATGGAGGGGTCTTGCACCCCTTGTTGTTTTGCATGGCACTTTCACAGCACAAGCCTACATTGATGTTTTAAGCACCTTCTTGCTTCCCACTGTTGAAGATCAGTTCGGGGATGGCCAATGCATCTGTCAGTACGATTGAGCACCTGTTCATAACATATGGCCTGTGGCGGAGTGGTTACATGACAATAACACCCCTGTAATGGACTGGCTTGCACAGAGTCCTGACCTGAATCCTAAAGAACACCTTTGGGATGTTTTGGAATGCCGACTTCGTGCCCGGCCTCACCGACAGACACCAATACCTCTCCTCAGTGCAGCACTCTGTGAGGAATGGGCTGTCATTCCCCAAGAAATCTTCCACCACCTGATTGAACATGTGCCTGCGAGGCCGGAAGGTATCATCAAGGCTAAGGGTGGGCCAACACCATATTGAATTCCAGCATTACCGATGTAGGACACGACAAACTTGTAAGTCATTTTCAGCCAGGTGTCCGGATACTTTTGATCACATAGTGTATATCGAAAGTGACGTTTTGCTGTGAAACCAAACTGGTACACACAGTTCCTGTAATGACTGTAAACTAGAGGTATACTACACTAAATAATGACTATCTCCTCTTACTTTAAGTTAGGTGCTCAAGTCCTTGAATTCACAGTGAAAAGATGACTGCTATAAGAAACCCCAGAAAAAAGTTAGAAAAGAAAAAAACTTGTGTATCTTTTGAAATAGTAAAATCCCACAAAGAATAGAATTACTTAAAACTATTTTTAAATTTTGGAGGAAAAGCAGATCACTCCACTTTCAACAGTCAATTGTTAAATCTGCCCTAACACTATATGCATATTCCCCCCCACCCAATCCACCCCCATTTTCATTTCCCACTCCTGACCGTAGCCTCAGTATTGTTTTCTCATGACAGACATTGGCAGACACATGAGAGCTCACATTTCATCCAGTGTAAACACATCCTACACAAGAATACCTCTACCCCTATCATGAATGATGCCATTTTAGCAAGTGAGATACCTTGCCATAGGTGGTTTTTGACATACTACCCTATTATTGGGATGTTCCAACATTTCTCAAAAGAAATCATAAAACTCTTTGGCAAAGAGCGATGATAAAAAAAAAAATCACTCTCTAATTGACTACACTACTTGCAGAAAATTAGGAACTGAAGCTGTACTTTGAATTAAATTGTAGACAATGAAATGAAAATTTCAATTTATATTTGGCTGTGCTATCAGACACAAACAAGAGGACTAGATCAGATGATGATGATGATGATGATGATGATGATACACAGGAAACATATTTGCAGTTATGAATATGAACCATCTTTGGCTGTATATTGGAATGATAATGAAAATTTGTTCCAGACCGGGACTGGAACCCAGACTTCCCACTTTACACAAGCAGTCACCATAACCATTTCTGCCATATATGCATGAATCACAGCCAAACCCAGATTTCCATATGTCCTTGTCCATGTGTCCTGATCTGCACCCATACATTACATATATTCCTGCCCAGTTAGGACATATTTATTGAGAGTTGAGGACGTGGTACTGGTAACTAAATATGAAATAGCACTGCCTGTGTTATTAAGAAATATGAAACAATGTTCTTCTGGACTTACATGCAGCATGTTTCCGCAACTGATCATGTGAAACGGTAAGTCCACTTTCGATTCTCAGTGCAGCAAAAATTTTCATTGTTGTCATACCAATATACAGCCAACGATGGTTCATATTTGCAACTGCAAATAAATTCCCTGTATTTTTTGACACCTGTAGCCGCTGCAGTGCCTGTTCCTCTGCTTGTGTGAGGGAACATTGCATCGTAGTTCGTAATAACATGGGCACTGCTATTTTAAGATAATGATATCCTCACACAGTGTGTTTTTATATCATTATTTTTTAAGAGCAATAAACTGTACTCATTTGTCAGTTCACATGTTGTTAGCCAAATGTAACTGTATTTTACCATTCCCCATATTTGCAGATATCTTTGTCTTTTATATTGACAGTCTGTGTTCATGCGTAAAATGTCTTTCTCAAGCTTAAAATCTGTCAGATAATGAATGTTTTAAATGAACATGTTGGTGTGATGTGAATGTTTCTCTAAATGCTAGAACTGGTATTTAATTGTGGTGAGTAAAAGAACTGGTACACTTTATGAATGACAATTTGAAATTGAAACTAATAATGCAGGTAATGTATGTAAGAGGATTTTCATATTTCTGGTACAGTTCACTGCCACACACAACTTGAGAGACAAGAATGTAGCTGATTAATTTAAAATGTGACTAAAACACACACACACACACACACACACACACACACACACACACACACACACACACTAAAAGCTCAGCACAAAGTTTCTCAGCGTTAATGTGTACATGCTGACATATAAATAGTGTTACTACCTTGAAGGCCAGATGACCAGCTGATGTTACGTATCAGCTATAAGGATGTGAAACAAATACTAACAAAGAGATAGAGGGGCTGGCCAGTACTTACCCCAGCTCAGTACAGCTGATAGATACACATAAAACAGAACCGAAAATTTACGTTCCTAGCTTTCGGAACAAATGTTCCGTCATCGGGGAGGAGAGAGGGGAAAGAAAGGGAAGAAGGGAAAGGAGATTCAGTTACTCACAGCCCAGGTTATGAAGCAACAGGGAAAGGAAAATAGCGAGGGTAGCAAGGATGGAGGCATGGTTGTCAGAGGGAAGCCAAAGATATTCTACTGTAAGTACTGTGCCAGCTTCAGACCAAAGAGGATGCATACAGAAGTAAAGAGGTATATAGTATAAAGATAAACACAACTATGTAGGATGAAAAGATGCATGAATGGCTAAAGAGGAAAGGGAAAGAGGAGAAGACTGAAGAGTAAATGGGAGTGAGGTTGTTTAACGTAGGTTCAATCCAGGGGGATGGCGGGATGAAAGGATGTGTTGGAGTGCAAGTTCCCATCTCCGCAGTTCAGAGGGACTGGTGTTGGGTGGGAGAAGCCAAATGGCACATACGGTGTAGCAGGTTCCTAGGTCCCTAGAATTATGCTGGAGGGCATGCTTCGCTACTGGGTATTGGGCATCTCCTAGGCGGACAATTCGTCTGTGTCCGTTCATGCGCTCAGCCAGTTTAGTTGTTGTCATGCCGATGTAAAAGGCTGTGCAGTGCAGGCATGTCAGTTGATAAATGACATGTGTAGTTTCACATGTGGCCCTGCCTTGAGTTGTGTATGTTTTACCAGTAGCGGGGCTGGAGTAGGTGGTTGTGGGGGGATGCATGGGGCAGGTTTTGCAGCGGGGTCGGTTACCGGGGTAGGAACCGCTGGGTAGAGAAGGTAGTCTGGGAGTATTGTAGGGTTTAACAAGGATGTTATGGAGGTTGGGGGGGGGGGGGGGCGACGAAAGGCAACTCTGGGTGGTGTGGGGAGAATTTTGTCAAGGGATGATCTCATTTCAGGGGTGGACTTGAGAAAGTCATATCCCTGGCGGAGTAATTTGTTGATGTTTTCAAGGCCAGGATAATATTGGGTGACAAGGGGGATGCTTCTGTGTGGTCTGGGGGTAGGAACATTGTTGTTGGACGGGGAGGAATGTATTGCTCGGGAAATCTGTTTGTGGACAAGGTCTGCAGGATAGTTGCGGGAGAGGAAAGCACTGGTCAGGTTATTGGTGTAATTGTTGAGGGATTCGTCACTGGAGCAGATACGTTTGCCACGAATACCTAGGCTGTAGGGAAGGGAGTGTTTGATGTGGAAAGGATGGCAGCTATCAAAGTGAAGGTACTGTTGTTTGTTTGTGGGTTTGATATGGACAGAGGTGTGGATGTGAGCTTCAACAAAATGAAGGTCAACATCCAGGAAGGTGGCTTGGGTTTTGGAGAAGGACCAGGTGAAATTCAGATTCGAAAAGGAGTTGAGGTTATGGAGGAAATTAAGGAGTGTTTCTTCACCATGAGTCCAGACCACAAAGATGTCATCTATAAACCTATACCAGGCCAGGGGAAGCAGCTGTTGGGTCTTCAGGAAGGCCTCCTCCATGCGGCCCATGAAGAGGTTGGCATAGGACAAAGCCATCCTGGTTCCCATGGCCGCTCCCCTGATTTGTTTGTAGGTCTGGCCTTCAAAAGTGAAGTAATTATGGGTGAGGATGAAGTTGGTAAGTGTGATAAGGAACGAGGTTTTTGGAAGATCTTCGGGTGGGCGTTGGGAGAGGTAGTGCTCAAGGGCAGTGAGACCATGGGTATGTGGGATGTTTGTGTAAAGGGATGTAGCATCTATGGTGACAAGAAAGGTTTCAGGTGGGGGAGGAGTGGGAATGGATTTGAGGCGTTCTAGGAAGTGGTTTGTGTCTTTGATGTAGGATGGGAATTTGCGGGTGATAGGTTGGAGGTGCTGGTCTACCAGAGCTGAGATACGTTCGGTTGGGGCTTTGAAGCCTGCTACAATGGGACGGCCAGGATGGTTCTCTTTGTGGATTTTGGGTAATAGGTAGAAGGTAGGGGTACGTGGCGCAGGTGGAGTGAGTAAGTCTATGGAAGCCGTTGTGAGGCCTTTTGAGGGACCTTGGATTTTTAGGATTTTTTGCAGCTCAGTCTGGATGGAGGGAATGGGATCCTGGGTAACAGATTTGTAGGTTGAGGTGTCGGAGAGTTGACGCAGTCCTTCTGCCACATACTCCACACGGTCAAGTACGACAGTTGTGGAGCCTTTATCCGCCGGGAGGATGACAATAGAGCGGTCTATTTTCAGCTCCTTAATGGCACGGGATTCAGCTGGGGTGATGTTGGGGGTTGTTGGGATGTTCTTCAAGAAGGACTGGGAGGCAACACTGGATGTGAGGAATTCCTGAAATGTCTGCAAGGGATGGTTTTGGGGGAGGGGACGAGGATCCCTTTGAGAAGGCAGTCGGAACTGTTCTAGACAGGGTTCAACACTGGTTCTAGTATTTGGGGGCTGTGTTTGGGTAGTGAAGTGATATTTCCAGTTGAGGTTCTGGGTGAATGAGAGGAGATCTTTAACCAGTGCAGTGTGGTTGAATTTAGGCGTGGGGCTAAAGGTTAAGCCTTTTGATAGAACAGATGTCTCTGGAGGAGAGAGGGATCTGGATGAGAGGTTTAGGACTGAATTGGGACTGGTGATATGTGGCATTTGACTGTGGTTATAGTTGAGATTTGGTCTGTATGGGGTGTGTGCAGGGATGGGGAGACTGAGTAGGGTGGCTAGGCTAGACATGACATCTTTGTGGTCTGGACTCATGGTGAAGAAACACTCCTTAATTTCCTCCATAACCTCAACTCCTTTTCGAATCTGAATTTCACCTGGTCCTTCTCCAAAACCCAAGCCACCTTCCTGGATGTTGACCTTCATCTTGTTGAAGCTCACATCCACACCTCTGTCCATATCAAACCCACAAACAAACAACAGTACCTTCACTTTGATAGCTGCCATCCTTTCCACATCAAACACTCCCTTCCCTACAGCCTAGGTATTCGTGGCAAACGTATCTGCTCCAGTGACGAATCCCTCAACAATTACACCAATAACCTGACCAGTGCTTTCCTCTCCCGCAACTATCCTGCAGACCTTGTCCACAAACAGATTTCCCGAGCAATACATTCCTCCCCGTCCAACAACAATGTTCCTACCCCCAGACCACACAGAAGCATCCCCCTTGTCACCCAATATTATCCTGGCCTTGAAAACATCAACAAATTACTCCGCCAGGGATATGACTTTCTCAAGTCCACCCCTGAAATGAGATCATCCCTTGACAAAATTCTCCCCACACCACCCCGAGTTGCCTTTCGTCGCCCCCCTAACCTCCATAACATCCTTGTTAAACCCTACAATATTCCCAGACTACCTTCTCTACCCAGCGGTTCCTACCCCGGTAACCGACCCCGCTGCAAAACCTGCCCCATTCATCCCCCCACAACCACCTACTCTAGCCCCGCTACTGGTAAAACATACACAATTCAAGGCAGGGCCACACGTGAAACTACACATGTCATATATCAACTGACATGCCTGCACTGCACAGCCTTTTACATCGGCATGACAACAACTAAACTGGCTGAGCGCATGAACGGACACAGACGAACTGTCCGCCTAGGAGATGCCCAATACCCAGTAGCGAAGCATGCCCTCCAGCATAATTCTAGGGACCTAGGAACCTGCTACACCGTATGTGCCATTTGGCTTCTCCCACCCAACACCAGTCCCTCTGAACTGTGGAGATGGGAACTTGCACTCCAACACATCCTTTCATCCCGCCATCCCCCTGGACTGAACCTACGTTAAACAACCTCACTCCCATTTACTCTTCAGTCTTCTCCTCTTTCCCTTTCCTCTTTAGCCATTCATGCATCTTTTCATCCTACATAGTTGTGTTTATCTTTATACTATATACCTCTTTACTTCTGTATGCATCCTCTTTGGTCTGAAGCTGGCACAGTACTTACAGTAGAATATCTTTGGCTTCCCTCTGACAACCATGCCTCCATCCTTGCTACCCTCGCTATTTTCCTTTCCCTGTTGCTTCATAACCTGGGTTGTAAGTAACTGAATCTCCTTTCCCTTCTTCCCTTTCTTTCCCCTCTCTCCTCCCTGATGAAGGAACATTTGTTCCGAAAGCTAGGAACGTAAATTTTCGGTTCTGTTTTATGTGTATCTATCGGCTGTACTGAGCTGAGGTAAGTACTGGCCAGCCCCTCTATCTCTTTGTTAGTATTTGTATCAGCTATAAGCATTTTTATGATCCACTCAAAATGAATATTTGAAGCAGACAAGGAATTTCTATCCGTCAGTTAACAAAACAATGACAATTTTCAAATTTGGCACACACCAGAGTTTGAGAAAACAAAATCCATTTCTACATTTTGAAGACATAAAAAATTCTACCATCAGGAGTTTGGAATCTTTTCTTTCCAGTCTACTACTTTTAAGTCTGGACCTGTGACAGTGTTGTAACGTCATGGACCAATACTGGCAACACTTGCTGTTAGGTGTGTAGGAAATACAAGGGAGTATGTCAGTACCTGGTTGCAAATGCCAGAGGACAGAGAAGCAGACTGACTACAGTTTTTGTAACGGTGAATTGAAGTAACTGCACAAAATCTGACATAAAATTAACCGTGAAATGCACAGTGCATTGGAAAAACAAGTGTTAACACTAAGATCTGCTAGATATTCGCTACATCAATAGAAATAATTTTATGGGTTGTAATACACAGTCAAAAATCAGTACTTGACAGTTAAACAACTGTTGCTGAGCTATTACTCAATACACCCGATTTATTTGCTTCATCAAATTCACATTGTATCTTGTTGCAACTTCATCTTGACCTTGGTCACTGGTACAGAGCAGTCTGGCACCACAGACATCAGTCCGAAAAACGCAAAGGAAACGTGGAAGCTTTGCTGGCAACAGTTTGATATAACCTTTCATGGCCCAAAGTTAGTTTATATAATCTGTAATGAACAGCAAACGGTGTCAGTTTGGCACTCTAAATAAGATGCTTTTGTTTCTTTTCACATATTGGTTACCTGATACCATCCTTCCATTGACTATACAAAGCAAACACATTGTCAACAGGAAAAATCATTTTATTTTGCTGACAATTCATTGTTAATTTTTGCTAGGTTCAGTGTAATCTTTCACCTTTATGTATTTATTTGCCTGTTTCAGTGTTCCGTTTTTGTAGCTTACTTCTCAATTACCATACCTTCTTTATTTTTGTCTCATAGAATTATTTTTCAAACCGTGGAAAATCCAGGATGGAATAATAACAGTATTTTGAAAAGGATAGAGAGCTGCTCACTGTACGGAGATACCGAATCTCAGACAGGCACAACAAAAAGACTGCCAACATGTGAGCTTTCGGCAAAAAGGCCTTCTAAAGTAGACAGCGCACAAATATTCATGCAAGCACAACTCACACATACATGACGACCTTGTCTTGCTGCTCAGGTTGGAATATTATATCAATAATATTGTATTTATTATCAACACATAATATATTCACTGCTGGAAAAGGAAAATTAGTACAACTGGAAAGATGATGTCAGTTGTGATCCAATGATGCCATATGCCACCTGGGGGATATTAGATGTACTGATAATGGTTTCAGCAGACAGTTTAGTGGCATAGCTACCAGAGTACTATCTGTGTATAACCTTTCATAGGGAATTCTCACAGCCAGAAGCTTCAGTGTGGTGCAAACATATAAAACATCCAGGTGGTAGTGATGCACTTGTGCTTCTTAGAGCTGACTGAGATTTTGAAAGAGGTCAAATTGTCACCCTCTGGGTGTTGGGATGGTCCTTTCAGAAAATTGCCACACTAATTGGATGTGCCGCATCAGTTTTGCAATGATGCTGGTGTCAATGGTCACAAGAACATTCTCACACCCATAGATGAGGTTCTTGACATCAATATAGCACAGATGCCCACCAGAATTGTCATATTTTAAGAGCAGCAGTGGCAGAGTGTACAGCTGCCACAGCACAGATAAGACGTGTCAACAGGAACTGTTGCAAACCGGTTATTAGCAGAGAGTCTACGGGCACAGACACTTCTAGCCTGTCTTCCACTTACGCTGCAGGATTGATGTGCAGTTTGACTCGCGCCATCAGAGGATTATGTGGAAGATGAAATGGCACACTTTGGTCTTGAGTGATGAAAGCAGTATCTGCCTCCACGCAAGTGATGGTTGTTCATGCGTACAACATGGACCTGGTGTGCACTGTCTCATAGAGTGCATTCGCCTAAGACACACTGGCCCCACCCCAGATGTTAAGGCCTGGGATGTAAAAGGCTACAACTATTGTTCTCGTTTGGTGTTTCTGGAGGGGCACTAACCAGCACTTGGTATGTGCAGAAAGTTCTTATGCCATTCTTGCAACAGGAAGGTGATGTGTTGCTCCAACAGGATAATGCTCACCCACATACTGTCCATGACACTCACTGCCCTCTGCAAAACGTGCAGCAACTTCTGTGATCAGCACAATCTGTGGACTCATCTTCAGTTGAAAATGTGTGGGATATGATGAGATGAGAAGTGACTCATGCAACTCATCAACCAAGTCTTACTATGTGAACAGGTCTAACAGGTGTGGCATGATGCATCCCAGGACGGTATTCGCCCTTTGTGTGATGTGACTTGATGCAGAATCAGAGCCTGCATTGTCACCTGTAGAGGGTGGTGGTGGTGACAATGACGTCAGTTATTACAACTTTTCTTCCTGTTTTGAAATTGAATTTGAAGCTTAGATCTCTGCAAAATATGTTCCATTGTACCTTTTAAAGGTTGTACATTATTTGCATGTTAAACTACTAATTATTAATATGATTAACATAAATTGTTCCTCTATCCATGCCAATGATTTGATCAATAGTGGTAGAATGTGTCTGGTATTCAGTGCTGTTTAATATTGCAACATAAAAGAGTTAGAAAATATTACTGATATTTTTGTTTAGAAGAACTGTTGTGAGGAAAGCTACTCATTTCATATTTTGCATTTATTAATTGTAACATATGAGCAAATTTAACTCTCAAGTTATTTTATTTGTTGTGCAGGCCTGAATCTGATGTGCGAGCCATTGTTGTGACAGATGGTGAACGTATACTTGGCCTGGGTGATCTAGGTGCCTGTGGCATGGGAATTCCTGTTGGAAAACTTGCACTGTACACTGCTCTTGCTGGAATCAAGCCTCACCAATGTCTGCCCATAACAATTGATGTAGGAACAAACAATCAGGTAAATTACTGTGTTGTATAACACTGATGAATAGATTATTTAATTTTGTTGTTTAAGTAAGGATGCTGTTTTATTGCACTGTTTGTTGCAAAAGATTTATTGTTTGATAGTGAGTTCTTGGCAGTTATGTGAAGAAATTTATAACTTGAGCTAAATTTTGTGTTACTCAGCAATTGCTCGATGACCACCTCTACATTGGCCTGAGGCATAAAAGAGTGACTGGCGAACGATACGATGCCCTCATTGATGAATTCATGCATGCTGTTGTGAGGCGCTATGGCCAGAATGTACTCATCCAATTTGAAGACTTCGGAAATCACAATGCTTTCCGTTTCTTGGATAAGTACCGTAATAAGTACTGTACGTTCAATGACGACATCCAGGGCACGGCAAGTGTAGCAGTTGCAGGTTTACTGGCATCTCGCCGTCTCACCAATACAAGACTCTCGGATAATACAATTCTCTTCTTAGGGGCTGGAGAGGTATGATATAAATTGTTTTCATAATGAAATTCGTTATAATATGAACAAAGTAAATCATATCCATATAATATATTCATATCCATTACATATAGATGTATTACCTTCAGCTGTAGTAAACTCTTACTCCTGTGTTTCAGTTCCCCCTTCTATATTCATGTGTTAAGGAAATTGATGTCATATTTATGCGGTTGTTGTTGTTGTTGTTGTTGTTGTGGTCTTCAGTCCTGAGACTGGTTTGATGCAGCTCTCCATGCTACTCTATCCTGTGCAAGCTTCTTCATCTCCCAGTACTTGCTGCAACCTACGTCCTTCTGAATTTGCTTAGTGTATTCATCTCTTGGTCGCCCTCTATGATTTTTACCCTCCACACTGTCCTCCAATGCTAACTTTGTGATCCCTTGATGCCTCAGAACATGTCCCACCAACCGGTCCCTTCTTCTTGTCAAGTTGTGCCACAAACTCCTCTTCTCCCCAATTCTATTCAATACCTCCTCATTAGTTATGTGATCTACCCATCTAATCTTCAGCATTATTCTGTAGCACCAAATTTCGAAAGCATCTATTCTCTTCTTGTCTAAACTATTTATCGTCCATGTTTCACTTCCATACATGGCTACACTCCATACAAATACTTTCAGAAACAACTTCCTGACACTTAAATCTATACTCGATGTTAACAAATTTCTCTTCTTCAGAAACGCTTTTCTTGCTATTGCCAGTCTACCTTTTATATCCTCTCTACTTCAACCATCATCAGTTATTTTGCTCCCCAAATAGCAAAACTCCTTTACTACTTTAAGTGTCTCATTTCTTAATCTAATTCCCTCAGCATCACTAGACTTAATTTGACTACATTCCATTATCCTCGTTTTGCTTTTGTTGATGTTCATCTTATACCCTTCTTTCAAGACACTGTTCATTCCGTTCAACTGCTCTTCCAAGTCCTTTGCTGTCTCTGACAGAATTACAATGTCATCGACGAACCTCAAGTTTTTATTTCTTCTCCATGGATTTTAATACCTACTCTGAATTTTTCTTTTGTTTCCTTCACTGCTTGCTCAATATACAGATTGAATAACATTGGGGACAGGCTACAACCCTGTCTCACTCCCTTCCCAACCACTGTTTCCCTTTCATGTCCCTCGACTCTTATAACTGCCATATGCTTTCTGTACAAATTGTAAATAGCCTTTCACTCCCTGTATTCTACCCCTGCCACCTTTAGAATTTGAAAGAGAGTATTCCAGTCAACATTGTCAAAAGCTTTCTCTAAGTCTACAAATGCTAGAAACGTAGGTTTGCCTTTCCTTATTCTTTCTTCTAAGATAAGTCTTAAGGTCAGTATTGCCTTAAGTGTTCCATTATTTCTACTGAATCCAAACTAATCTTCCACAAGGTTGGCTTCTACTAGTTTTTCCATTCGTCTGTGAAGAATTCGCGTTAATATTTTGCAGCTGTGGCTTATTAAACTGACTATTCGGTAATTTTCACATCTGTCAACACCTTCTTTGGGATTGCAATTATTATATTCTTCTTGAAGTCTGAGGGTATTTCGCCAGTCTCATACATCTTGCTCACCAGATGGTAGAGTTTTGTCAGGACTGGCTCTCCCAAGGCCGTCAGTAGTTCTAATGGAATGTTGTCTACTCCCGGGGCCTTGTTTCGACTCAGGTCTTTCAGTGCTCTGTCAAACTCTTCACGCAATATTGTATCTCCCATTTCGTCTTCATCTACATTCTCCTCCATTTCCAAAATATTGTCCTCAAGTACGTCGCCCTTGTATAGACACTCTATGTACTCCTTCCACCTTTCTGCTTTCCCTTCTTTGCTTAGAACTGGGTTGCCATCTGAGCTCTTGATATTCATACAAGTGGTTCTCTTTTCTCCAAAGGTCTCTAATTTTCCTGTAGGCAGTACCTATCTTACCCCTAGTGAGACAAGCCTCTACATCCTTACATTTGTCCTCTAGCCATCCCTGCTTAGCCATTTTGCACTTCCTGTCGATCTCATTTTTGAGAAGTTTGTATTCCTTTTTGCCTGCTTCATTTACTGAATTTTTATATTTTCTCCTTTCATCAATTAAATTCAATATTTCTTCTGTTACCCAAGGATTTCTACTAGCCCTCATCTTTTTACCTAATTGATCCTCTGCTGCCTTCACTACTTCATCCCTTAGAGCTACCCATTCTTCTTCTACTGTATTTCTTTCCCCCATTTGTGACAATTGTTCCCTTATGCTCTCCCTGAAACTGTGTACAACCTCTGGTTCTTTCAGTTTATCCAGGTCCCATCTCCTTAAACTCCCACCTTTTTGCAGTTTCTTCAGTTTTAATCTACAGCTCATAACCAATAGATTGTGGTCAGAGTCCACATCTGCCCCTGGAAATGTCTTACAATTTAATACCTGGTTCCTAAATCTCTGTCTTACCATTATATAATCTATCTGATACCTTCTAGTATTTCCATGATTCTTCCATGTGTACAACCTTCTTTTATGATTCTTGAACCAAGTGTTAGCTATGATTAAGTTGTGCTCTGTGCAAAATTCTAGCAGACGGCTTCCTCTTTTATTTCTTTCCCCCAGTCCATATTCACCTACTATGTTTCCTTCTCTCCCTTTTCCTGCTCTCGCATTCCAGTCACCCATGACTATTAAATTTTCGTCTCCCTTCACTACCTGAATAATTTCTTTTATCTCATCATACATTTCATCAATTTGTTCATTATCTGCAGAGCTAGTTGGCATATAAACTTGTACTATTGTAGTAGGTGTGGGCTTTGTGTATCTTGGCCACAATAATGCGTTCACTATGCTGTTTGTAGTAGCTTACCCGCACTCCTATTTTCCTATTCATTATTAAACCTACTCCTGCATTACCCCTATTTGATTTTGTATTTATAACCCTGTAATCACTTGACCAAAAGTCTTGTTCCTCCTGCCACTGAACTTCACTAATTCCCACTATATCTAACTTTAACCTATCCATTTCCCTTTTTAAATTTTCTAACCTACCTGCCCGATTAAGGGATCTGACATTCCACGCTCCGATCCGTAGAATGCCAGTTTTCTTTCTCCTGATAACGACGTCCTCTTGAGTAGTCCCCGCCCGGAGATCCGAATGGGGGACTATTTTACCTCCGGAATATTTTACCCAAGAGGACGCCATCATCATTTAACCATACAGTAAAGCTGGATGCCCTCGGGAAAAATTACGGCTGTAGTTTCCCCTAGCTTTCAGCCATTCACAGTACCAGCACAGCAAGGCCGTTTTGGTTAATGTTACAAGGCCAGATCAGTCATTCATCCAGACTGTTGCCCCTGCAACTACTGAAAAGGCTGCTGCCCCTCTTCAGGAACCACACGTTTGTCTGGCCTCTCAACAGATACCCCTCTGTTGTGGTTGCACTTACGGTACGGCCATCTGTATCTCTGAGGCATGCAAGCCTCCCCACCAACGGCAAGGTCCTTGGTTCATGGGGGGGATATTTATGGGGGGGGGGGGATATTTATGCATAGAGAGGTTCAAATCACTGTCCACCAATCTTGATTTATGTTCTCTGTGGTTTGTCATAAATTAGTTCAGGTAAGATGAGCATTTGGTAGAGCACTTGCCTGTGAAACGTTAGAGTTTTGATGTGGCACACAGTTTTAATCTGCAGGGACGTTTAAAGATTTGCTGTAGACTGGAATTTAGTGCCCCACAATCTTGTACACCTGAGAAGCATCATTAATTAAACTTTGATGACCTCAGTGTGACAGTAGTGGCTCAGTGGTTATAAAACTGGCCTTGCATTTAGAAAAACAGCATTTCAGATATGCACCTGGTTGTCATTTTTTGTTTTCCTAAATTGCTTAAAGCAAGTACTGGGATAGCTTCTCTGAATAGTCTGATTTCTGTCTCCATTCCAAGCTAGTGCTCAGTATCTACAGGCTTTGTGGTAAATGAGACCATAAATCTTAATCTTCTTTCTTTCATGGCCAAATTTTTTTCCTCTATTCTTCCATACTCTCCGTAATCTTTTTTTCGGCACTACTGTTGCTACTTCTGTTTTTATTGTTTTTTTTTTTTCATAGTTCTTAAGACTAATTTGATGTAACTCTCCACTTCAGGCCTCTTCTTGTCCACATAACAACTACATTTTACATCCTCCGGAAACTGCATACTGTAGTCAAACTTTCGTCTCCTCCAATTTTTACTTTCCGCACTTCCCTTCATTTTCAAATGGTCTATCCCTTGATGCCTCAGGATATTTCCAATCAACTGGACCGTTCTTTTAGCCAAGTTGTTAGTTATCCAACTTACTTTTATACTCTTTTTCCTGTAGAATTAAATTATAAAAGGAACTCTTCACTTCTTGTCTGTACTGTTTGTGTGTGTTTCACTTCTGTACCAGACTAACCTCTAGACAAATACTATGTTCACATTTTGTATCTTCTGTGCTTCTGCCTTTGTGAGTTATTTTGCTTCCCAAATAGCAAAACTCACCTGCTACTTTGTCCCATTTCCTAATTTTAGTGCTTCAGCAATCTTCTCATTTAATTTGAGTATGTTCCATTACCCCTGTTTTACTTTTTGAGGTTGTATTTTATGATCTCTTTCCAAGACCTATCCATTCTGTCTTCTAATCTTCCAAGTCCTTTGTTGATCTGACAGAATTATAATGCCATTGGCGAACCTCATGATTTTGATTTCTTCTCTGTGCACTGTAACTCCTTTTTCAGGTTTCTCTTTGGTTTCCTTTACTGAATGAATACACGAAAGATAGGTTCCAACTCTTTCTTCCTCTCTTCTCAACTGCTGCTTCTCTTTCATGTCCTTAGGCACTTCTAACTGCAGTCAGTTTTCTGTATAAGTTGTAGGTAATGTTTTTATCCCTGTTACCCCTGAATTTCAGAGAGTGTATTCCAGTCAACATTATCAAGGTGCTACAAACAGAGGTCTACCATTCTTAGTATATTCTATTAGATTAGTTGTGGGGTCAGTATTGCAATGGATGTTCCTGCATTTCTCTGGAACTCAAGTTGATCTTTCCCAAGGTTGTATTCTACCAGACTTTCTATTTTTCTGTTATAATTTGCGTTAGTAACTTGCAATTGTGGCTTATTCAGCTGATGGTCTGATAATACTGATACCTATCAGTGGCTACCTCCTTTGGAATTGGGGGTTATTGCTTCTTGAAGTGTGGGTGTATTTGCTTGCCTGTGATCTTGTACTACCAGGTGGAGCAGTTTTCTTGTGGTTGGTTCTCCCTTGGCTCTCAATAATTCCAAGGGAATGTAGTTTACTGCAGGTGACTTGTTGCACCTAAGGTCTTTCAGTGCTTTGTAAAATTATTGTTGCATTATAATATCTCTCATCCTGTCATCATCTACTTCCTCTTTCCTTTCCACAATACTATCTTTAAGTCTGTTTCATTTGTATAGAACTAGTGTATATTCATTCTGCCTTTGAGACTTCTCTTCTTTACTGAATACTGGCTTGACATCTGAGCTCTCTTTTCTCAAAAGGTTCCTTCAGTTTTCTTGTAGGTAGCAAGTATCTATTTCTCCCATCATTTACAACAGTCTCTTGGGACACTGCTTCATAGTGAAAGAGCACTTGGCCAGTGCAGTATGATCTTTTACACTAAAACCCAGCTGCAAGACTGCCCAAATGTGAGGTATTGATCCACATCTCCCATTCTCGGACCATCTGTCCATGGGCAGGCATATCAGCTGGAACAGCGTGGTCCACAGCTTTGTATTTTTTCTGCAGGCATTCCTGCTTTGTCATTTTGCACTTCCTGTCAGTCTCAGTTCTTAAGTGTTTGTGCTCCCTTTTGTGTGCTGTATTTGTTGCATCTTTATTCTGTTAGAAGTTTTGTAAAAACGTATACACCATTATTTTTTATGAAGTGTATTCCTGCAGAATTTTACAGTTGCATGTACTGTGAGAGGTAGTGCTAGTGCTCAAAAAGATAAATCTGATATTTGTTTTTAATTTGTATGTAAAATTTAACATACAATTTGAGAACATCTTAAAGAGTTACGGGTTACAGTGTATATTCTGACCAGTATGCATTATCTCTGATTGCCACTGTATAGAAATACTGTGTAAGTGACATTTCTCTTGCAGGCAGCAATTGGCATTGCAGACCTTTGTGTTCAAGCAATGCAGACAGAGGGAACCACTCTCCAAGAAGCAAGAGATAAGATCTGGATGGTTGACATTGATGGTTTGCTAGCCAAAAACAGACCTGAGGGCAAACTGGATGGTCACAAGGCATATTATGCTAAGGACCATGCAGCCACAAAGAGTCTTGCTGCTGTTGTGAAGGAGATCAAACCTTCAATACTAATTGGTAATCCTTCCTTCTCTCAAACATACTGCAGAAGTGGATTTTTTTGGTATATTTATTCTGTCTTGAACTGCTTGTCGCGTTACTGATTTAGGTGCCACATAACGTATCCCATTTCTTGTTAAATGATAAACAGATTACTGCCTGGAAAAATTTTAAATGTTGAATATGATGTGGTTGATGTTTGTATTTCAGTCAATGCCCATTTATGCCCACTGCTATTACAAACATTTTTCCAAAATAAGGTCAGCAAAGTGCAAAGACTTTGAGACTAACATAAGTAAATGAGGGACAATTTATTATAACTATTTCTGTGATTTCAATACATCTGACTGTGTGAAACAAACTGATTCAGACTCGTAAGACTGCTTTGTGTGTTTTACTCATTGAGTACGCAGCAAACAGTGGGTGTGGCACTTTACATTGTGCCTATTTAAAGACGTGCACAGTAAGGTAGTCACAAAATATATATAAAAAAAAACAAAGCAATTTTATAGTCAGTAACAATGTATAAGATAGGAATTGTGAGCAATAATTTCAAGCTTTTGATGATACATTGATCAACTATTAACAGTGTATTCTTAAAATCACCATGATAGGTTACACAGTATGATCCCGCTTTTACGTTCCCTGAGTTAACGTTTTTCTGTCGTTTATGAAATTTTTTATTGGTCTTGTTGTATTTCCTATGCCCACAATGTTAATTTTCACCCAATTTTGCATCAACATATTTATAATTTTCCTGCAATTTACACATCACGAAAAATGTTTGTGGAGAAAAAATGACGCTGGCATGATGTTGACCATCCGGTAGTGTTTACAAATATTATGTCTTTAAGTTTGTTGACACCAGGGCACTCTACTCAGCTGATTTGAACCGGTAAACGTAAAAGTTGGAACAGTTCATGCCATATCTCCTGCCACTGCCAAACTCTACTTGATGTGGTGGAACGAAGATATCATGACCAATTACAACCATTTCCAAACTGTCTCTACTTTCCAAACAGTCTCTACTGCGGAAACGCAATTTCATGATTGTTGTGATTATTGTGACACCTTTGCCGAACCATATTTAGCATGTTTCGGCGTACAGCCACTTGGAGTGCTAGTTGACACTGTCATTCACTTTTCATTGCTCAAATATTTTTAGTTTAAGCACAGTGCCAGTTACGTATTTTATTCATGCTGAGCAAAACGTCTTTTGAGAATTTATTCTCGTTGTCAAGTGGAGTATTTACGTATGTATTTTTTGTGATGTTACACAAACAATGTGAGTGACTGTGTGTGTGTGTGTGTGTGTGTGTGTGTGTGTGTGTGTGTGTGTGTGGCGGGGGGGGGGGTACGGGAGTATCCTGCACCTTTTTTTCAATCACATAGGATTAATGCATTGTTACAGTGACCAAAATTAACCTTTTCTTGAAAGAGAGGCCAGTTCTGCATATTCAGTACCGTAAGTAACGGTCATTTCATAAGGTCAGATGACCCTTCTTCTTTTGATCATCTTCTGTTTTTCAATTCCCCATAACTTTTTTTGTAGATGTCTTGTTTTGCATCCATGTAGTGGTAAAAAGTATGATCAAACCTACTAACCACGAATACATCCGTTTAAACAGTTGCAATCCATTTCATACCAAGAGGTCTCTCCCACACAGCCAAGCCACCAGATGTCGTTACATCTGTAATTTACTCCCTCTCTCCAATTATGCCAAGGGTCTCATGGGGGCTTTCACAGACTGAAATTACCCTCCCAACCACCTCTCACATACCTACCGTCTGGTCACAAAGGAGCACTCCTCTCATGACTCAATAACACCCAGAACTGGAGGAACTGAATCACATTCTCTGCCAAGGTTACAACTACATCTCATCAAACTGTGATATGAGGAATATCCTCCCCATTCTCCTTCCAATCCGACAGTGCTATCTGCAGCACAGCAAACCTACACAATATTCTTGTCCATCCCTACTCCACTAGTGCTCTAAAGCCCATGCCTCTTGGCTCGTATCACTGCAGGAGACATAGGTGTGTGTGTGTGTGTGTGTGTGTGTGTGTGTGTGTGTGTGTGTGTGTGTGTGTGGGAGAGAGAGAGAGAGAGAGAGAGAGAGAGAGAGAGAGAGAGAGAGAGAGAGAGCGAGCGAGCATGGGGTCCCGGGTTGCGGCGGGGTCAGGGATTTTCACCTGCCTCGAGATGACTGGGTGTTTGTGCTGTCCTCAGAATTTCATCATTATTCATGAAAGTGGTGAGATTGAACTGAGCAGAGGTTGGGAATTTGTATGGGCACTGATAACCACGCAGTTGAGTGCCCCATAAACCAAACATCATCATCCTCTAAAAGCAGAAAATGGAAACACCTCTGTGAACGCCCCCAGTTGCTCTGGCATCTGGAAACAAGGATTTTTGCAAAGGAGGAGGAAAAAATCAAAATTTCATAAATGCATAATTCCTGGTCAGTGACAGATACAAATTCACCCATGGTAAACACACCTTGCTGGAAGCAGCTCCTTCTTTTCCATAAAGAAAACAGTGGTCCTTCGAGAATAATGTACATGAAAATTATGGTTTGATGAAAACTGCCTTGGCTTTCTTTCATCATCCCATTTTCTTGGATATGTAACTATAGAATATGTGTTGAAGTAGGTGCAGAACAACCTTTGTAATCAGCTTTTTTGTTTCAGGTGCATCAGCTGCTGGAGGAGCCTTCACACCAGAAATTTTGAAGGATATGGCATCTTTCAATGAGAGACCTGTTATATTTGCTTTGAGCAATCCAACAAGTAAAGCTGAGTGCACTGCTGAACAAGCATATACAAACACAGAGGTGAGCAATTCTGCAACTGTAAATAACTGAGAATAACATACATAAACAAGAGAAAGGATCCATTAGTATTTGTTTGTAGAATTAGTGATAAACCTCTGTTGTCTTGGTAAATATCCAAGACAATATTACAAAACTCTATGAAATAGAAGAAACAATTTGCTATGTGAGGCTCCATAATGTGCATGTAGACTTATTCGTACAGGGTAAAATTTAAGAAAAATTAGTAAAAAACAGTCTTAATTGCATGGATGTTTATTAAAATATATCCAATTTCAGCTACTAGTAGTAGGTTCCTCGGATTATACATTATCCGGATGATGCTGACAATGATGTTGTTTGGAACAGCTGTGCTGACCCCAGTCACAGTTTTGCTGACTAGTGTCAGCACAGTTGTTCCAAGCGCCATCATCAGCCGGATGGCCTACTGTTGGAGGCTGAAACCGATCATATTTTAAAAATGGCTATGTGCATGAGACTATTATTTACTAATTTTACTTACCTGACAGATCACTTAAATCCCAATAATGTTATCTAAAATTACAAAATTTAAGACCTTATGCTTTTTCTACTAGTTTTGCTATAGCTGTGATCTGTTAACTGCAGAGATTTTTCAGATGAATATAGTGCAGGAGTCTCAGGTTTCCACTAAATAAAAATAGTTGAAAGGTATTGGTTCTTCACAGTTGTCTTTGCAGTCTCGCTACATTTCAGTGAGTTGTCTGACTGGGGGAGCTCGTTCTTGGGGGCATAGTATGCTCCAAGAAAAGATCTTCGACAGTCAAAAGTGAGAGGTTAGTCAGTCAAAAAACAGTAATGCCAGAAAATCTCACCAAACTACTCGAGGGAAGGGACTACAAGTGGACAAGTGTTAATAAAAGCAATTCATATCAGTTGACAGCTCTTAATGGCAGGTCTGTGTCCTTTGACAGTTTTAACTGACTAAATATCCCCATAACAGACGATTATAGAAATCCTTAATTCTCTCTCTGATCTGTAAACAAATTGCCAAAAAAAGCTTGTTGTTCAAGGCTACCACAATATTTTAAATAGCTAATTAATTAATTAATTAATTGACATTTCAAATTCTTTAAATGCCCTATTGAAGGAGCACTGTCTTGGATGTGTAGAAAGTTTTACATTAAAAGGCAGAAGAAACCACTTCTGACTATTTCTGTAAAGTGTACTAAGCATAAATTATGACTAGGGCTAATGTATTCTTTCTGATAGTTATGTTGATCCCTTCTACGTTTCTTCATATGTGTGTAATAGGAGAAAGAATTCTACTTTGAAAAATTCACTGCTCCTTCTGCTATAGCTCTCAGCTACTGTTTTATCGATATTTCAAACAAAGAATTTATGTACCTGAAAACAGACCACCATCTGCTCTCTCGGTACTGACAGAGCCAAGATTTATTTAGTACAATCATAAGCATTGCGCGGAACTTACATTCCTGAGTCCAAACATTCTGATAAATTTTAGAAGTGGCTAATGACCAGACACCTGAAAACCTAGTCCGAAATATTCTTTGCGTGTTTTCTCTGTCAATAAGGCATATCGGGATGTTACAGTACACCTTGCTGTCAGCACAACCTCAGTGTTCCCCCAGAGACTACGATGTTAACAGATGACCAATACTCACATTCATGCTTGCAGATTCCCTGCCATTTGCAAATTCAGTGATCCAGTTGTAAACAGTATTTTATACAAGAGCTTCCAGACAATACACTTGAGTTAAACATTTATTAATATCTATCTGTTTTGACTACTTGCATCTACAAAATGCATGTGGTCCATTGTTGTCTGTGATAGTCGCCTTCCATCATGTCCATAGCTTTCTCAACATAACAACCCAAGTGCTGTCCCCACTGTTCATTACTGCTGTCTGCTATCTGCATGGTGTACTAGAATCAGTTCATTGTCCTACAAGTGGACATGCCTACATTTTGAGTGATATTTCTAAAACAATGTAATTCTGCATCATTTATGAAAGCCCACAGAAACTTCAGAGCAGAAGCTGATGACTGGGGTCCTGCTGTTGACGGAAGCTTCCGGAAGGCTGTTCCACTCCCAGGTCATTGGCATGTGGGCGTGGTGGTTTCAGATGGGTTTGGCGTCTGCTGAATTGCATTATCAGCAGGAGCGATGACCAGTGGGCTGACTGTACTGCGACCTGATTACAATTCTGTGCTGCAGCAGACATGCTGTTTTTTTTTCCATTATCATGGAGCAGAGAGAAGCACTTTTTGTGTGTCACTGTTTGCTTGTCCTCCTTCCCTTTTTATGTTACATTGTGTACACTGCCTCATTTTGTGATGCTCACATATAGATTTCATAGGTTGTCCTTTTTCTAGTACCCCATTTTCACAACTTAACTTTACTCACAGTGGATGAGTCACATTTCAAGGATACCGATATGAGTACTGTGGGCTCACTGGTTGGAGAAGGGGGGGGGGGGGGGGAAATAGGGCAACTGGGCAACTCTGTGTCTGAGGTAGCAGTACATAAAATACATTATTATCAGAATTAGGCAGGCAGCTGGTGATGACCTGGTTGTGGTGTTCGGTCCAATAATTTTTCATATGACCTAACATGTTTTCTTTGGTCACATGACCATTTTATGGCCCCATCATCTGGTCCAAGGAAGCTACAAGGATTAGGTCTAGTGTGCCAAGTAAGTAGGTTGTAGTTTCCTTGTGTAGGATTTGGAAGAGTAGGTCTCGCAGGTACATTAACAAGTAATTGGTGTTTAGGGTGGTGGTTCTGGCGATAGTGGCAGGTAACCTGAAAGCATTGTGTCCTTTTATCAGCATTCGTTGCACCTCCTGTTCTATTCACTGAGCACTGCCAAAATGACCATTCGTAGCAGGTACAAATGATAACTATCAGTCTTGATGCTGAGAATGGCCAGTGTGACCCTGGGTTTTGATAGAATTTGGCTTCCCCTGTAATAACCTCCCTGGGGCACTCTATCGCAGGTTTCTTGGAATGAAACCACGTGTACTCACATGACTCGGAGACTGTGTGTATTCTTGGATGGGGGTAGACAATGACATGCATGGTTCAGCACTGAAATAATTCTGAGGTGAAGAGTAGGGTGTGTGACTTTCTATCAGGTGATACCAATAATATTTCATGTATCCATAAGTACACAAATTTCTTCAAGATCCCCATGCTACTGAGCAATGGTGGATGGCAAAACACTCAAATTGGCAATCTTTATACTTAGTGGTAACTGCACCCAGCTCTTAACCTGGTTCCTTCTTGCATACCGTCCACACTTTCCATATGGTAGTGGAATGGTAAGGACTCCTCTATTGCTGCTAACAATTCTAAGGGTGCTGGCAACTCACTTCAGTTTTACATAGTCCTTCCAAGAACTGTGCAGGAGGTAAGCTCATCAGTGTCAAGTTGCTACGGGGAGCATGGAGGAGAGCTTCCTGCAGCTATGTGACTCAATGCGTGTATCAGTGACACTTCAGGTGAGAGTATGTAAAACCTTCACAATGATCAATTGTGTGAAATTGACAGGTATGTTTACCATGTTTTCGTGGATACTTGTGAGCTGTGCAGTATGCATTTCAAGATCTGGTTCCCTTCCACATCTTGTCTGGCATCATGAATTTTAATATATCAAAGGTATCTTTGAACTGTCAGTCTTGATTTTCTACCCATATATTGACAACCATGCTTAATGACAACTGATGTTTTGATATTACTGCATCCAGCTGCTGTGCAAATAGTACCCCATTAGACACAGGACTGATTTTAAGTCTCTTTGCCAATTTGTATCTGCCCAACAGCCTCAGCAACAGCACAGTGGTGATGCCTCTTTCTCTCATATTCCCCTTTGTCTTGTGCTTGACAATCGGAGCTCGAGTTGCTACCCTCTGTTCTTTGTCTTTACATTCTGGGCTGGATCCAGGCTACTTCCAGTGGAAAGTGGAAATTCTCTGTTAGTTTGCTTGTCCTAAGAGCACAGGAATGAGTGGGGACAATTGCAGTTACAACCTGTTTCACTTTCCTGGTTCTGCATTTCTTTCTCATATTTTCTTCAGCCACTTACTATCTCCCCCTCCAGGAGGAGCAACCAGTAATTTAGAAAGTGTATCAGGTTCACTCTGAAAGGAACAAATTTCTCCACATGCAGAATTGTGCTTTGGGTCAGGAGATGTAGCTCTACATTAATTAGAGACGTCACCTCGACTACCTCACAAAGTCTGTGGTAACAGGAAATGAACTCTTTAGTTCTTATTTCAGCATGTAAGGATTAGATAGCATTACCGACTGCCTGATGTGGTATTTAGACAATTTAGCCTCTTGCTGTGGCTGCCTTCCTGTCTTTATAGAGCCTTTGTGTTCACCTTTTTGACCTTATGGCAGATAAATTTTAAACTTCTTGCAAAATTTTGAACTGAGGATTATCTTCTCCTGAGGTAGATTGGCATAATTCAAAAGGAGAGGCCATTTCTCAGTCAAAAATAACCTCATATGGGGACAATCCAAAGTTTTCATGGGTTGAAGAGTTGTACATGGCCATGACAAATTTTAGAAGCATGTCACAAGTATTATGGCTACTATTTACATAATAACTTAACATTTTTCTTATTGTCAGTGAATTCATGCAGTTCTGCCATTTGCTTGTGGATGTAGTGCATGGTTTGTAATTTCTTTATACATAATAACCAGAATAATTGCTTTAAAATCTCAGGCATAAAGTTTGTGCCTTAGTCAGTTATAATAGTATCTTGTGTTATGAACTTCAGTAACAAACAATTAACCATAGCCTGTGCCACTGTTTCTGATTTTTCATATGGTATGTCAATTGTGGCTCAGTAACATGAGAAATGCAATTATAGGCAACACATATTGATTCCTTGCTGGTGTTTGTGTGAAGTGGCCAAAGATGTCTTAGTCTTATGATTTGGAATGGTCTATCCTCCTTATCTAACCTTTTTAATGACAATCACTGCTGACTCATCCTTACACTCTGAATGCAAGGAATGCAGTTCTTTACGTAATGCTCTACATCTCATTTTCTTTTGGGCCACCAGAAATTATCCACAATGTGGCACTCTGTGGGGAACTACACATTGTGTCCTGCTGCTCAGATTGTCTCCTAAATCGTTTGTATGCATGAGGAACAACAGAAGGCGTACAACACTACCTTGGGGAACGCCAGAAATCACTTCTGTTTTACTCTATGACTACGAACTGCGACCTCTCTGACAGCGAATCATGAAGTCAGTCACATAACTGATAAGATATTCCATAAGTATGCAATTTCACTACAAGCCGCGTGTATGGTGCAGTGTCAAAAAATCTAGAAATGCGGAATTAATGTGAAATCCCATGCCACTCAACATTCGTTTGAGTAAAGAGGTAGATGTGTTTCACAAGTACAATGTTTTCTAAATCTGTGTTGACTGTGTATCAATAGACCATTCTCTTTGAGGTAATTCATAATATTCGAACTTAGTATATGTTTCAAAGTCCTGCTGCATATAAACATTAATGATATGGTCCTGTAATGTAGTGGATTACTCATACTACCATTCTTGAGTATTGGTGTGACCTGTGCAACTTTCCGACATTAGGTATGGATCTTTTGTCGAGTGAACGGTTGTGTATGATTGTTAAGTATGGAGCTATGGAAATGGAAATGCCATGTGGCTAGGGCCTCCCGTTGGGTAGACCATTCACTTGGTGCAAGTCTTTCAAGTTGATGCCACTTCGGCGACTTTCGTGTCAGTGGGGATGAAATGATGATGATAAAGACAATGCAACACCCAGTCCCTGAGTGGAGGAAATCTCCAACCCAGCCGGGAATCGTTAGGTATGACATTCGATCGCGCTGACTTCTCATCTGCCAGGGGCTATGGAGCTATTGTATCAGCATACTCTGAAAGGAAACTAATTAGTGTACGGCCTGGACTGTGGAAGACTTGCTTTTCGTATGTGATTTAAGTTGCTTCACTACTCCGAGGATATCTACTTCTACATTACTCATGTTGGCAGCTGTTCTTGATTCATATTCTGGAATATTTACTTTGTCGATTTTGGTGAATGAATTTCAGAAGACTGATGTTTAGTAACTCTGCTTTGGCAGCACTGTTGTCTTCAATATTTCCATTGCTATCGCGCAGAGACGGCTTTGATTGTGTCTTGCCGCTAGCATACTTCACATATGACCAGAATCTCTTTCGATTTTCTGCCAGGTTTTGAGACAAAGTTTCATTGTAGAAACTATTGTAAGCATCTTGCATTGAAGTTCGAGCTAAATTTCAAGCTTCTGTAGAATATCCCCAATCTTGGAGATTTTGCATCCATTTAAATTTGGCATGTTTTTTACGTATTTTCTGCAACAGTTTTCTGACACATTTTGTGTACCAAGGAGGATCAGCTCAATCATCTATTAATCTTAGAAGAGTAACTGCTTATTAAAAACCTAATGATTTTTGTGATCTCTCTTAACAGATGATTTAACAACACTGATGTCTGGCAATGGAGTATGCATAGCCTATCTAGGTTGGTTTAACGTATCTGCTTTCACTGTATCACTTTATGTTTCTGTGTTTCAAACTGCTGTTAGGAAGAATCAACTGAATTTAGTAGGCAATTAATTTTATGTTTTTTACACTGCTAGAGTCATCCAGGAGGTGAATATCTTTTGACTTTTATTCATTTCACCCTCAATAATGCTCCAAATTGCCTTTCCATTGCAGTTTAGATTTTGAATTTTTTGTGCATAGTACATGGTTTTAGCCTTTTTCATGACACATATCAGAATGTTTCAAGACTTCTTGTAGTGTATTTTTAAGTGTTAATTAGAGTTAGTTCTCTGCATTAAATAAAAATCTCTTCGTAGCACCAAGTACTTGGATCCCAGATGTTAGCCACGCTTTTGCTCAACATCCGTTGCAAATGCCCCTGATATGTTGTATATGAAAACTGGATCCATAATGTTATAAGAATATTTTGAGTGAAGAATTTAATTTCTCCCTACTGTGTGCTCTTTGTAAATGTCTTTCAATTTTTCATCTTGTAAATTCTCCCTGAATGTGTAATTGAGTCAGCAGTTACTGTTCATGAAATTTTACAGTTGCTGTTGCACTCATTTCTGCTTTTGTTGGAAATGTTGTTATGGTGGTTAAACTAAAACTGGACATCATTAAGTCAAGGTACCCTTAATCAGAAATATTTGAAATGATTCTGTATTGGTATCCTTACATAGTCACTTCCTAGTTACTTTTAAGTATTATTATACCCATTCTAATTGCTTAATGAAGTTTAAAACATCTCCTGTTGGATGCACATAGACACTCGGAAAGACTTTGTTGTATATTTGAGTCTTTTGCTGAACTTCAGCACTCAAAGATTGTTCAATGACATATTCACAGAGGCCTACGGCCTGGTACTTCATTCCACTTTTTGTGTATATAGCCTCTTAGTACTGCCAGGAGACACTTCGTTTTACTTCAGTTGCTGTGCCCAGTTGTCTCATATTAGATGATTTATTCCAGGATTTGTGGTAAAAGTTCAAAGAAGGCCATTCTCGCATAGGCATACTGTTAATATTTGTCTTCGTGGCACCAGCATTGATTCACCCAATTCCTCATCATACCATCGAATCTGTTAGTGGTATTCCACTAGTTCACAGCTCCAAACATGTAACATGAAATAGTGTTCAACATGAAAATTACTGCTGTTATTTATTTTCATAATGTCGTGGTTAGAATAAAATGGTTGGAATAAAACAATACTGCACTCCATGGAGTGAAAATTGCAATTTCTGTGTGTGGAAATGAATTATGGAAATGGCACATAGTTTTCAGAAAAGAAGGAAAAATAATTAAATTGCAAATACTAGCAACGTATGGGTTTAGATGGAATTAAGTTTTCTTCATACTGATTTTCTTTTACAGGGCCGCTGCATTTTTGCCAGTGGTTCTCCGTTCCCACCTGTACAGCTTGATGGTAAAACTTACTATCCAGGACAAGGAAACAATGCCTACATTTTCCCCGGCATTGCATTAGGCGTTATTGTCACAGGCATTCATCATATTGAGGAACAGCTGTTTCTTATTGCTGCACAGGTAAGAAAATCTTTACTACATACACAGTTTAAACAGTAATTGAATTGAACTTTAAAACTTCCCTGACCAGTACAGATTGTTCTATAAAATTTCGGGAAAACTACCATGTGTCTGTAATGGGCTGGTTTGATATTTTGGCCCAGAGTCTTCTGGCCATATTTAGGTGAATACTGATGAGCAATAAATTGAGCTCTCCAATTTAATATCCTGCCAGCACATGCATGGTATCCTAGTTAGTATTGTGCATGTGCTTCTACTGTAAGTCTGTGCGCTGCGCTGAGCGCCATACGTGGTGAAAGCTTGCCTCTTAGATATCAAAATGATTGTTTCCACATGGTAAGATTGCAGGAGGATGCTGATTACGTGGGGCATGAAGTTTTTGTATAATTAGATTCCATGCAGAATTTAATTGGAGACGGCTGTATCGATTCAGACAATTGTATTTTCTAGTGGTTCATTGATGAGTGAGCTCTGAAAGTGTGACATATGGGCCACAAGTTTTGTTTAATTATATATCATAAGATGACCTGTGGAAATACAGTGTTCAGCAATAGTTGACTTACTTCCTTGGAGAAGGCAAGTATGTCACTGATGTTCTATATTACGATCTTGCAAGTGCACATCATTTGCACTATATCAGATTTGACGGATTCACGTGGAATCCTGTAAACACCAGCTTTGTTCAAGTCTAAGTAATCTTTAACAGATCCCAAAAGAGCTGATATTTTGGAAGGAGGTCAAAAGATTACTTTAACTTTATGTTGTCTTAATATTCTGCTTGTTTTAGCAGAAGCATTTCCAATCTATGGTAGACAAATGGTCGTTTTGAATGCCTCATCCTCTTCCTGTTGTGTTGTTTGTATGTCTGTACTTGTTGAGGTGAATATCCCTAGTTCAAGATCACAGTTTGGAGGTATTCCAGTTCCATTTGCAGGCTGTTGGCATCTAAGGAGCGAGCACTCGCCTCAGCTATTTTAAAAATAACAGTATTTTGGCATTACATTGAGGACACTTTTATAATTTGACCTTACCGTTTGGACAGTCTCAGGGTTCCTCCAACACCTGGCCCTATATGAAACAATAAAATTTGCTATGTAGGTGGAGAAAGATGGTTGCTTATGTTTTTAGATGTGTTGGTGCGAAGTGAGAGTGATGGCTTAATTGGGCATTCAGTGTATTTTGAAAGGGCACTCATACTGATCTTTATTTACAATCTACTGGTTGCCACCATCCTGCACAAACAATGAGTGTTCTGAAGATCTTGATCCACCGAGCCCATACCATCTCGGATGCCAGTAGCCTGCAAATGGAACTGGATCACCCCCATACTTTGTTCTTGAACAACGGACATTCATCTTGACAAGTATAAAGAATGCTACAGACGTGCAAATGACAGAACAAGGAAGAGGATGAAGCCTTCAAAATGACTGCTTGGCTACCAGGTATCGGAAATGTTTCAGGTAAAATAGGCAGAATATAAAGAAGACATAAAGTTAGAGTAATCTTTTGACCTCCTTCCAAAATATCAGCTGTTTTGGGATCTGTTAAAGATTACTTAGAGTTGTGCAAAGAAGGTGTTTACAGTATTCCGTGTGAATTTTGCCACCTTACATAGGACAAACAACGTGCACTGTGCAAGATTGTGTTATAGAACATCGGCGGCACACTCGATTTCTCCAAACAAATAAGTTGCTGAACTCTGTATTTACTCATCATTTGATGAAATATAATGAAACTACAATTGTGGCCCATACATCAAACTTTTGGAGGTCAATCATCAATGAATTAGTAGAAATATAACTGTCTGAATCACTTATGAATCAAAGTGGCTGTTTCCAATTATATTCTGCATGGGATCCGATTATAGAAAAACTTCATGCCCTGCGGCATCATACTGCCATCTTACCATGTGGAGACAATCGTTTTTGTATCAAAGAGGTGAGCTCTAACCATGTATGATGCTCAGAGCAGCACAAAGACTTACAGGAGAAGCATGTGCTGTCAAACAACATATCCGTAATGCCAACTAAGATACCACGCATGTGCTGGTGGAGTCTTAAATAGGAGAGCTCAGTGTATTGCTCGTTAGTATTCACCTGAAGATGGCCAGAAGACTTTATGCCAAAATATCATACCAGAAAGTTACAGACATCGAAGTTCACCCAAAATTTTGTAGAACAACTGAATTCTTTGTAATTTTTCATAATAACCTTAACCTTCTGTAAAGGACCTCAAAGGTGCATACATATTAAAGGAGACAGTATTCATTGGGAAAAATATATTAGCAAAGTAAAATATTGTAATGCTCATCTTGAAGTAGTCTTTCAAATTTGTTAAGAAATTTCTTTTATTTACATTTGATTGCATCTCTAGCCATCATAATGTCACTGCTTCTCTAATATGTTTGTTTGCTTGGCAGTTTTCCACAGCAGCTGTTGAAATCAGTTATTATTGGTTTCTCCGTCTTGAGCTTATTGCAGTTTATTTAAATAGAGCTTTACACCAGATGTGTCTCACTTTTATTTATAAAGCATCTTCTGTGGTTATTTTGCAATTTGGATACATATGTTTGTGCATTTTTGGTTGTTTGAATCTAAAACAGAATTTTTGTTTCGAGTTGTAAATAATGCAAATGCAGAATAATAAAAAGTGCAGAAAGGCAAAACTGTAAAGTGTACACCTGAAACAGTCTTTCGATGTCAACCTCTGCTAACAAAGGGAGAAGAAGCAGTGGTTTGGAGAAAATGTAAACAAGGGGCAGAAACACTATAAGTACAGTACAAACCAATTTCATACACACAAATGCTGTTTTTGATCTAAAACACCCATAAATGTACAAACATATGTATCTAGTTTGCAGAATAACCACAGAAGATGCTTCATAAAAAAAAAGTGAAAGACGTCTGCAGTAAAACTCTCTTTTAAATTGCAGTATGCTTAAGACAGAGAAACCAATAGATTACTACTTCTTTATTATTAGTCTTTGTTAATTATTGTGTAGACATTTTGCTCCCACCCTCATCTTTTTTTCCCGTGCATCAATCATCAAGTTTCTTCAGGATTTTTATACTTCTGAACTTCCATTTCTCTAAAGATAATAAAATCGCTGGTGAACAGCCTCAGAGCTATTGTAATCATCATGATGCATGTTGTAAAGATATTCTTGAAGTACAGCTAATATAATTTCTACTCTCAGCAATTCGGTTGCAGATATTCCATAAGCTCATAATGTCATTCATTGTTTAAGACAGAACCGAAGACCTGATGAAAGTAAAGAAAAAAAATGTTAGTTTGGCTGATGACTTCAGGACATGAACAAGTTTTCGGATGGTCAAGATGCAACTCTGCTCACTGCTATGTACCAGCTAATTATAAAATATATACAGCCTTGTTCAGTTTGGCTCAATTATCTTAGCTGGAGTCACCTATTTTAAAAGTGTATATTTCTTTATTTTTTGTTAGTATCTAATCTTGTGTAAATTATGGATCATGCCTTATTGTTGAATGTTTATTGGCAACTCTTTTGTTGAAGCTAATGTCACTCCAGTGTTACAGTAGTTCATTGTTAAATTGTTTAGTGTCTCCAAAAATCAATCATTAACATTGTTATGTTTGTTTGCCTTTACCAAACAGTCAACACTAGACAAGAAAGAACATACATTGTCAGGTATTTACGAGGCCTTATACATTATTTTCTAGGTTATCAGGACCTTCATAAGTCACTAAGACTTTTTTTTCTTTCAGGCTTAGGTGGAACAGTGTTCCTTATTGAGGACAAGATGCTGAGGCATTCCATCGAATGTTTTTATTTAAATTAATGTTTGCATTGATGTAAAATTCATTATGGAATATAGTATGTACTGGAAACGTAGGTAGATTGCTACTCCAAAAGTAGGAGAGGTGTGAAGAAAAAGACAGAAAATTTAGTTTATATTCAACAGTTCAGTAAACAGCCCTGTAGATATGTTTTTCAGTAAATTAACAGTATTTTTTTCGAAATTCGTTCCACTTATAGGTACATGTTATCTGCTACTGCAAATATAATAATCTTTTTTTTTTTGTGCCTTATATCATCATCACAGAGGGGTTTAAATAGTTTTGTTCCCTCTATGACACTTCATTTGCTCTAGCATGCTTTAGGTTGTCGTAAGAGTGCAGTAATGTTAATTTAATTTTTGAGACTGCAGTGAAATATTTCATGTTTATTCAGTGTGTTTTCACAGCTTTGTATTACTGTCAACAAGATGGAAGCATTTTTGTTTTAAGCAGTACATAATTGCAACCATTTAGTAATAATTCATGTAGGGGTTGTGAAAGAAATTTGGCCACTATGGATGGTTTTGTCATTTGCTATATGAGAGAGACAAAATTAATATCCCCACTCCATTGGTTGTTTTGTAATACACTCTGAATTTTTAGTGCATTTCAAAAACTGGATGTCAGTGCATAAGCAGAGCAATTAAGAATGTTCTAATAGTGATGTTGGTGTTAAAGAATCCTTATTTATTTATTTATTTATTTTGTTGTTTATTTCAGACAGTTGCAGACCATGTGACTGATGCTGATCTGGCTAATGGAAGACTGTATCCTCCTCTGGGGTGCATAAGAGAATGTTCAGTCAACATTGCCACACGTATAGCAGAGTATGCATACAAGAAAGGTAAAAACCTTATTGATTCACACATTTTCTTGGTATTTACATTTTGATCTATAACAGAAGTATAGATCTTATGGTATAAGTGGTTCTGACTAGAGATTGAAGTCTTATTTTGTTTGCCGGTGTAACGAATCAGTTTGTTGAAATTTATCTATTGTTCCGTACACTCTCAAGACAGATATAGACCATGAAGTACATAAGAAACAGAAATAAATATACAAATTTCTTACAATTGAGCAGTGAATGAAACCCGATACCAAGAGATTACTTAACCTAGCAGGACAGGTCTAAGAATATTTGACTTCCCAATAACTAGACAAAAGACATAATTCCAGGTAAAAATTATCAGAAAGATTGAAACCAGCACTTACAAGTGACACACTATCAACATATGAGATTGAAAGTGGAAGAGCTGTAGGTAGTACAGATAAAGTTCAAGGAGATGCAGAAAACGGTCACCCAAATCACTTAAAAACAGTCACTGAAGGAGAAAAAAGTAAACTGATGATATAAGTAATGGATGAGAAGGGGAAATTAGTAAATATGCAGGATTGGAAAGAGGCCTGCAGGAACTGTTATCCAAAACTTCCTTTCTTGTGTCAACCTGTTCACTTTGTACTAGCACTGATACCCAATGTCTTCAATTATTTGCTGGACACATTCCTGTCTCCTTCTTCCCCTACTGTTGTTATACTCTGCAGCTCTCTGTGCTACCGTGGAAGTTACACCCAGATTACGTACCAAATGTCCTGTTATCCTGCCCCTCCTGCTTATCAATGTTTTCTACATATTTCTATCCCTGCCGATTCTGCAGAGAATCTCCTCATTTATTATCTTATCAGTCCATGAAATTTTCAGCAACCTTCTATATCAGCACACTTCAAATGCTTCAGTTGTCTTCTTGTCCAGTTTCTCCACAGTCAAGGATTCACTTCCATACAATGATGTGCTCCAAATGTATGTATTCAAAATTTCTTCCTCAATTCAGGTCAGTGTTTGATACTAGTAAACTTCTGTTGGTCGTAAGTGCTCTCTTTGCTTGTGGTACTGTGCTTTTTATACCCTTCTTGCTTTGTTAAACATATGTTACTTTGCTTCCAAGGCAGCAGAGTTCTTTCATTCATTTACTTCATAGACTCCGGTTTTGATGCTAATTGTATCACTAATCTCTTCCTGCTTGTCCTCTTTAAGGTAAAGAGTTTTTTTGATTTACTCTCAATACATATTCTGTGCTTGCTCAGTAGATCAATTATTCCATTCAGTATGTCCTATAATTCTTTCTCATTTACACTGTGCATAGCAAAGTCATTAGCAAATCTTTTGGTGATATTCTTTCACCCAGGATTTTATTCCCACTCTAAAATCCTTCTTTTATACCTGTTTATTGCTTCCGTGATGTATATACTGAGTCTGGTCTTAGCAGCCAGAAACTTGGTCATGTGTATGCAAGTTAAGTCTCTCTCTCTCTCTCTCTCTCTCTCTCTCTCTCTCTCTCTCTCTGTGTGTGTGTGTGTGTGTGTGTGTGTGTGTGTGTGTGTGTGTGTGTGTTTCCAATGAAGGCCTTGTTGGCTGAAAACTCATTTCCTGACAGTCTTTTTGGTGTGCATATCTGTGACTCAGCATCTCCACTATATGGAAGTAGCAACTACCCTTTCCATAGTATTGTTACTGAACAAAAGGTGAGATTGGCTGCACCCCTGTCTTAGATTGTTTTTAATACAAGCACTTTGTTATCGGTCTTGGAAGATGCCTTCCAAAGCACTGTCAGACTCACGACTGTAATACTAAATACCCTATGTCTTCCAAACAGATTTCCATTTATTGTATGAAGTCAATACACAGTTCCTCCTCCTCTTGTAGGCCTTCAGTGTACTCATTCCACCTATATGTTCTGCCCTTACCAGTGGAATTCATCTTGTACTCTAAATGTTGACATCTCCTACTGCTCCATTCTCGTCCGTTTCTGAGCATTTTGGTCCGTCTTTCTTTCCTTGATCATTTAAAGTTCCAGTGCACTGTGTCAAAACTGACTCTTAAGCCAGGGTGGAAGAGACATTAATAAGACATTGCAGGGGATAGCATCTGTCAACATTATTAAAGCAGTGAAGTTGCCAAAAGGAAAAATACTTGGGTTTAAAAATGTAAACAAAGATGGCTGAAGTTATCGAATCACTTCTTGCCAAAATGAATTTTGATAGATGATCTGGCTGTTTTTATTATTATTATTATTATTATTTCTTTACTTTCTCAGACGTTAAGTCTGGTTAAAAATGGAAAGTGACGCAGACCTTGATCAAGCGTCACTTCCTTTTAACTGTACGATATATGTTATATTGCATTTAGGAACTTTCGGGTAATTAAACATGTATCAATAATTACAGATTTCTGTAGTTGTATATATAAGTTTGGATGTAGCTGTATTGCATTGATGTACTGGTGGATATTGTGTGGTATGACTCCTGTAGTTGATAGTATAATTGGTATAATGTCAACTTTATCCTGATGCCACATGTCCTTGACTTCCTCAGCCAGTTGGATGTATTTTTCAATTTTTTCTCCTGTTTTCTTTTGTATATTTGTTGTATTGGGTATGGATATTTCGATTAGTTGTGTTAATTTCTTCTTTTTATTGGTGAGTATGATGTCAGGTTTGTTATGTGGTGTTGTTTTACCTGTTATAATGGTTCTGTTCCAGTATAATTTGTATTCATCATTCTCCAGTACATTTTGTGGTGCATACTTGTATGTGGGAACATGTTGTTTTATAAGTTTATGTTGTAAGGCAAGCTGTTGTTGTATTATTTTTGCTACATTGTCATGTCTTCTGGGGTATTCTGTATTTGCTAGTATTGTACATCCGCTTGTGATTATTATTATTATTATTATTATTATTATTATTTCTGTCATGTCAACTATCATTGCTTCAGCAGTGTTTGATTAATGTTTCTGGTGTTGAGATTTGGTTTCTTACATTTCTTGAGTTAATGCCTGTCAAGAAAATTTTTCTGTCAGCTAATGGCCAAAAATATATTTAATATGAAGCCAGAGAGTGTAAGAATAAGGCTACAGCAGATTCTGTGGGAGAAATGCTACTATTCAGTAGAAGAATTCATAGAGACTGACATGATAATTTGAGCAAGGGGTAATTAATTGTTAGACTTTTATTGTATGTGTAAGGAAATTGTATTATTATTATGATACCATTTTTTAAAATCAGTTTTTGTGATTAATTGTTAGTTTTTTAATTGTATGTGTATTTTTAAATTGTATTATTGTTATGGTACCATTTTTTAAAATCAGGTGTTGTATGTATGTGGTAAACCTTTACCAAAATTTTGACGTGTCTCCTGTACCTGAATCAAATGATTTAGATTATGTATGTTATGAGACTAATAAACCACAATTCACAATTTAGATCCAAGTAACATATAATTTCTGTTTTAAATTTTGACAGTTCTCATTGTCATTACCATTTCTTTCCTATATGTGCAGGTTGAGAATCCCATGTTTCAAGAGGTACAAATTTCTAAAGATTTGTCACTACCTGCAATACTTTCATGTCTTTCTGTTAAGTATACTTTACCTCCTCATTACTGCGTTCTCCAGTTTTGTGTTTATTTTGTAAATAATTTAGGAGTGAAGGTAATAACTCACTGAATAGTAGAGGAATTGAACCATTGACAGGCATATAAACAAGACTGGAAACTTCACAGCTTTCAGACAAATTCTTTGTGAAGCTATAGTACTCACACACACACACACACACACACACACACACACACACACACACACACCTACCTACCTACCTGCCTGCCTGCCTGCCTGCCTGCCTATTCCTGTATTGCTCTATGAAGCAATCTGAATATACAGTGCTGGGACAGCAGCTCTGCAGCTTTATTGCAAGAGGGGTTGTGTCAGGTGGGGTGGGAAAGGGAACAGAGGAGATGAGGAGCAGGAGGGAACCAGCAGATGTACGGGATAGGAATGTGTGAGAGAGAGGCATCAGGTGCATGGGACAGAAAAGTGACACATGGGGACCAGTGCTGACGAGTTTGTGCAGCACGTGATGACAGTGGTGCAGAGTAGGGGTTGTAGGATGGGTAAAGTTACAGTCCCGAGACAGGAGACTAGCAAAACTTGAGGCCAGGGAGACTACAGGAATAAAGGATGTGTACAAGGACAACTTCCATCTATGTAGTTCACAAAAGCTGGTGTTTGAGAGAGAGAAAAACTGACAGCATGGGTTGTGAAGCTGCCAGTGAAATGGAGCATGTTACACTAGCTGTGTGTCGTCAATTAAGCGCTTGACCAGAGTTGCACAGTGGGCATTCATTCAAGTAGACAGCTAGTTGGTGGTCATGCCCAAATACAATGTTGCACAGAAATTGTAGCAGAGCTGGTGTGTAACATAGTTGTTTTCACAGATGGCTCTGCCTCACGGGGTAGAATAAGCCTGTGATTGGATGTGAGTAGGACGTGCTAGGTGGGTGAGTTGGACAGGTCTTGCATCTGGGCCTTCCAAAGAGATACGAGCATATGACAAATGGTTGGGAGTGGGTGTGGCATAGAGATGGACCATGCTAATTACCAACAGTGGCCAAAAGCAGAGTTGACCACCCAGTGGTGAACATGCTGCGAAGCACAATGTGCTTGATTTCATTGACTGCTTCACAACCTCTTGTCATTTGGGTCCTATGTCCCAACTCACTGTATTTTGTCTGTGACATTGACAATCAGATATAGTACATTAACCCTGTGGTGCACTGTGAAGAATGCTGGAAAAGCATGTCGAAAAGCTAGAAAGTTTTCATTTGTGTTCATGTGCCTGTTGGCAATTCAGTGTCTCTGCTATCCAGTGAGTTGTTGCCATTGCTCCTAAATTATTTATAAAGAGTGGAAAAATGTAAGCAACATGCAGAAATGCAGTAACAAAAATTCCTGTTGAGAAGTAGAGTAGGAGGAATGGAACTGGATACTGCAACAAATGCATAAGAGTAATTGTAGCAGGAAACTTATACAAAACTCCGGTTGATTTTCAGACATATCATTTGTGTGTTGCAGGTACAGCATCAGTATACCCAGAGCCCGAGGACAAGCAAGCAGTAGTTTTGTCTGCTATGTATAATCATAATTACGAAGATGCACTACCTGATGTATATCCATGGCCTGAACTTCCTGCATCCAAGAGTGTTACTATAGATAAGCCTACAAAAGCAAGGAGCATAGAGTTGTAGGCCTAAGTAACAGAAAACCCACCAGCAAAGGTAGAAATTCCTTTGTTTTGTGCACCACATGTTACTGTCTGTAGAAAGACGCAAAACCCCTACCCCTCTTCCAATTAACATTTTTTCATCAATAATGTCACCATTAGTGAGCACTCACCATTCTTGTATGTAAATGTTAATGGGAGACTAGATATTAATTTATTTTTATAATTTTTGATATTTTGTCATGTCAGTTAAGTAGAAACTATTTTATTTTTAACAAATTTCATCCATAATGATCTTACTCTTATTAGTTATTTACAGTGACTAATATTTCTGCCTAAGTACAAAATATTACTGTTGTTAAATACTTACTAAAGTAGGTAGCCCCCTTATGAACATATACAGAGGGTTGTCATTACAATTTAACTAACTGAAGCATAAGTACAGTGTGTACCAGAACTATACTCAAAGGCTACAAAGATTTCCATTGATGTCAGTAACACATTATGTGTGTATAAGTGTGGCCTCTACACCCAGTAAGATCTGCAGAAACCTCTTAAGATACTTTGATTTCTTTAAATAATTTATTAGTTTCACTTTTGTTCCAGTGACTAAAGGTAGAAACTGAGTGTATGTTGATCAACAAAGTATATGGACTTTCTTGTTACGTATATTGATTTGTGATACTGTAAAATTTTACCAGTCATACCAGTTCGCTCATTGTTCTTTCTTCTGTCTCCTAATTTTGTGGTATTGTCCTTTGTTATCCAGTTAAAATAAAGTGCTCTAATTAAAGTAAAGGTTAAAAATGGTGTATAAGATACATGTTTCATAAATTTAGAAACCATTGCAGTCTTAATAACAGTGTTTATGATTCTGGTTTTTATTCAAAGTTCCTATAGAAACTTGTCAGATTTGTGTGTTATTTGCTGGAAAAACCAAACTTATTGTGATAGAACGGATCTTTTTAAGCCGTACCATTTTAGTCAGTTCTTGCTTTAGACATGTTAACACTTAGTGTGTGTGTTATGGATTATTGCAGAAACAGTATTAAGAGCATTGTTCATTTTAGTCATATTTTTCTTCTTCTTCATTGCTATCATCATCATTATTTGCAGGTAAATCCAGCATTATAAAAATAGATAAAACCTGTCTGTATTGACTGGATAAAAAGCCACGACCTGGCAAACAGCAATATGGAAAAACTTGTAATGAATGTTAAAGATTCTGAGGCTTATTAAGAATGAAAAATTAAGAACGAAAAATAAGAAACAGTAGCAAGGGAAATAAGACATTCTTTTGAAACACATTGATATTTTCTCGTGTTGCTTTTGGTCCAGTTGCAGTCCATACTTTGTTAAAAGTTTTTTAGCCATCTTCCCTTTTCGGTACCCTTGCACAGTTTATAGCTTTCATAGTTATTTTTGTCTGTGATTATTTATTTATTTATTTATGTATTTATGAGTATTATTGGTGTTAATATCGTTGTGACAGTTCTTCTTACAATTTTGTTTGTTTGTACCGTCAAAGTCTGTTGCGTGTTTTTTTTGGTGAATATTATGTAACTTTAAACCTTGCTATAATGTGTTAAGTGACAACTGACATTTTCCTGTTTTTCTGATGAAGTAATGAAAGATTGGTCTTCTGTAACTGTGTGTGTTATCGGGACTATTTTGATATTAGTACATTTTTTTACTCAGAATTTAATTAATCTTAGTTGTTCATCAACAGTGAATTGTGTTATTTATTATCTGTCCCATTGCGGTAATATTTCATTGAACTGATGTTTAATCAAAACATACTACCCTTAAATATTTCCACTAACAAGTATCCATCCATTTATCACTTTGTTTATGGAGTTGTGTGTTTGTGCAGGTATATACTTGTGTTTTGGATCGAAGAAGAGAATTCGATGAAAGACAGACACATAGTGCCTTTAGTCCTTTTTCTGGGTGTTTTTCCACAATTTGTCTATATTGTCCACATTAAATTTTGTTTAAAATTGACCCTCTGTATGTTTTAATTTCACTGTGCTTTAATAATATATTTTTCAATAAAAATATAAACCAATTACATCACCTAATTTATGGTAATTGGCACACCAATGGTAAAAATGTCTGGCATGCTATGTTTTCTCTTCTTAGTGAAGTTAAGAGTTATGAAGCCTGTGGCTTGGCAGAGGAAAATATTTCACCATTTTGCAATGTTACACCAAAATTTGGGCATTTTATATATATAAAAAAAAAACCTTTTTCTATTTAAAGAAAACATCTATATTATATCGCACTGTTTCACGAAATGTTCTAACCAAATTGGGTAGTTAAATGAAACCATTTCTGAAATAGTGTATTATTGTGTAGTAGTGTTCTGCCAACAAAACCTTCGGAAAACCGAACAGTTACCCCATGTAATCTGCTACAGGTGATTACATTTTACACATCAATTTTATTTCTGCAGTTACCTGTACTGGCTAATGAAGACCGTGTTTCCAGGATATCTTGTAAATGAATATTTTGTTATCCTCAATAGACATACCATTCCACCTATTTCTTTAAATGTTATCTTTCAGTTTGGTAATACATTCTTCCAGTGTGTTTCAGTGTTACACACTCCTGAAGCACTGTATTGATTCAGTGACTGTTACTCTTCCATTTCACACCAGCAATCTACATTCTTTGATAATCTTAAAGCATCCATGCAATTATCATTTCCCAACTCTGATTCCCAGGCAAGCATGCATCTTATTATCTTATTTCCTGATTTTGTTGTTACTGAATATTATTGTTTCTATGTCTAGATGGGTACATGTGTCCATCAAATAGTGGAGAAAACACAAGATGTGTGTTCGACATTATTAATATATGTGCTCTCTGGTTCATTCTGTCTCAGTTACCTGAATTTTGATCTTCTGAAGTTCCATTGTGTATGCTTTGTTTCACAGTTTTACTATTTTGTATCATTCATATTTCTAGCCCTTGTTCATCCCAGAAACATACTTGAATCTGTTAGTTGTTGATACCCGTTTGTTGTTTTGGAGTTGGAATTTTTATGTCAAAATGTGTGCATTCAATTGTAGTGCTCATTACTTCTTATGAAAACAAAGATTTGCTGTCAGATCCCGTTATAGACCTTTTTAATGGTAGAACCTCTTTCTTTGTGAGACAATTCTCACAGTTTTATATCATTGGAAACTACCATTTTTTTTTCATTACTTCAAAGACTTTTCTATGCATAAAAAGTCTATTGTGAGGTTCCTATTTTCCCAGTCCTTCTCGGTTATCAGTGTTGCAGAAAAAATGTTTCTGCAGCACTTGCATATTTCTTATTACCATGTATACTTACTGTAGATGGCACTAATCAACCTTATTGCTATAGTGTTTCTGCTCTCAAGGCATGTGATTTTTACCCCAGCTGTTAATCCCTCATTCTTATATTAGACATTACACCCCAGTTGTTTTTGTTAGAACTCTCCTAAGTTCATCACATAATTGCAATATTACCCTTACTATTATGCCAGAGTAAGTAATGTTTTCACTTTCAGTTCCCTTTCCTCAGACATGACTGGACATTTTGTCAAAGTAAGTGTGCTTATTCCTACTTTTTCCCATGTAAATGTAGCACTTGGTTTCCTGGGATACAGTACTTCTGTAGCTCATTCATAGTTTACTGAAACAGAAAATTTTTGTCTTTTTTCTTTTTACTATTTTTTTACTGTTTGGACAAATAAAATTAAAAAAAGATTGTTATTGAACTTAGTACAGCACAGTGAAATGTATTCTGATGAATATGTTTAAGCATGTCTATGTGTTTGAGTGGATCTCAGATCTTGAGGGTTAAATATTCTTTTAGAATTTCAGTTTGTAACCAGTGTTCAGCTGTCACTTGCATGCCACCTTCCCTTCATTTTGTTTCTCTGGTCTTCCTCATGAATGAGAGTATTTTTGAATAACTGTTGTAACTGAGTCATAAATTTACATCTCTGTGAATGAAAAAGTGAAAATTATTTATTTTGTGTGCTGAAAATTGTGTGTGTGTGTGTGTGTGTGTGTGTGTGTGTGTGTGTGTGTGTGTGTGTGTGTGTGTGCGCACAGGTGCATGCGTGCATGAATCTAATCATCTCTTGATACAAAAACACAGTATAATGAATCTGACCTGTTTTAAAAATATTCTTTCCACATTTTCATGCAGCTTTCTGCAATTTTACTGACAAGAATATCAAAAAGGACTTTCCATGGTATGTTTGGAGGAATTTTGGAGAACATCAGATTTTCATACAATTTATTGTACATTAGTTGTCTGAGATTGATAACCAGACTAAAAGTTAATCTCTGATCTATAATTTCAAAAATTCAATTCCAAACCTGTCTTCAAATAAATGAAGCATTATCTTCATTTAATTTTCATAAGTTACTGACTTTGATGTTCACAAAGTGTTACCATTGCAGAATTTGAAACAAATTTGTATCTTACTCTTTGTGCATGAAGATGGTGGTCTTTATGAAATTGTGATTCATTTTTGTGATATCATCTCATTAATGTTAAGGACAGTGTTTAAAATATATTTTTGTTGTCTTGTAACTATTTCTATTGTGATAGCAGTATGTTAGTAACTGTTGATAATTGTGATTAAATATGTGTTTATAATAAATCCTTAAACAGAAATAATCTTTGGTGTTTTCTAATAGAAATTAAATGTATTAGACTTCTTGAAATGAACATCACTTTCTGTATTCATTGGTTTGGAATGAACAAGTGTGAAGTACAAGATGGAAGACAGCAAAATTTTCATGACACTACAATTAACTTAAAGAATAAGTAACGAAAGTAACGAGTAATAAACTCACATATAAATAGAGGTGGTATTCGTTTAGATACATTATTTTTATCAGAGCAAGTGAATCCATTCATATTGTAACCATTTCATAAATAATGTAAACTTTTTCATTATAATTGTAAATTTATTTGATTCCTAGTTGAAAAACTCAGCATTGACTAGGTATTTGTGTATTCCAATCTTCTATTGGCGCGTCTCTCCTTTCCTCCTGTCTCCATCTATCTTTTACTCCCCCTGTCTCAGTTCATTCCCTTCTCCCCCCTCTCTCTGTCCACCTCCTCATCCACCCCCTCTGTGTACTTACTCACCCCTCACTTCTCTGCCCAATACTCCCACCCCCACCACAGTGGGAGGTTGGTGGTTTTTACTTCCTCAGTATTTCTTTTCAGTTAGTAAGTAATATGTGTACAAAGTTTGGTTGAAATTGATCGATGGACTTACGAGGAGATGTTGAACATAAGTGCATGTGATGCATATTGCACATACATATATCTGATTCTTCATACCATACAACTCCAGATAGAATGTTAAATTCATCTGTGGTATTCAGCTGTATGGCTTGATCTTATCTCCTGAAACACATCGACACAATTATTGGCTCACTGAGTGCTCATTCTCACAACCTGCTTGACGCTGTGAACAGCAAAAATAAGAGACAAATTACACTTCATACTTTTAAAGCAGCAAAGTCAAGTAAATGCAGGAAATAAATACCAATAGGACATTTTTGAAAATTTTTACTTCACCAGTTCTTACCTACACCCGTAACTCTAGTGGTACTGGAGAATCTTATTCCCATAGTATATTTATACAAATAACATTGCGTATTTAACTAACAGGGTTGAAATTGCTCCATGTGTTCCTGAGTTATGCTTCTTTTTTCCAGACAGTAAATAACAAGTAAACCTGCAGTTCCTTAAAGAATCTCACTCCCCCGTATAAAACAGCTTCAAACATTGTTTGCTTTACAAATGAGTTAATGTGTTGAATAATTTATGCTATGCATGTAAGTAAGGAAAGTTTAGAAAGGATTTGAATTTAAGTTAAATGTGTGTTTGAATTCACCAAGTGTTCTTATTTTAAATAACGCACACTAAAAAAGACCAAGTTTTTAGGTTAGTTTTTTGTATTATTTATAGGTTAAAAATTAATTGATAACAATGGCAAAATATATAATTATCTTTCAAAAATATGTGAAGTGAGTTCTTGAGCAGTTTTATCTGTAACAGGAACTTCTGTGGAAAAGTCGAAGTGCTTGATGGAACATGTCTTCAGCCAGGTAATCCACAAAATTTTCGGTGCCTTGCAGTGAAATTTATAATAACCTATCCAGAAATATTAAGCTGTGCCCTTGGGATCCTGCCTATACACACCCTCAGAAAAAAGGCAAAACATTTTTGAAATAAAATATGTGAAAGCTTAGATTTTCTTGTAACTGTACCGGTAACTTTTCCTATTTGTGTGTTTGCACTATGTAACATTGATGTTGCAACTGGCTAACTACATCATGTGTCTGTGCTCCGAGTATCTGCTGTCGTTGGCTGGTAGATCACGTGACTTGAACTGTGATTGGCCGATAGAAATGCTTCGGAAGCTACTATGCTGTATTTGATGCAGTTCATGTTTATACTTTTATAATAGCAAAATATGGTGTGTACATCTTTCTGCATGTTAAAGACCTTCCAAAACACATTGTTTTTTTCCCTGTGTTTCATTTCCTAAGTGCTCAGAAGCTCTATGCTGATGTATAAAACCTTCACCATTCAAAGGCTTCATAAGTTTCACAGCTTTGAGAAAAACTATATTGTTATTTAACCTGGAAAAAAGTACTTTCACCAGAGGTACAGTGTATTTTCACCCATGGATGAGTGTATTTTCACCTGAGAAAAAGTGCATTTTTAACTGGGAAATGTGGGAAAAACTTGGATTTTTTTTTTCCCTGTTCATGTACGCCCCCTGTATATGTAGATACTGTCTGTGAAATGCTTACAAATGCAGTTAGTGGTAAGGAAGTAATAAATTAAGCACATCGTGTGAAGTGGCAGCTTTACCGCATGAACAGCGAAGTTGTAGTGGGTGAGAAGCTTTGTCCTCCTGTTACTTTGTGGGCAGGGGTATGTTGATGAGTAAAAGCTTTGTAATGGTTTGAATTTGGGCATAAAGTGTGTTGGAATTCGCTAAGTGCTTTCATTTTCAAATACTGGATGAATAAAGTCTGAATATTTGTGCACTGTACATTACGCTCCTCTCCAACCCACCAGGTTTTTGAGAGGTATATGACTCTTGTCCCTACACTGTTTCTTACCAGATAGAAAGTGAAATGTGTGCAAAGTTTGATTCAAATTGATCCTGTAATTTAGGAGCAGATACTGAACATCATACATACATTTTTATAATCTATAGAGATATTCTCCAAATTTCACACTCCTTGAGAATGTTACTTGATGCAAGCATAGCTGTGAAGCCAACCAAAGAAGCATAAACACAGAAAATAATAAATGATGTTTTGTGAACATCACTGACAAAATGCACAAATGAACTACTTTTAAACTTTGATAATACATACCTCATCTATTTTTGTACTGTCAAAAATATCCGGCCTCCTGTTAACCTAATGTACCAACAAGAAGTAACAAACAGAATTGAAAGTTTTTAGTTCTTAGGTGTGCATATTGATGAAATATGAAACTGGAATAACTGTACAACAGGCCTGCAAAACTTTAGGCTCAGCTACTTTTGCTACAAGACTAGTAAAGTCAGTAACTTAATATAGTTCACACATTTTTCATTCACTGATGACTTACGGATAATATTATGGGTAACTCTTCACTTAGGCGAGACTTATTCATTTCATAAAAGAAAGTAATTAAAATTTATTGTGTGGGGGGTTTGCGCGCACGCGCTAACACACACACACACACACACACACACACACACACACACACACACACACACACTATGCAAGTATATCTATAAGTATTAAATTTATTCACTTACAAAATCATTTATTGACTTACAAAATACACACACCAGAGTTTGAAAGTAACAGAGCTATTCACAAGTACACTACTAGAAGGAAGAATAATCAGTGTTATCCTTTAATAAACCTAACATAGACACAGAGAGGTGAAATACACAGGTATAAAAATCTTTGAAAACCTACCCATGGAAATGAAATGTTTGACAGATAACAGAAGTGTTTTCAAAAGTAGATTGAATACATTTCCTCATAACAATTCCATACCTACCATACAGGAAATCTTGAATAGAAATAATTATCCATTTAAACAGAAAAATCTCTGAATGGCCATCACATATCCATATAAATAACTTGAGGACCAAAGTAACTTTCGCATGGTATGTCACTGACTGCCAAGTAACATAGCTTGATGAAACTTGGACCACACACATAGAAAGAACTGCTACAGCATAGTACAGAAAGACAGACTCAATGAGACAAACAGAAATGACAATTCTATTCAGCAACAATAATTATGCTGAAGCCAGTGCAATCCATGATGGTCCCCAGGACATTACAAACGTGGTTCTTAATGGGATGTTCTGTGGTCATCAAGGACAGCAATGCATGCTCTTCAACTGGTACAGTTGACAACTGCTGGATGGTTGCTGGTGCATGTGACATGCTGCTTTAAGTCTCACCAATGCAACCCACATGTGCTAGATGGGATTTAAGTTGTGCAAATGGGCAGGCCAGGCCATTTGCCAAATATCCTGTCATTCCAAGACCTTTGTCACCTCTGCTGTTAGATATGGTCACAAATTTTCGTTTATTTGCCAGATATCATGTTGTTTGAAGAGCTCCGTGAACTGTGCAGTTCAGTATGGTTGCACATCTTCACCCATAAAATTAGTCTGGGTGGAATGCCCCCCCCCCCCCCCCCCCCGAAAAGATGTAACGGGGGAAGAATATAGTGTCACGATAACAATGACCAATGGGTGGTCCTTGTTCAAAGATTTGAAGGTCAGTACCAAAACAATCACATTCAACCATGTTGGACATACCCTCATCTGGGAGGGGAGGGGGGGGGGAGATGGGAACTTGTAGTACACCCAGAAAAATATGGAAAAACTCTCTACGAAAACAATGTCTTAAGTCACCATGGAATATTTAAAATATGTCATAAAAGCCAGGCAAAATAATAAAATAAAAACTAAAAAGGGGCAAAAGCAAAAAATTCACCTTTAACACTTCAGAGATTTCAGAAAAATAGTTGAGAGTTCATGTTAACAGACAACACCATTGCCCCCAACATCAATATCAAAACTTTCTTCCTGACAAGCCTTGACTTTGAAATTCTGTCCTGTCCCATCTTGTTGCATGTTGTTCACAGCATGCGTGAACACCATCATTTGAAATATATTGTGGGATGTTTCGACAAATTTTTCAGCTTCATCAACTGTGAATCGACCTTAAGACTGTAGTTGTATAATACGTGGGATGTACCACTTTCTATGATAAATATCACCACTCTGTTATCATCTTTGTGTATACATCATTTGGAAGCAGGAAAATAGTTGCAAAAAATATATCATTGTCACTGTCAACCATTTGACATCCAAACTCTATAAAGAATTCTTCTAGACTTTTCTATTTTTTCAGCTTCTTGTGTCTGTGTTTTTCTGCTAGTTTCATAGTGCTATGAACTCACCTTCCATCAGGTCATATTCTCAGTCTTATCTCCCTGAATGCAAAAAAATACTTCCTTGAAATAATTTGGGTGACATTAAGCAACAAAAACTGCAGAGGAAAACAGATTGGAATATACCCAATAAATGATTGAGGATGCAGGTTGCAAGTGCTGTTCTGAGACGAAGAGGTTGGCATAGGAGAGGATTTTGTGATGGGCCGCATGAAATCAGTCAGAAGACTGATGACTTAAAAAGAAAGAAGGAAAAGGCAGCAAAGATACTTCAAACGGGCCTTAACAGCTTTTTTAGAGTATTTGCTCCAGGAGCTGTGGTGGCAGAGCACTTCAGAGAACTTTCAGAATATCGTAAGTTTCCTGATCATGCTATTGTAATATAGGGAGTTTTCAGCTTGCCAGTTATAGAATGGAAGAGACTGCAATTAAAACTGATGCCTTACATAGGGATTCATGTGAAACTGTTCTGAAAGTCTTCTCTGAAAATTACGTCAAGCAGATAGAGAAAACCACCTAGCAACAGACAGACCCAAACTTTTCAGATTAGTTAATATAAAGGAGAGCTAAGTGATCATAAGCCCTAGGTAGCATCAATGACTACATGCTACAAAGTGTGTTAAGAAAGTAAGGAAAACATAATTGCATAGCAAGAGTGACATAATATAAATAACAGAGTATCTGTGGAGTCTAAATTAGCTCTGAGGATAAAAATGTGGAGCAAAAATGGATAAAATTCAGAAGTATTATACAAAAATCTTAAATTAGTGTATACTGAACAAAGTTTTAAGGGATGGAAAAGACCAACTGTGGTTCAGTAGCTGTAAAAACCAATCTGAGTAATCTTAAGACTTTTTTTGCTTTGTGTCAGCAGTAACCCGGTTGAAATGATCTGTTGAGTCATTCAGTGATCAAATGGGAGATGACAGAGCAAAGGTCAAAACACTGAATTGATTCTTCAAAATAGTGTCATCACAGAAGATCGTAATATAGTTTCTCCTTTTAATCACCAAATGAACACTGAAATGGGAGATTTGAGGTGTTTGAACACGAAAAACAAAATCAACTGAAACTGTTCAACAGGGAAAAGGCATCTTGATCAAATAAGATACCCGTTAAATTGTACACAGAATATGCAAAAGAACTTGCTCACCTTGTAACAGTGGTTGATCATAAGTTGCAGGAACAACAAAGGGTACCTAATGATCGCAAAAAGTGTGGGAATTCCCATTTTCAAGTAGCCTATTATTATACACCTACTTCACTGATGTCAATCTGTCGTATAATTATGGAATATGTTTATGCAAAAACCCATTAACACTTTTTGGAGAATGGAAATTTCCTCTAAAAATATCAACATGGATTCTGCAAACAGAGATCCTGTGAAACTCAGCTAGCTCTGTTCACTCTTAGGATCCAGAGCACTGTAGCCAATGGCACTCAGTTTGTTGCTCTGTTCCTCGACTCCCAGAAGGCCTTCGGTACAGTTCTGCACCGTCATCCAGTGAACAAAATAAGATCTTTCTGATTAGATTCAATACTTCCTCCCTGTTAGAACCCGGTTTGTCATTCTTCATGAAACAGAATCAACAGATGTATCTGTAAGTTTGAGAGTACCCCAAAGTAGGTTGCCCCAACACTGTCCCATATGGCATGCACATGTGGAAATCACTTGGCCACAACAGCCTGCTGGCCTGAGGCAAGGGCAGTACAATCATTAAACTACAACCCTGCTATCTGATTGCCCAAGTGCCAGCTGTTTGCCTACTACTTCCTGTGGGCACCGGGATGTGTTTGAGCAGGCACTTGAGCTGGAACAGCCTATCTAGTGGATAACACTGTAAGCCCCATGTGGTTGCTCATAGAGAGTTTTGTTTTCTGTATGAACATTGCAAAGCCAGAAGTCTAGTAAAATGCAGGAATACTTGCAGAATGTAACGAATTGCTCACAGGTAGATGGAGACATACTTTCCACTACACTGATGGTGACAAATCATTGGAAATATTAACTGTTGCAAAATTTCTAGGAGTAGCCACATGGTATGACCTAAAGTGAAATGTCCGCATAAAACAAATTTTAGGAAAATCAGATCCCAAGATGAAATTCAGAGGGAGAACTTAAGGAAAAACAATTCACCACAAATTTAGTGGCTTATATCACTTGTTCAACCAATTGTTGAGTGTTGTTCATCCATCAGGAACTCTCATAAGGATAGATTAATGCAAGATAGAATATCTAACGAAGAAAGAATGCTTCATCATGGGATTGTTGTTTGATGTGAGTGTGTTATAGAGATGATCAACACACTCCAAAGGCAGATGCTACAAGTTGAAATTCAGAGAGCATATGTTCCAGTCAAACATGAGATGATATTCAACATTCGTCTCACAAAATGATGATGACAAGAAAATCAGAGAAATTGTAGACCATATGGAAGTTCACTGATATTCATCTTGTCACACATCATTTGCAAATGGAACAGGGAGGGGGACAGATTAATAGTACCAGAAGTACCCTCTGCTGCACCCCATAAGATGACTTGCGGAGTATAAATGTTGATGTATAAGTACATCTACCACACATTTACTGGGCTACACGTCCCAATTACCTCCACTGCACTGCATTCCATTTTATCTTATAATCTTGCTGGTTTCCCACTCAGTTTGTAAGTTCTCCTGTTTCTCCGTGTTATTCTTGATGTGCCTCTCTTGATTAATGTTGACCAAATTTATTTATTCATTTTTCCCTGAAACACTGTGTCCCACTGCCGTGAGTCAAAACTGGTGATACACACATATTTTATACTTTTTCAGACATATCAGAAGCTTAGTTTTGAAAACCATGCCTAGTTCGCCAGAGCATTCCAAGTAATTTTTACATCTCTGTTTATTTCTTTTGCTGTCCATCCAGTTTCTCGTATTCAGCTGCCCTACATATAAAACTGTTGAAGTGGTTCTATATCTTCATAGTTAAAAGCCTTTACTGTATGTTTTAGTCAATACTCACAAGTACCTGCTTAGTGTTAAAAATTTAAATAGGTAATTCATGCTGTAAGTAAATGCATGCATTCCTTATTAGACAAACAGCCTTAAAATTGCAAAGAAATATATTTTTAAAATTCAGTACAATATTAATATGCATAAAAGAAAATGGTTGCTGATTTATTTATTACTGTAATTACATTGTGCTGTAAGTCATGCATAAGAAGTATATGAGTATATGGAACCATTCAGTGTGTGAACAAAGGAAAGGTGCCTGGAGGTGATGAAGTTTCATTGCAAATTATTAAATTTAGAGGGAAAATAATACGAAAGTAACGTGCAAAATTATACACATAATGTTTTTGAAATGGAGCTATTCCCAAAACCTGAAACTACATAATAATTTCTCTACTTTTTCAAGAAAGGGGACAGATGGTGAAAGAACTATATAGGCTTCTCATCATCTACTCCATAAAGAACAAGATATCCATTAAAAGTATCAGCATCCACATAAAAATATATTAAGTTGGAAGAAAGCAGAGGAACAAGGTGGCTTTAGAAGTGGTTACAGCCTAACAGATGACTTGCAAGTTATGAACCAAATTACAGAAATATGAGATGAGTACAGATTACCACTTACAATGTAACTTGTATATTCTGAAAAAGCTTGTGATGGCATTTCAGCCACACCTGAAGTAACAGACCTAGTCATAAAGAAGGAATACTTGTTAATGGAATATACGTGAACCACCTTCATTCTGCTGATGACATTGTTCTGTTTGACTGTAGTGTAGACAAATGTCAGCAACAAATGTGTGATATTAATAGAACAAGTTTGAAAGTAGAACAGATAATTAATGTTGAGGCCAAAGTAAAGTGTAAACAACATATCAAAAATAAAGTTATGCAAGTTAACAGTGAGGTCATAGAACCAACTGACAAATTTGTGTGTTGTAGACAGTGACAGAACAGACAGTAAAAGGATTAAACAGAAGAATAATAGTAGTCTGAATTGCCACTTAATCTGTTTAAAAAGAGCAAGATGACACAGTGGCTATTGTGCTGAGATCCCATGAGCTTCAAATGCTCACCCACCTATAGAGATTTAGCTTTTCTTTAAGCAGATGTGGCAAATCTGGGATGATTTTGCTGAAAAAGCCACTGCCAGCTGCTTCCTGCATCCTTATGTAATTGTTCTAATGACCTCACTGTTGACAGTATATAGAAACTCTATACTGCACATAAGTGAAATTGCAATAACAATTAAATTATACTTTGTTGGAATTTTGTGTGGTGGCTTTTTCTCGATGTTTTAAACAGATGATAGGTAAATGTGTTAATGGGGCCTAATGAAGACAGTTATTTCATGCACGATGAGAATATCTCTGCTACCTGTCATTCAGAGTGTTTTCTTTCACTAGACTACACAGCTGAAAATATCATTCACAGGGAACATTGGAATTTAAACAAAAATAAATTGTGCAATTTTCTTAAAGTGTTATGAAAGGTATGTGTACATACTTCCTATGAAATTTTGGTTAATGACAATTGTAAAACAATTTGGAGTTTTATCACATTTTATAACAAGCAAACACTTTCAGTGTTATAACATGATGGATGAAACCTGGTAACACTATTTATTAAACTCTCTTTATGTTTTAAATTATTGTGTTACAAAAAATCTGAGCCTTAATAAAAATCTGCTGAGTACCCTACTTTGTGTGGCAACTGGTTGTGACAGCAACACACTGATACAACATGCCAAAGATCATAAAAACATCATATCTGTTATTGTTGATTGTTCAGGCATTATTCTGATTATTTTCTATGAGGAGTATTTGATCTGGGACACAATTGTTAGGGTAGTGAGACAGAAACCCTGAACATTACTGACTTGATTTGCAATTAATAGTCATCAGATGTATAGCATTTAATGTAAAAATACATGGGAGTAACCAGAAAGCATTAACATGCTATCTGTAACAGAAAGAATATCAAGGACATATAAGAAAAAGCTGAAAATTTTTGATATATTTATTTTGTTATAGCAATTAGCATTTAGTAAATACTGCTTCTGGTGACCCTCATTGATTTGTGTAACAGTTTGTTATGTACTTGTATGTTAGAAGTCATGGCACCTTTCACTGCAGTTGTAGTGAGTAGGGCAGGCTGGCTGCTGTGCCAGTGAGAGAAAAGGTGTTGCGCAACAGGGCTCTGTGGGCCTTGCAGTCTTGCTCTGCTTGCCGCAGTGTCCAGTAACTTGTCAGCTGGAGTGCTATGACTGGTCATGGGCAACTCTGTAGCAGTGTGTCTTGACAAAGCTCGTGGCAGAAACAAGGCGGAGATAACAACAGTCAGTGCAACCCATTGGAAACCGAGGTCAGTTACCACTGTGTACCATAATATCAATGAAATTTTCAATCACTTGTCATCCATAATTGGTTAGCGGAAATAAACAAACAGCAAATTTTGCTTGCTTTATCCAGATATTTTATGACAGTTTAGTAAGTTTGTTCATTTGTAGACCCAACATCGTAAGTACACTATCTAAATAGACAAACAATAAATGAGTACATATTTTTTTAATGAAGTGTTCAATCCATTTTGTTTATTTTGTCATTGTACTAAACAGTGCAGTACCAGTTCTGTGTAGCCATCAAATGATCGATTTCATTTTTCATGAACATTTCCTTGTTTACTTTCACTTAGGCGTTATAGTTTTTCCTCACAGTTGCTCCAACATGAGAAATGTATCAGATTTATTGTAAAATCATAACATCCGAAAAGTATTCAATTTTCATATAACTGTTCACTAATTTTATTTTGATCTTTGTGGAATGTGTTCTTACATTTAAAAGTACACCATGAAGTGTACACAAAATCACCCCCCATTAATAATATTACATTGATGGTGCTAACTGACAGCTTTTTCATGCAAAAATAAAATTTAAAAAAATCACACAGCTTCACAGAATTAATTAATTTTGTTGGTAGTAACATTGTCTTTGGTTTAATAGGAAAAGATGAATCATGAAAAACAACACAGTGTGGTGTTTGAAACAAGACTGTAGTTCTGATTTTCTTTAAATATTTAGTACAAACACAAGACCAAATGTCAGGTGTTACAATCATTTCAGAATGACTTGAAAACTGTAGCAAGACTTCAGCAATCCCAATTTCTCTATTACCAAGTTCCAAGTAAATGTGTTACATTAATATTTAAAACTTCAAAAGAAATAAACAGTTTTTTTCATGAAGAGTGACAGGACGAGGTAGGGATGGGAGGGAGGGAGGTGAGGTCTGTTTTCTTTTTCTTTTTTACTACATGATTATTAATTGCAGTTACCTGATTATTATTTAGTTACTCCAAATGACATGAAGATCTCATACCTAGTGGTGTTGCATGTTTAGTAACTTCCTTGCATTAGTACTTCATAAAAAATCTGTTTATAGAAAAATTATTTTGTGTTGCAAATATTTGACCACAATTGGCACCAAAAATATATTTTTCATTGAATTAAACTGAGAAATAGTTGTTAGTCCATCTGAATGAAAAAAATATTATGACAATAATTCCAGATTTTGGATAAGCAAGGTTCAGTCCCTTGCTCAGTTAATTTGCTGAAAGGTTTGTTATAGTTTCTCTTAATGGCTTCAGATGATAGCAGGATTGATCCTGTCAACATGTAAAACTGATTAGTTCTCTTATTTTAAGGCATCTAATGTACCGTCCAGCTGTAATGGCATTGTTAAATTCATTATTACACCTATAAGGGCTTATAGGGTTATTAATGGATTTCATTACATTTTATAGGTGGAGTGCACTGTTATGTGGCGTGATAACTCATGACCACTGACATTTTAACTGAAAGTATTTGGCTGTCGCACATCCACAAAATATACTATTGAGTGATCTATTAGATCTTTTATTGAGACAAGATCTGCTATATGAGAGTGGTATTCCTATGCAGCTTTGCTTATTTTGAAAATGATACAAGTCTCTAGACTTTGGTTTCTGATAGGTCAGTAGTTACCTTCGAAACATGAAATTATGGACAGCTCCATAGGAATTGTATGAAGCATTTTTGAAATAGTATCTTTGCATTTATGTTGAATGAAGCCAGTTGTGAGAGATCTGTATGTCATCTCCTTTGAGGCAGTCTCTCTTAAGTGTATTATATTTCTATTTACGTTTTATTGAACTTCACTGTCAGTTACTAATACATTCCTAGTGCTAGTCAATAAAAAGAAAGATTTCAAGTCAGTTAATGTCTTAATAAATATTTATTATGCACGGGGGGGGGGGGGGGGGGGGGGGCGATAACCAGCAAAGTAGGCAGTGTGACACTTGAGAACTGGTAGTCAAGTTAAAGTATACATTATCTGACAAAAAAATGAAGCAACCAGTAGACAGGGTTGGGTGTCAATGCAATGCCGTACACTTACACACCATCAGCAGTTACATAATTGATTAGAGTTCTAATTCTCTGTGACAAAGTGGCCACCAGAGGGTGTTAGTGTTATTCACATTTAGAGTTGTTACCAGATGTGGAAGGACATATAGTGGGCGTGAACAGCATCTGATGTTGAGTGATTAGTGTAAAGGACATGAAGACACTGCATACTCAAGTGAGAAAGAGTTATTAGCTCCTGACAGGGTTTGAATAGGGGATCCTTGAGGTTCTCCGTTTGCCCAGCTGACCGAATCGTGCACTATCTGGAACTATGGGACATTGGGATGTGACACTGGCCTGATGTTGAACTGCATGGTTATGTGAGGACAGTCAACCATGTAACATCACTGCAAGGGGTGATTATTGTATTGTGCACTAAGCACTTCATAATCCCTTCACATTTGTGCCTGTCATGCAAGAAAAAGAAATGGACACTCAGCCATTTTTGTGTCATCCCCCACCGTAGGTCAGAGACTAACGACAGTCAGATTACGGAATTACTACCTCAAGCTTATGCTGCTGTTAACACCGTAACACAGGTGGCTGCATTTGGAATGGTGCTGTGAGCAGAAAGCATGAACTGCTGATGAATGGTGTAGCATTGTGTTCAACGATGAATTTCGATTCTACAGTACCCCAAATGAACATTGTCAACAAGTATGTTGACGACCAGAGGAGAGCGTATATGTTGTACACTTGTTAAGTGTAACAATTCTGATTCTGATGGCCACTATAGAGTACACTTAGTCCATTAGTTGTTATCACTCACTCACACTGACCTGCATTTGACTTTGGTCATTGTTGTCTGTTTGTATGGGTATTTCTGTTTCCTAACATTGGTAGCAAGAGGATGGCACATTCTTATACAATCATTGGTGTGTATTGTTTTTTAGCAAGGAAGGGTTGAGTGCAAGACAGCTTCTTGATGTCTACAAGAGGATGATTGATGTTAAGTTCCCATTTCTTGACACAGTGTGGCAGATGAGAGAGAGAGAGAGAGAGAGAGAGAATGACTCTTTGAGCATTTTGACTTGAAGTTTTTGGTACCTGTGTGATTTCAGGTGTGTGCTCACTCAATTCTGAGTGGCTGGTTGTCATACATAGAACATGATATACACATGTTGTACCACAAAGTTCAAAGACACTGTTTAAAGTTTAGAAAATCCAATATGCTCATATAAATAAATTTCAATTTAATTTAAATATTCGACACAACTGGGAATCAAACCTGCGACATGAAGTCAGAAGATATTTGTGCAGCATCATAATAGCAAAAGTTCCCTAAAAATGAGAAAATTGTGAAAACTGAAAAATATTATTGTCAGTACTCGAAACAAAGACATCCTGAGCGTGAATTTCAATCGATAGAACTTATGGGAACTCGTCCTTCATATCTCGTCTCATAAAATAATTGCTATTTCACTAAAACTTTTATTGTAGGTTAAAACAGAAAAGAAGAGTAAACAACTGTCACTATGCCAACTGTGGCAAAGATTCATTTTATAGTCAGTGGTGGATTTGCTCACTTATTGCAGCGAAGTGAATTAACGATGCCACTTCATCAGTCACCCCCTCCCCTTCCCGCCCCCTTTTGAAACCAGAGTCCCCCAGTATGTGGGTGAAGTTGCATTTGGTTTGCCTGTTGGTTCTTGTGGAAACGGCTGGTCCAGCAAATGTTGCTCCTGTTACATGGTTGTCACTTTGCTGTCTTCTTCTGTGGGTAAAGGTTCAGCGAAAGTATCTGCAGAAATGCTTGCCTCTACGTTGGAGTGTGATGATGTGGGAGGAGAAAGTAGTGCACCCTCGACGATGTACGCGGGTTTGAGCCACTCTATTGAGACTTGTCTCCTGGTTGCTGTTCTTTTCACTCTTGAAATTGTCGACTCCCTCGTGCAATTACTCTGTAGGATCCATAATACAGCGAAACGAGGGATAGAGACATCATATCATCCCTAGGACATTTTTTTTACGTCTCAGTGAACAAACATCCTTCGGTTTCCAAGTCTGACAGGACTGTTAGACTGAGTGTCCATCATTCTGATGCTGCGTTGTTGTAAAGTATTCATGCATACTCTGGAGTCAGTGACTTCAGCTTCCACAACTGTGCACATTCCACAGTCTCAGTGTCGGCTGTTGTTGATTCTAGTACACGCAGAAGCCTTACATAAGCTGTTTACAATGGTGTCTTCTTTCCTTGCTGAGACTTGCAATGTCAAGTCTATTTGTGCTGCAATGACAGTGCGAATGGTGGTCTGGAAGTTTGCGAAGCAATAATACACGTAAAATACTGTTTAGGCAGAAGTACACAGGGTTTGCTGGTGTCTGTAGAGTTTCGAGCAGTTGCGACGGAGTCTTGTCACCCATATTTGTGCGAATTTTTTTTGTAATCGCCGTTCTGGTGACATAGTGTACCAACGTATGAGAGTAACTTTACGCATTTTAACTTAACGAGGTTTCTGCTATTTCCTTTATCACGTCCAAATCCAGAAGTGAAACAACAGTATTGAGTCGATCAGCATTACTGGATACCCGATGACGGTGAAAATATGCTATCAATTTGCGTGAACCAGAATTGTGGTCATGTCTCCCAAAATGTGAGATGCTTGACATTTCCATGTGTTTCCATCCATCATTCCATTTTGCAGCGAATTAATAGTTGTGGATGTGATCCTAGATCGAGTGACAAGTGTTCTTTCGTCCCAACTCCAGTTTCTGGTGATTGCATCAACGAATCCATTATTCCCGACGTTACGTTCACACTGTTGCCACTGTGGCAACTCGTTTTTCATATCTCGCCATATAAAATAATTTCTCAGTTATTTCACTAATAACTTCTGTGGTACTCGCATGGGTAAAACAGAAAAAGAGAGTAAACAACTGCCACTATGCCGACTGCGGCAAAGATATTTTTTATAGTCAGCGTTGGGTACCTCCACTTACTCCAGCGATGTGGATTACTGATGTCGCCACAAAGCAATGAGATGCCTTGGAATACAGGTACAAGTGAAGTGCCGATGCAGCAGAAAGCATCAAAATTTCGAAAAAAATTCTCTCTACTGGTTTTGAACCTGGGTTGGGTTGTTTGGGCGAAGAGACCCAACAGCGAGGTCATCGGTCTCATCGCATTAAGGAAGGACGGAGAAGGAAGTCGGCTGTGCCCTTTCAAAGGAACCATCCCGGAATTTACCTGGAGCGATTTAGGGAAATCACGGAAAACCTAAATCAGGATGGCCGGACGCGGGATTGAACAGTCGGCTTCCCGAATGCGAGTCCAGTGTGCTAACCACTGCGCCACCTCACTCGGTTTGAACCTGGGGCTCTGAACCATAAATATCCGTGTGAGTCATGTGTACGCTATTTTAATATAATAAATTGGGGGTAGTTATTTACAATGTAAAAAATTGTGAAAATTTAAAAAAAAATACCAGTGTTAGGTTTCGAACTCAGAACCTTCCAATCATAGATATCTATGGGAGGGAGGAGGACGATGTTTGGACGATTGGATAATTTTGAAGTCCCCCTTTTTGTGCAGTTTTCAAGATACTAAAAATTATCAAAAAATCCCAATTTCACGAAAATCTAAAAATGTTGGGATTCGAAACAGGACCTCCCAGATCCAGAGAGTATCTGATTACCATTATACTTGAAGACAGGTGAAGTAGCCTGAGCTAACCTGGCGGAAAGGGACTTAGTGAAAGGAAAGAGGTAACAGATAATGTAGACCAGGGGTGCCCAACCCGCGGGCCGCATGCAGCCCAAAGCAAATATCAATGCTGCACATGAAGTGAGCATCTATCTCACGATTGGTTAAACAAAAACCCTTAAAATTCCGTGTGTGCAAAGTCAGGATAAATTGAATATTTTCTTGAAACTCAAGGCACACGATGCTTTTCTTTCATTGGTTCATTTCTTTCTTTTTTTTCTGAGATTAGTATTAAGTATATTATGTCAGGCCCAAAAATACTCGTCTTTTACCAATGTGGCCGAGGTAAGCTAAAAAGGTAGAAGTCTCTGATCTAGACAGTGATATGACAGGAGCAAAAAAAGTCAAAAGTATCGTCAGGTAATTTGGAACAGAACTGACCAATAATTACTACTAACATCAACTTGCCAACAAGCAACAAGATTCCAAGCAGTCTAGAACAACACGAATAATGAATTTTATGATATCCCGACCGTGTGCCGTTCCATAACCACCACAACTGCACCTGGTACTTCGTATAATATCGGTTTTTATGTTAATAAATTTTATCTTTGATGTCAGTTGGACTTCTGCGTCGAAGCCCCAAATCGTACTCTTAAATGGACAGACTTATATTTTTAATAAATAATTCCTTGGATTGTATGCCGTTAGCTTCCTGTGTTTTTGCAGGTTCGCCTCATTTGAGGAAGAGCAAGGTAAAGAAAGGAATCAGAAATCATCGTAAAATTCAGTTACTGATTCTTTTCGTTGCTCAGACAACCAGCTAGGGTATTTAAATAGACACTCAATACAACCGATGGATTATTGTCTTTTGTACTAGCATTTATGCTTGAACACAGTCGGTGAATTTCTGTCTTCTGTACTAGCAATTACACTTGAAAGTGTCAATCATTAAAATTCCCAGGTAACTATACTGCGAACTTTTCATCAACATGCAGTTTTTAGCTCTTTCCTATCCTTGAAACACCAATGTATTCTTTCGTAAATTCACATCGTCGAAGTACGGTATTATAAGACCAAAGATATACTTGTGAATTTTGGCCATATGCTGTTATAAACCACTTCTCAAAATCAAATAACCTCTTCATTTACATTTAACCACTTAATTAAAATTACATAATAATTACAATCGAAATTTTAATCTTCTTTGGTATATAAGGTAGTAAGTATCGCTCCATAAATATTTGTTAATCACCATAAAATACTGTAACCTGGTTTAAATTATTCACATCCACGCAATAAAATGTTTTAATTCATATCATAAAGGTGAACATGCGAGAGTGGCAAAGAGGAGCCTGAATCCATAATAAAGTCACGCGACATTCATTATTTATTCTTATTATGTGTAAACATTTGCTTACGCCGATTTTCTCGAAGTTCGAAGCTTTATTGCGAAAAGCTTACAAAACAGTTTATGATTTAGAGTGTTAACCTTTGCTGGCCACAACTTTCTTCCATCATCCGGGCAGCATATGAATCCCGTGGCGCAGGAACTGAGCGTATTTTGAGGAGCTCTATGACAGAACCAAATTTTCCACGTGTTCATGTCACCGGAGGTGCTGGTCAGCCAGACCCTGTGCCATTGATCGAAAAGGTAAGATGGTAGTCAGAGGGAACGATGTCTGGAGAATTTCAACGTCCCCAAGTATGTTTTTACCGGTTTTGCGACATGGGATCGAACATTGTCTTCACGGAAAATCACCTTTTCATGTCTACTGCTGTATTGTGGCCGTTTATCTTTCAGTGCTCGGCACAAACGCATCAACTGCGTTCGATAACGATCTCCTGTGATTGTCTCCGACAGTTTCAGAAGCTTCGAAAACCTGTTCCGCCGGCATGCCGACCTTCGACGTCAAAATCACCGTTCCTGGAGTGTAGAAACCATTCTCTGCACGTTCTTTCATTAAATGGTGCCTCGCCATAACTCATACCCAGCGTTTTATGATCCTCAGCCGCAGATTTCGTCATGTCAAAGAGAAAATTAAAACTTCCCACAAGTGACGATAATTGAGCTCATAACTTGACATACTCAGTCGAGATTAATTTTATGATGCAATCACAAATCGACTAATAGCACAGGTCTGTAAAAATTTTTTTTGAAGTTGTTTAAAATTTGATAACTGACTTTGAGGTACTTCTCAGCGCTGATTTGAAAAATGCAATCATTTTTTTCTATGACGTCAGGTTTTCTCACAAAAAGGGAGTATTTTGGGGTATAATAACAAAATTTAAGCAATCTACCACATTTTTCCAACATTATAAAATTTTGTTTAATTTATAAATCATGTTCTAAACTACATTTCCAGTATACTTCCATTTCTCTTTAAGCTCATAAGTCCTTATAATAACGCTTTAGATTTCTGCCTGAGCTTCTTTTATTGCTTTTCCGGCTGTGGACTCGTTGAGGATCGTCTCTTTTTATCATCCAGCAGTAGTCCGCTATCATGTTCACGTTCCTTCTTCCTTGATATCTTCTTTCCATTTTTTTGATGTCTTGGTGGAATCTTTCGCCCTGCTCTTCACTTACATCACCAAGGTTTTGCAGGGAAGTAGTCAAGATATGAGTGGAGAAAATGAACTTTAATGCACATGTTACAGCCCAGCTTCTTAAAGTTGTCGAGCATGTCTGCGACGATTGCCTTGTGGTTTGGATCTCTTTTGTTTCCAAGGAAACCGGTAACAACCAATTTGAAATATGTTCAAGCTGTCTTTTCTTTTGTTTCCATTTTGTCCACAAAGTTGGAATCTGTCATTAGTTTCCAATGTCTGGTCCGACAAAGATTCCTTCCTTTAGCTGTGCCTCGAATAAACCAGGAAACTGTCCACAAATATATCTGAAACACTCCCCTTCTTTTGGCAATTCCTTAACAAATTGTTTCATCAGCCCCAACTTAATGTGAAGTGGTGGGTTTAACACCTTTTTGAGATCCACAAAGCTTTTCCTCTCAACATTTTTAACCCCTACCTGTAAGGGTTTTCTCAAGGACCAAGCTTTTTTTATGTAGTGTTGCTGTCTCTACTGTCCCATTCACAGAGAAAGCAAGGGAACTTTTATTAGCCACTTTGTTGACCAAGCAGCATTGAAATCACGTTTAAATCACCACATAGTGCTCATTTGTGGTCTGAATAGCAGAGTTTGCTTAAAACCAGTTCAAGGTTTTCGTGACATTCTTTTAAGTGAACCGAGTGTTCAACTGATATAGAAGCATACGTATTGCCATTGCGTAGAAGTACTGCTTTAAGGCTTCTTTTTGAAGAATCAGTAAAAAGTCTCCACTCATGAGGAGCATATTCTATTTTGAAACGTGCCATAAGTCCAGGAACATCACTGCAAAACACCAGGTCACCCTCTTGATAGAAGAAAGATACAAACTCCGTTTCCCTCGATTGACGCCAAGAAAAGGATGTACCCAGAGCCAACTTATGTTTATCTTTCAATCTAGATCCTAGAACCTCTGCCTATTCATTAGAAAGGCCTAGGTCTCTAACTAAATCGTTCAGTTCAGACTGTGAGAATGGAAGGGATCGGTTGTGCCAGGATGATAGCAATCTCTGCCTTCTTCACTATCACCTTGCTGAGCCAATGGCTCGTGATCATCTATATAATCCAAAGAATGGAGGAGAGGGTATTGGTACTTAAGGTCCATGAGGAACAGGGCGAATGGCTGATTGAATGTTAGAGTGAGAAATATCCTTTTTGTTTTTCAAATTGAAACCTCGTACGTTGAAGAACAAAAATAGCAATCATCACTATGATTTTTGGGCTCCCTCCAAACCATTGGTATTCCAAAACGTAAGGACTGCTTTTTACGTTGAAACCATTGCCTCAGTTCTTCAACACACACTGAACAAACTTTGTGTGGGGCCCAAGGCTTATCTTGATCGCCTAACTTGATACCAAAATAGGCGAAATATACTTTTTCAACAAAATCGGAAATGTTTCTTTGTTGTCTTGTTTTTAACGGTATCGTCACCACAAATGTAGCAGAAGCAATCTGACGAGTTTATAGATCCTCTGGTATCCATTGTCCATAAAACAACTTCACAACACAAGAGAACAGTCACTACTTTAAAGCACTAGTAACAATAACGCGTGAACAGCACAGAGTGAAGAGGTACTGTGAACTGAAGGACAATAGCAGAAGCTCACTGCTTGGTGATGGCGGGTGAAGGGGCAGCGCGACAGACAGGCACTGACATGAAAATACTGTTGGTTTCTCCTACTTTTTATTTGACGTATATCTAGCATAAAAATGGCTAAATAACAGTTTATGGAGATCCATAAAATCAAAATTCAAACTCATTAGAGTGCTGAAATATCGAAAAAAGTTAAAACTAGACAAGCGGTTTGTGAAATAACGGTACGTGATGGAATTTTTTCACTATTTTTCCCGAAATCAGCGTAGAAAACATTATAAAAGTCACTTAATAAACTTGAAACAATTTGTATGTAGCAGATCTGTGTAATATGACACTGTGATCTGTGTAATGTGACACTGACGACCTGCACCACCGCTTACCGCTATTGCCACCTATTGCAAAACGGCAGGAGCAAAGTTGTAGACGTAATATTTTACTGCAAGGTCGCAATCGCCACAAGAGGTATGGCATAGCCTGAGGCTAGTTGTCGGTGGACAGTCATCGACTACCTGGGCGTTGTATGCAGCGATGTGATAAACTCGCGCCGCGCAAAGTATGCTCGTCATAGGGTCCATTACAGCATGCTGCGGCACCCCAGAGGGAGAGGTAAACGAATCCTCTTCCCCATTCTTAATTTTATATAGATAACACGATTATTTCAGGGCTCGTTCTTTAAGCCTGAGGAAAACCGTACATCACTGAGTGGTTGTTTTTGACTGGCATGCATTAGCTGCGTGGGAGAAACCTCGATATGGATGCTCAACCTCCTCCTTGGATAGAATCTGGAAACCAAACATCTCCTTTCAGGCGCTTTCAGAATGGGTTCAGATGTCGATCGATCATCGATAATAGAACCCTGCCAGAGGCAACTATACAACGAGAACAACAGCTACACTACTTGGAGGCATAACACCATGGTAATCACTGCAGTGAAAGTGGCATCTGAGGCCATGTACCAGTTTTCCTGTGATATTTCATTCCCCCACGTTATTTTGGCAATCATGTGTCCAGTCATTTTGCAGCAGAGAACAATGTCCTTCAAGGTAGTGTTCTAAGTTCAAGAATATTTTCAACGGCTATTAACGGTATTATATCCATAATAACGGAATAAATTCAGTGTCCCTTATTCGTAAACAGCTTTTCCAATTTTAGAGCTTCTTCCAGCACTGCAGCAGGCATCCACCAGCTGCAGGTGACAGGTCGTTGGAGGAGTAGAAAGAGCAAAAATGTTCAAAGTTTCGATTGATAGTAACCGGGCCAAATATCTCACGAAATAAGCATCAAACAAAAAACTACAAAGAACGAAATTCGTCTAGCTTGAAGGGGCAAACCAGATGGCGCTATGGTTGGCCCGTTACATGGCGCTGCCATAGGTCAAACGGATATCAACTGCGTTTTTTAAAAAAGGAATCCCCATTTTTTATTACATATTCGTGTTGTACGTAAAGAAATATGAATGTTTTAGTTGGACCACTTTTTTCGCTTTGTGATAGATGGCGATGTAATAGTCACAAACACATGGCTCACAATTTTAGACGAACATTTGGTAACGGGAAGTTTTTTAAATTAAAATATAGAACGTAGGTACGTTTGAACATTTTATTTCGGTTATTCCAATGTGATACATGTACCTTTGTGAACTTATCATTTCTGAGAACGCATGCTGTTGCAGTGTGATTACCTGTAAATACCACATTAATGCAATAAATGCTCAAAATGATGTCCGTCAACTTCAATGCATTTGGCAATACGTGAACGACATTCCTCTCAACAGCGAGTACTTCGCCTTCCGTAATGTTCGCACATGCATTGACAGTGCGCTGACGCACGTTGTCAGGCGTTGTCGGTGGATCACGATAGCAAATACCCTTCAGCTTTCCCCATAGAAAGAAATCCGGGACGTCAGATCCGGTGAACGTGCGGGCCATGGTATGGTGCTTCGACGACCAATCCACCTGTCATGAAAAATGCTATTCAATACCGCTTCAACCGCACGCGAGCTATGTGCCGGACATCCATCGTGTTAGAAGTACATCGCCATTCTGTCATGCAGTGAAACATCTTGTAGTAACATCGGTTGAACATTACGTAGGAAATCAGCATACATTGCACCATTAAGATTGCCATCGATAAAATGGGGGCCAATTATCCTTCCTCCCATAATTCCGCACCATACATTAACTCGCCAAGGTCGCTGATGTTCCACTTGTCGCAGCCATCGTGGATTTTCCGTTGCCCAATAGTGCATATTATGCCGGCTTACGTTACCGCTGTTGGTGAATGACGCTTAGTCGCTAAATAGAACGCGTGAATGAAATCTGTCATCGTCCCGTAATTTCTCTTGTGCCCAGTGGCAGAACTGTACACGACGTTCAAAGTCGTCGCCTTTCAATTCCTGCTGCATAGAAATATGGTACGGGTGGAATCGATGTTGATGTAGCATTCTCAACACCGACGTTTTTGAGATTCCCGATTCTCGCGCAATTTGTCTGCTACTGATGTGCGGATCAGCCGCGACAGCAGCTAAAACACCTACTTGGGCATCATCATTTGTTGCTGGTCGTGGTTGACGTTTCACATGTGGCTGAACACTTCCTGTTTCCTTAAATAACGTAAGTATCCCGCGAACGGTCCGGACACTTGGATGATGTCCAGGATACCCAGCAGCATACACAGCACATGCCCCTTGGGCATGTTGATCACAATAGCCATGCATCAACACGATATCGACCTTTTCCGCAATTGGTAAACGGTCCATTTTAAAACGGGTAATGTATCACGAAGCTAATACCGTCCGCACTGGCGGAATGTTACGTGATACCACGTACTTATACATTTCTGACTATTACAGCGCCATCTATCACAAAGCGAAAAAAGTGGTCCAACTAAAGCATTCATATTTCTTTACGTACTACAAGAATATGTAATAAAAAATGGGGGTTCCTATTAAAAAAAAAGCAGTTGATATCCGTTTGACCTATGGCAGCGCCATCTAGCGGGCCAACCATAGCGCCATCCGGTTTCCCCCTTCAAGCTAGACGAGTTTCGTTCTTCGTAGTTTTTTCGTTAATCCTTTCTAATAATTCATGCTTTTTCACTTGGCCTGAATCGACACTTAAGGCCACCATTTTAAATTTTAAACAATCTTTGAGACATCTCGGTCTCATTTTTGATGAAAGTTTTTCTTGGCTTCCACACCAGAGGCAACTGAATGCGAGGTCTCTCAAAAAGTCAGATATTTCAAAATCTGTTAGCCACAGGGCATGGGGATCAGAATGAAAGTTCCGGCGTTTATAATATCCCAATTCGAGTACGCATGTATGATGTGTGTGTCGGGCAGAGGATCATGTACTGGTGTGCTAAACTTAACCACGAAAGTATTTTTCACGTGATGTGTCACTGCCAAGTAAGACCGTTCAATGAAAATTGCGTCATACACAGAAAGAACGCCTGCAGTATATTATGGAAGGTAACTGAAAGAAATACGGAATGAGACGAACAGAGATGACACCTTTATTCAAATACAATAATAACATTGACGTCTCCGCGATTTGTGGTGGCCCCTGGGCATTACAAAAGGCATGATATGATTCTTAAGAAGCTCTGCAAGCTCTGCAAATGCTCCCTTGCTGGCCAACAAGGCTGGTAAGGAGTTCTTGTGATGGGGCGTTCCATTCCTCCACCAGCGCGGTTGTCAGTTGCAGTGCTTGTGAGCGTGCTGCAGTACGTCTCTCCAACTCACCTCACGCGTGCTCGGTGGGATTTAAGTTTGGGAAACGGGCAGTCCAGTCCATTCGCCAAATTTCCGCGTGTTCCAAGAGCTGCTACACCTGCACAGTTCGATGCACAGCGCGTTGTCACCTATGAAAATTGACCAGTGCGAATAGGACGCATTCTGAAGTTTCCGTACAAACTTATTACGTGTATAGTCAGTTCATCCATCTCGGAAGTCGAGAATCTCGACGACTTTGCCTTTTATTGACACTGATACTTCCAAAATATCGGTTCTAGGAATGCTTTAAGTTTGAAGTCGCATAACAAATAACAAAAAAATGCAGTCATTGACTTAAAAGCTTAACATTTTTACGCCATAAAGGGATCGCAGACCTTAGTATGTATTACAAATTTCTACGTGAAATGGTTATCCGTTCCTGAGAAAAAGGGTTTTTAATAATTGGACAGATAGACAGGTGAACTACAAAATAATACTATGAGGGTTCCACTTTTACCGACTGAGGTATAGAACCCTAAAACTGAAGTCATGGTCGAATGCAGCATTATGCGTCCCCACACCATAACACCTGGACCATCAAAACGATCATGCGGGGCGTATCCACTTGTGGAGAAAGGTGGGAACACGTAATTCATCCAGGAACATGATTGTTTTGGTGGTACAGATGTTGTAGTGTGAAGGGGCGTAATGTTGCATTGGCATATTGACCTCCAAATCGTTGAACACGGCACACTCAACGATCAACGTTACTGTGAAGCAGCACTCCTTCCGCATGTGCACTTTTACAGGGGTTCATCTCGCCCAGTCCGCCCCGATAGCTGAGTGGCAGTTCGGCGCTGGCGGCCGTGCGAAGCGGAGGTCCGATACTTCCGCCTGTGCGGCGTGTGCGAGTGTTTGTTTACTTGTGGACTTAGTCTGCGCGCGGGCTAGTAACAACGATCATGGCGAACAAGTACAGGAAAACTACATTACGATTCACTTTCTGCAAAGACTACGAACGACCAAAGGCTTTAGCAGTGGAACGATTCATTCTAGAGGAAGTCAAGATACTGCCAAACGATATTGTCGGAATTCACCTGTCCATCATTAGTCCCACGGTGTATGTTAATATGCTAAACGACGCGGCGTGTGAGAGAATTCTACTGGCGACAAAAGCAGGTCTCCGATTTTGCCATAGTGACGGGAATGTTGGCACGGTAACTGTAGAACATGCTGGTCTGGGTGTACGGACAATACGTGTTTTTGAGCTGCCATTTGAGCTCCCGGCTGAAGAAGTTACCGAGGCTTTTAAGACATACGGCACGGTACATGGTCACACGGCAGAACGCTGGACACAATTCGCCACGTACCCCGTTCTTAACGGAGTGCGACAGATCACTATTGATCTTCAGAGGCATGCCGGCCGCGGTGGTCTCGCGGTTCTAGGCGCGCAGTCCGGAACCGTGCGACTGCTACGGTCGCAGGTTCGAATCCTGCCTCGGGCATGGATGTGTGTGCTATCCTTAGGTTAGTTAGGTTTAAGTAGTTCTAAGTTCTAGGGGACTAATGACCACGGCAGTTGTGTCCCATAGTGCTCAGAGCCATTTGAACCATTTTTTCAGAAGCATGTACCGTCCTATCTGACAATTGGTGGTTGTCGGGCGGTGGTGATTTACGATGGTCAACCACGTACATGTTCTGGTGTGGCCAGGAGGGGCACCTCAGGTCGAACTGTATGCAACGGCGGATTACGCAACTGCCTTCAGATGTGCGGGAGCCATCGCCGGCGATGACAGTACTACCGATCACCTATGCCAAAGCCCTCACTGCCAGTTGGCTCTCCAGACGGAGATGCTGTGGCTATGGACACGAGTATATCACAGCCTGAAACAATGTGGTATGACGATATTGAGGAGGCGCCGGACGTCATATAGAGGCAGCCGGCACTCACGAAGACGGCCTAATAATTGCTGAAGGTGAAGGGAGAGGGGCGAGAGAACGTCTTATAACTCAGCCCCCAGCGCCGATGCACCGGGATACATCTATGTGACAAGTCATTCGTCGAGCAGATTAGATCGCATTTATATCTCACGGGCTCATGCAAATGATGTCCAGGACGCGGAACGCTGGCCATTGGCATTTTCCGATCACAGCGCTTACATCTGTACGGTGCTTCTTCCCCGTAGAGAGGTGTGGAACAGTAAGGCCCCGTGGAAACTAAACATTCAACATCTACATGATCCTGAATGCCGTCAACGGATCCTTGAGATATGGACGATGTGCGAGCGAAGGGTTGGAAGGTATACGACGATGCTTGATTGGTGGCTGACTTGTGCTAAACCGGCGCCTCGCCGTACGCTCATCTCATATAACAGGGAGATGGCAGAATGGCGCCGCCGTACGACCGACTTTTATTTTGCAGCACTGCGCGACCTGGATGATGGTCCGCCGGGACAGGACATCTGGATCGAACGCAAAAGGATAAAAGCTAAACTAGTGGCTTTAGCTCGGAAACATCTTCAGGGAACCATGGTGCGCGCCAGATGTCACGATACGATAAGGCACGAGATTCCTTCCATGCACCACGTCGTGAATGAACGAAAGCACCGACGACGCGTTTTGGTACGGGAATTAATTACCCGCGAAGACCGAAGAGTGACGCGTCAAGCGGACATTGTCTCTGCATTCGTCGACCATTACCAACACATCTATCGGGAAGAAGCAGCCTCTGTCGATGACCTCGACCGTATAGCCACGCACGTCTCCCGTACACTGACGGTGGAAGCGGCGGGAACCTTACTGGAAGCCATTAGCAGTGAGGAAGTACATGATGCGATCGCACAAGGTGCGTTGAATCGGTCCCCGGGCATTGATGGGCTTCCTGCTGAATTTTATCGAGAATTTCGCAACGAAATGGCACCGCGATGGACGGAAATGTACAACGAGATGTTAAATTCCGATGCGCCTATTCCACCGGCTTTTATGGAAGGCCTCTTGGTGCCAGTACATAAACCGAAGCCAGGAATTACGGTCACACATTATCGCCCCATCACCCTGCTTAATGCCGACTATAAGATCTTTGCACGGTTGCTAGCGTCCCGATGTCGTATGTTAATTCGTAGCGTTCTCTCTCCAGAACAGACGACACCGGGTGGATCGGTGAATGTGCAAACAGCTACTGGCGAATGCCGTGATGTGATAGCGCTGGCGGAGGAGTGCCGGCTTAAAGCGGCGATGGTGGCGGTTGATTTTGACAGTGCTTTTGATAAGGTGCGCCACAACTATCTGTACGCTGTACTGCAACAAATGAGATTTCCAGACCGTTTTACTGGTCTCATTAGAAGGATATATGGGGGCGCACAATCCTTGGTACAGGTTAATTGGCGTATAGCAGGGCCCATTCAAATTCGACGATCCATTCGCCAGGGCTGCCCTCTTTCGATGCTGCTGTTCGCGATAGCGTTGGAACCATTATTTGGGAGGCTCACCAATTCTCTTTCTGGGATGGAACTACGGGGCTACACCTTCAAATGTTGTGCCTATGCGGACGACCTCCTGCTGCTCGTTCGTTCTGAGGAAGAGGTGAAGACGGTCCTTGAACTGTTGTTGGACCACAGTGTGACAGCAGGTAGTGCAGTGAACATGAACAAATCGGCGGCAATGCCGGTTGGAAGGGGCTTTACGCCGGAAGAAATCAGTCTCTTTCCTTATGTGCAACGATTCCGCTATCTCGGCATAGACTTTACCTCATCTGTAAAACATACTGCGGCAGTTAACTACCGACGTATTTTACAGACAACACGTACCATGGTCCGACAACATCTCCTACGGCGCCTTGATCCTTTGCAGCGAGTCGAGTATCTGAACACTTATGTGGTTTCTCGAATGGTGCATATTTCGCAGATCCTGCCCCTACCACTCACGCTCGGACGTCGACTTCAATCAGCACTAGGCTATTTTGTGATGATTGGATCGCCTCTCAAGGTGCGATACGAAACGCTCACGCTCCCTACGGACAAGGGGGGACTCGGGCTTACGAATGTTCACTGCCGAGCGACGGCGCTCCTTCTAGCCACAATGTACAAGCAATGGCGTAGCGGGCGTGATTCCCTTACATCCCGCCTAATGGATCTCCTCGTTCCAGCGTCCCTCACACCTCCGGTGGCGGTGGGCAACATTACGCCACATTTTGCGCATGTATCAACATTTATCGTGGAACTTAGTTATATCAGAGACGAGCTGCCGCGCAGGAGACCGCCATGCGCGAAGGATTTTTATGTTTGGCTGCTACGACGGATAAGTCGTAATGTCATTGAACTCAAACATCCCAGGTTGCATTGGCCGAAGATTTGGAGACATGTGCACCAAAAATTCCTTCCTACCTTCGTTCGGGCACTGTGGTTCTCTGTCGCCTGTGGCAAGTTCAACACCAACCAACGGCTCTATGCAATTGGACTAGTGGACACTCCACTATGCCCGAAATGTCGCCAAGTGGATGACGACCATCACCGCTTAACTTGTATCGCGGTGGAGAACGTCTGGCTCCTAGGAAGACAGAAGGTGGCTTGCTACCTCCGTGTGACCCCGCAACATATTACACCTGCTTCCTTCTTACATCCGGAGAGTGACTACTTTCCGGCGACTAAATCACACTCGATCATCTGGGTCAAAGGTTGGACGATCGCGTACCTCTATGGGGATGCTGCCAAGTCGCGACTTGAATTTTGGTATTTCTTGCAGCAAGCCCACAATGATGTTCGTAGATGGTCACACTATCGGAAAACCTTTGCCAACTATCTTCATACAGTCTTCCTCGACCCCCCACGCAGTTTGGATGTGCCGGGTGCAGTCGGTATGCACATTTGACAGCTGATAATGAACCTCACGCTTCTCTCACCACTCAATATGTAATGCACATACTATACGATGAAATGATCTACATGTTCCTTTTAACAGAGTGATCTTTATTGAAAATAAATAAATGAATAAAAAAAACATCCCTGTTCCTGTAAATTTGTGATTGTTTTAAAATGATTTTTTTTTTGCAGAGGATGCATTTCATTTAGTTTTGTAAAGAAAAATAAAGAAAAAAAGTGGTTAGTGTCCAAGCCCCGTAATCGTTGGTCGTCGGTCGCTGGATCGAGTCCTGTTCAGCGTGACGGATTACCGTCCTAAGGGGCCCGGGTTCGATTCCCGGTTGGGTCGGGGAATTTCTCCGCTCAGGGACTGGGTGTTGTGTTGTCTTCATCATCATTTCATCCCCATCCGGCGCGCAGATCACCCAATGTGGCGTCGAATGTAATAAGACCTGCACCAAGGCGACCGGACCTGCACCACAAGGGGCCTTCCGGCCAATGACGCCAAACGCTCATTGCCAATTTTCCATAGAGCCCAGACTTTATTTTTATGGATGAAAATGTGCGACCACATCGAACAGCGAAACTGGAGGACCTTTTGGACTGGCTTCCCCATTCACTGGACTTAAATCTCTTCGAGCAGGTGTGGAATTCATAGTGAAGATCTGTTGTAACATGTCCACATGCACCATCGAGCAGTTTTCAATTGCACTGGCGGAGGAACGGAACGCTCTATCATAAGATCTTCTTACCAGCCTTGGGGCCAGTATGGCAGCACAATGTAGACAATGTATTGGCATCCTTGGTGCTCACACAACCTATTAAGAACTATGTCCTCCCTTTTGTAATGTCCAGGAGACCATCATAAATCGCGGAGACTTCAGTGAAATTATCGTCTTTGATAAAAATGTCATTTCTGTTCGTCTCGTAGGGTATTTCCTTCAATTACCTTTGAATTACACTGTTGCAGTTCTTTCCATGTATGGTCAAAGTTTCATCGAACTATAATACTTCGCAGTGACACTTCAAGCGAAAATTACTACCGTCCATAAGCTTTTAACTCCTGTGTATTTACGAACATTAAATGCAGTCACCAGTTAGGGATTCACAGTGGCCACTACAGTACGTAGGGCCACACCTATTCCCACCACCTTTGCAGAGGTTAGTGAGATACCACGCTTTGAGGTGAGATCTCCTCGTGGTGTGAGTAGCATACAAAGTGGTCCATATCTCTTAATATTACGCTACTCCACCGGCACGGAGACACTCACAGTGGTGGCGACAGTATTAGTACAGCTCATACATTATCTGATTTAAAAAAAAGTACATGGACACCTCTACATAATGCAGAATTGACCACTAGATGTCATGGGAAGCAGAACCTCCAGCACAGGAGGCGAGAATTATTGTACTGTCAGTAGACAAACATTAACAGCAGAATAGGTCAGTAAGCAGAGCTCACTCACTTCGAACCTGTATTAGTCATTGGATGGCACCTGCATAATAAATGTATCAGGGACATTTCAACTCTTTTAAATCTGCCCAAGTCGACTGTTGCCGATGTGATTGATAAATGAAACGCTGATCCCTGCGGAGGTTCGAGTCCTCCCTCGGGTATGGGTGTGTGTGTTTGTCCTTAGGATAATTTGGGTTAAGTAGTGTGTAAGCTTAGGGACTGATTACCTTAGCAGTTAAGTCCCATAAGATTTCACACACATTTGAACATTTGATAAATGAAACGGAATCAACTATCACATGTAAACCAACACCAGGCAGATCTCATGTACAGATGGGCAGTGACCAAGGAACATTACGGAGTGTGGTTGTAAAAATGAACTCAGTGGAAGCAATCAGTCGTGCATTCCAAAGTGCTATCAACAGTCCAGCTAGCACAGTGAATGTGCATGGGGAATTAAAAGGAATGGGATACAATGGTAGAGCAGCATCTCCTACGAGTAAGGTGTACATTTTCATAGTTACTGCTGTGTGACACTTAAGGTGGTGTAAAGAGCGACGCCACTGGACAGTGGATGACGAGAAAGGAGTGATTTGGAGTGACGTATCACATTATACCCTGTGGCAATCCGATGGGGAGTTTGGGTTTGGCAAATACCTGTATACTGTATAGTGTGTATAGTGAAGTATGGATGAGGTGATGGTGTTATGGTATGGGGGAGTTATTAGTGGTTAGGGTGTAGCTCCTTTATTGCGCTTAAGGAAATGCTAAATGCGGAAGTGTATGAACACATTTTACAGCTCTGTGTATTGAATACAGTAGAAGTAGTTCAAAGACAATGGCTGTATCATCCTGACGCTGTACCCTGTCACAAAGTAGCATATGTGAGGCAGTGACATGCAGACAATAACATTCCTGAAATGGACCAGCCTGCCCAGAGCCCCGACCTGAACACAACCGAATACCTTCCAGATGGCTCAAAACGTCGACTTCGCTCAAGATTGCATAGTTCAACACTACTATTTTCTGTGGTTTCGGATCTTGAGGAAGAGTGGGCCGCGATTCCTCCACTTTCAGCACCTCATTGAAAGCATCCTCAGCAGGTTCAAGCTGTCATAAAGTCGAAGGGTGTGCGCACCTCTTAATGTCCACTAATAGAAGTCCGGATACTTTTGATTAGCTAGTGTAGTTCCGTTTTCGGCAAACCTAAGTCTATGGGTCGAAGCTAACACGTCAAATGGGATAGCCGTTAGCCCTCTTAACGAAATAAATACCCGGAACGGCAGATGGATCAAGCAGTTCTTATTTCATTACTGAAGCCATGGTCACGTCGACCCTCGAAAATAACTACTATCTCGATTTCTGCGCCTGTGCTTTGTTTGGAACTCTGTTCGACTGTTTGTTGTCGTGTAAGACGATTCCAAGCTTCGTTCACCAGCTCACCATTACTAATTCAGAGTCACGTTACGTCACGTTACTTGCAGCCCTAACGGTCGCACTCTATTGCGCTGAGGCTATAGACTTGCTGTCGATCTCGGTTTCCGCACTGTACGTTTTTCGCGGCAGTGTCCTGCCTGGTTTGTGTCAGTTTACGACTCTTTAGTGTTCCCTTTTGTCTCATCCGCCTTTTGTACGACTCGTCCTGGCAACAAAGCAAGAAAAGAGTTTTTGTGTGTTGGAATATGAGAGATCATCTTTGCAGCACGCAATGAGAAGGAATTACGGAAGGGAACTACCATGCATACAGAATATTGTGCATTGGTGTCGACAATTTAGAAACACAGGTTGTCTCTGTAAACAGAAAAGTACAGGTTGTGTCTGTACACAGAAAAGTAGCGGTCGACCAGGTGTGCCACAAGGAACAGTCCAAAAAAATCAACAGTCCGCGCAAGCCACGAACTTTGAGGTACCGCAGCAAACTGTGTGGAAGATTTTGCAACGGCAGTTACTTTTCAAACAGTCGTCTGGAGCTCGTACAACAATTAAAACCGACGATTATGCCCTGCGCGATCAGTTTTGTACCACAACGCAGGAAGCACTTGAGAATGAACATTTCGCCTCCAAGGCGATCTTCAGTGACGAAGCAACCTTTCATTTGTCGAAGAAGGTTAATCGCCACGCAATGTGAGTGTGGGGCACTGAAAATCTTCATGAAATTGTGGCGCCTGAACGAGATTTACCGAGGGTTAATGTTTTCTCTGTTGCGTCACAGAAGAAGCTGTATGCGCTGTTTGTCTTCTGTGAGAAGACTGTGACAGGTACCTCTTACCTTGATATGTTGCAGTTGTGTGTTGTTTTCGAAACTGACTGCTGATTCCGCGAATTTCATCTTCCAGCACGACGGGACAGCCCCCTCATTGGTACACTTATGTTCGTCGCTACCTAAACGACGAATTTCCGTAGTGATGCCGGCCGCGGTGGTCTCGCGGTTCTAGGCGCGCAGTCCGGAACCGTGCGACTGCTACGGTCGCAGGTTCGAATCCTGCCTCGGGCATGGATGTGTGTGATGTCCTTAGGTTAGTTAGGTTTAAGTAGTTCTAAGTTCTAGGGGACTAATGACCACAGCAGTTGAGTCCCATAGTAATCCGAGCCTTTTGACTCCGTAGTGATGGGCGTAGTATTCAAGATGATGTGGTTCTGTACTTTTGCCACCCCCCCCCCTCCTTCCCCCTTGTGACTTTTTCGTTTGGGGTTACGTTAAGGACCACGTTTACGTACCCCCCCTGCCAAAACCACTAGAAGAGCGCAGAGAACGCGTCAGTGCTGCCGTGATGACAATTGAAAGGATGTGATTCTTAAAAAAATTTCCCAGTTTAAAGAGGTTCCATGAAGTTTCGGGATTGCAGACGGATAACGTCGACTTCTTGCCACGATATTTGGGCTGACAATCACTCAGCCATTTTCAGTTGAGTTTTTTGCATTGGAGATTGCTAGGTTTTTTGTTCTTCTTCTTCTTTATCGTAATTTCATGCCTCGTATGAGGCGGCCGGCGGCGGCCTACATACGCCGCTCTTCGGCCAATAGAGATACAACAGATAGACAGAGAAGGCATAGAACATAAAAAGCTTGGTAATACATGATGATGAACATTTCCTGATAGATTAGAAGCCGTTCGACGGAAAGCACTGTGTACACAAAGGTGGTCATCAGTAGAACAGACAAAGGCATCCAGTTGGAGATACGAACATAGGAGGACACTGATGAAAACACTGTAACACAAAATGAAGAAACACTGACGCAAAGAAGTGCTGGGGACGATCATCAGCGAAGCACTCAAAACACACTGATGAAGGGGGGTGGGGGGCTACCTGTGGGCGGAAGGGAGGGGGGGGCGGGAAGGAGGGGGGGATGGAGCCAATGGGAGAGTGGGGGAAGGGGAGAGGGGAGGGGTTGGGTGCCTGAGGAGGGGAGAGTGGAGACGTGAGAGAAGGGGGGGGGGGGGAAGGAAGGTGAGAAGGGAGAGAGGGAGCCCTGGGGGAAGGAGACTGCTAGTACACATAACTATCTGTATACAAAAAATTGGAGCAAAGACACCAGTGCAAAAGAGAGTTGCTACATAAGCACCATCTATTGAGTGACGCGGCCTCTTCCAATATTACTCGGTTTATGGCGCACAGGCGCATGCGTAATGAGATACTACATGCATGCTCTCTATCAGAATGCGCACTCACGGAGTTGAAATTCAGATGTCAAAATGAATAAAATTAAGTATCGCTAGACGTGTCATTGGTCCTAAAGTGGTTTCTTTTTGAAAAAATTAAAGATATCACCGGGTCGCAGATTTTGTTCAATTCAAATCGCCATCACGATTAACAAGATCTTGCGCTAAACGTATTTCCACCAATTTCTTAATAACGGAATCCCAGAAGGGTCTCCTCGAGGCCAAAATTTCCGTGGCAAAATAATCCATGGAATGTCCTGCAGAGATACAATGCTCGGCTATAGTTGCGAAAGGCGAGTGTGGCGATCATGTTCAACACATCATTCACGCTCTGTGCGCGTTGTCTGACCAATGTAGGCTTTGACACACTGGCACTGCATTCTTTAGATTCCAGCCGTGTGCAATCCCAGATTTAGGCCAAGAAAATTAGAGTTTCCCTTTCACAAACCAGTGTTACTCTGGAAACTGTTCCAATCAGTCAAATATGCCTCTGATATGAGCGAGTTTGCCCCGATTTCCGAGTGAAGTGTCAGCCGCGATGAAAAGAAAAACCACCAGAACTTCGTAGAAATTTTCAATTTCCTTCGAAACTAAGCGCTTAGTCGAAAAAGTCAAGTTTACGAAAATTGTAGAGCATTATTTTCTGTATCAATTGAGTACCAAAACTTAGCTATCTGATTAGCTTTTCCTGTAGAAAGCTACATTTGGAAACAGTAATTTTCACACTTTTCGAAAAACACTCATTTTTTCGCTATTAAACGTGTAGTATCTGAAAATTTGCCAACTTGACGCAAAATTTTGTGAAAGAAAAGTTGTCTAGCATCAAACACTGATATTTCAAAGAAGAAATCGAGTGCTACCTCTAAGGCTAGGCGCAAATTGAGAAGCGTATAGCACGTGTGACGTGACACTAGACTACAGCGCGACAAGCACGTGCCGCACGGGTCGCGCGGGTCCAGCGCATATTGCGGCGCGTACACCATACTTCGCACGAGCCGACTGGCGACGTTCTGCGCTGACTGAACCGAAGCGCACGCAACCTCTTATCTTTCTCAAACGATTTTACAGAAACTATTCTCTGAAAATATATGATTTTTGCCTTACTTGTAGCGTTATATGTCAGCTTCGTGACGAAGTGCCCATCACCTCGCTAATGACCATTCTTATTGTGATGTACACATTTTAGTGAGACACTACGCAAAACTCAAAAAGTTTGCAACGAAAATTAGGGATCGCTATGATTTTGCGTTTCGTGCGTGTTACACCATGTTGCTGCGTATGAAATTCAGCTAACATGCTGAATTTTTGTTCAGACTTGGGAGGAGATCTCTATCTGCCTCCGATCTCGAGAAAATGGATCCCATGTAGCGCGCTCACTTCCGATCTCACGCCCGCGAGAATGAAATACTCGCAACATCTCTCGTATCTCCTAAACCGCTCGAGACATCGAAACGAAAGTTTGGCGAATGATAGCACACAAGGAGGAGAATGTTTTGCCAATTATTAAACACACGAAACTTTCTTATCTATGGCGATATATCACTACTTATACTTCTTTTTTTATTTATTTCGCTCCAGTGACTGTAATTTTTTAAGAGTTACCGACAGCTAGCGAAACAAGAGCTTCCTAGTATGAAAATAAACACGAAATTTCTTCTTTTATGTTACTGCAAACCGATACAATGATGTTTTTCGTAAGCTATTGAGCTCCGTGATTGCCAATTACTTGTTTAATGAGGCCCTCCGTTTCGGAATTCTGTCTCAATAGCTGATGTGAGATGAGTTTGGCAAATTACATTGTGACAAAGGAAGTACAATTAAACCAGTCACCAAGAGAAATGTGGCCTTTACTCATAAATGGTGATACTTCTTGGAATGAGAAAAGGTTAAGTGTGTGTGTTGGGGTTTATGGGCGCTCAACATCGAGGTCATCAGCGCCCTGAGAAAAGGTTAACAACTCACACAGAAACAGATTGGCAATTCTGTTGGAATTTTCGTGGAATCCCCGTAACCCATCGTATTTTTAACACTGAGCGACTGGAATGGAAACTTAGCAAAGGATTTTATTCCTTCTCTTGATCTGAGCAGTATTAAAATAATGACGAGCGTTCCTTCAGGCGGAATGATAGGCACATGCCAGATTCTGTTTACTCACCTAGGGCTTACCAAACTGACAATGCGTGATCGCGAATAAAATAGTTGTTATTGAGAAAAATAAACAATTGATATGTCGCACAACACAATGGTGAGTGTATTGTCAGCAGTGAAGGATAATGCGCGCGACAGGAATTCACGAGCTAGCTATGTGTGCCTTGTGAGATGGAGTTCGAAAAACATTGTCATGAAAGTAGATCTGCCTTTGTCAGCAGCACATTTCAACAAATTAAATATATCTAATCATAACACTTTTTAGGATATTCCTACTTTCGTAATAATACCGACCATTTTCTTCATTTGTGTAGCCTGTTGTTGTATAATTAGTTTATTAATGCTGATAATGCCCATGCAACAATTGAAATACTTTTTCTCATCACGGCGAACCAATTAAAACATTGTTATTTGTGACTGCTTTTCGACTGTTTCTAGCTTGCAGTGGAAATATGTTGCTCACATGCATGTAGTACAGTGTGTTGGTTGGTTGGTTGGTTTGGGGAAGGAGACCAGACAGCGAGGTCATCGGTCTCATCGGATTAGGGAAGGATGGGGAAGGAAGTCGGCCGTGCCCTTTGAAAGGAACCAGCCCGGCATTTGCCTGGAGCGATTTAGGGAAATCACGGAAAACCTAAATCAGGATGGCCGGACGCGGGATTGAACCGTCGTCCTCCCGAATGCGAGTCCAGTGTCTAACCACTGCGCCACCTCGCTCGGTGCAGTGTGTCGTATTACATTATTACATCCATATCAGAGTAATCACAGTGAAACTTCTATACTTCAGATTTTGGACGCTTTTTACCAGATGCACAAAGGGATCACACCTGTGGAGATTATCCATCTATAAATTTTTGTAACAGATCGTACAGATACGCTAGCTTACTAGGCAGCGAGAAGATAACCCTGCTTCTCTTTCCTGCCTTGATTCTTAATCACATGATTTTATAATATTCCTTGCTTCCTTATTCACTACCCTCTGTCCCTTCTTGCGATCTGAAAACATGGGGGGGGGGGGGGGGAGGGCATATGGTACAATTCCAGTGGCCAATGGCTCATCAGTTACTGAAGTATACATTTTTCTTGACAGAAGAAAAACAAAACAAAACTATGCACATATAAGTAACAGAAAAGTATAACGTGCTAACGAAGAAAGCTGGAGCGTTTAAATGGCGAAAAACGAAATACTACCCAAAGGCAATAAAATTCAGTACACAGTAAGGAAAAATTTATCGTATGGGCAATATTACCACTGCTCATATGTGCCGTTCCGATGTGAGCATATGGCCGTGCTACTTTTCCGCTCCCCGCCTCAAATTTCCCATGGTGCTAGCGAGGCAAGAACGACGCGCGGCGCGAGAAACTGTGTCTCAACCACAACGCCGCGCGACCTGGCGCAGGCGCGTGTCGCGTCCCAGTCGCGTCGCGTCGCAATTTGCGCGGTCCCATTTGAACCTGTGATGTTACAAAAACACGCGCTGCGCTGCGTCGCGCCACACGCGCTATACGCGTCTCAATTTGCGCCTAGCCTAAAGCGTATATCTAATATCAAGTGCAGAATGTCATATCTATAAGTGGTGAAACATTTTTCGCGAAATCACGTTCCATAAAAAGTCCAGTGAAGAACTTCAGCACTAAAAGGTTGTTTCAAAAAGAATGCCCCGATTTCAAAACTCCTTATCGATAAAAACGGACTACAAACTTGGGATGAATTGCAAAATACTCTTGAAGTTTTAGCTATGCTGCGCTATGTCTACCAGCAGTAGCATGAACAATATCTAGACGATAGCTAAATTTGCCATAAACTTTACACAATGGTTCAAATGGTTCAAATGGCTCTGAGGACTATGGGACTCAACTGCTGAGGTCATTAGTCCCCTAGAACTTAGAACTAGTTAAACCTAACTAACCTAAGGACATCACAAACATCCATGCCCGAGGCAGGATTCGAACCTGCGACCGTAGCGGTCTTGCGGTTCCAGACTGCAGCGCCTTTAACCGCACGGCCACTTCGGCCGGCTTTACACAATGTTGCTGCTTTTACAGAATGTGGGGCGGTGGATGGAAAATAAAGAATTATACTCTTTCTTTTGTATTGCCGTTCTCTACACATGCTCTCTAACTACAACGTTGGCAACCAGAAATTGATCAGCAAAAACGTGATGCCTGTAATTAGAGTTCACTGTGCCCACTCTGATGTAGAAAAAGTTAATGATTATTGGAGTTTATTACTCTGAGGATTTAGGATGACGTCTGGGATTCATAGAAAATGCAGTTTACTATAACAATTTTCACTATATTCTGAAAACTAAGAAGCGTGAAATTCCAGACAAATGATTACCCATATCAGCTATTGTACTATCAGAGCTGTTCAGAGTCTATTGTGCGGATCCTATTATCCCTGGATAACAAAACTGTTCAACAACCATTATCTATGTGAATGTTCAAAGTGAATGCTCGCCAAAATTTGATGTTAATACTCATCAAACGCCACGCTAGTGATGGTAAAAAGTCTGTCCTGCGGTGACACATGAAAATACGACATACGCAAACTGGGAATAAATCACTGAAGTCGTTCCACTGTTAACACTTTACCCCAATGCGAACTCATTGTTAAGTGCATATCGAGTTACATAATACGGCATCCAAGGCTGTTCCTGACAATTGCACAAACGCGACGCGGCTTCCGACACGGAGTGCACGCTGACACGAATCTAGAAGAGAACTGGGGCTTACTCTATCTAGCACGCTCTTATTTATATAGCCGCGGTGCGGGCCGCCGAAGGCGCAGCCTACAAAATTTGCCTTACTGACTAGCCGCTGGGCTAGCAGAACACCACTTCAAGTTACTAAATAATATTTTTGCTTCATTCGCTTAAGGCCAATGAGGCTCTCGATTTAATTGTGCAATCAGCACACAGGTATCTGTAATAAAATTCTGATGTGGCTACGTTAAATACTTTCGGCGAGAGAATTATTTTAGTTGTACTGCACGCAATAGATGAGCTCTGAACTTGCCCTTTGGAGAAACGTTATAGCTATAGTTTTATAGCTACCTTTTTGAAACTTCTCACATCTTTGTTATTATATCGTATCTCCATTCTACCTAAATGTAAACATCCCAGCTTTATCTAATCACTTATTTAATCTATCTTGCTTCCAAACTTTTAGGACACAAAAGCAGAAAATCATGAATTTCAACCAAAATATTACTTTGTGAGATCCAGCATGCTGTTTCCATTAAATTACAATGAAAAAGAAATCTGAATATAAATTTTGAAGTTTCTAGCTCCTTTCTGTTGCGCCTATGATTTTTGCGTAAAACGTCCAAATTTCGAAAACTGTTAAAGTTACTAAACTGAAACTTAACACATTATTATTTTAGCATCACTCCTGACATGCTATTAACTTCTCAGATTATTTACTTCATTTTTAAGATATTGCGCAACATTCGTGACGTCATAGCTAGTTACAGCGGACTAGGCTGGCGCATAATGGAAAGAATATGAATTTTATATGGCGTGAGTTGGCTGCTTCCCAACAAGAAGCTATAGCGCCTTTCTGTTCTTCTCTTCTTCTATCTCACGAGATAAAAGGAAGATGAACACACTTTCCTTCACATCCTTCCACAAGAAAGGCCAAGAATGCAGGGCAGTGTCTCGGGGTCCCGTGCGCCCTAGTGCACAAGCATCCTGTCTCTTCAAATTGGCGATACCAACGACGAATGTTTTTGGGTGCAGGCAGATCAATGCCAAAATGCCGACGAAAAGCACGCTGGACTGAAGTCACTGACTTTTTCTTTGCAGACTGCAGCATCCAAAACGTCTTCTGTCGAGCAGATGCCATCTTACTTCTGATTCACTGCAAACTAAGAAGATGGGTTGACTGACATATAACGGCGATTTCCTCAGACTCTAGGCCACTCCCATTCGAACATTTACACATTTACTTGCCGTCATGTCCCGTGTTTCGTGATTATTACCGTCCAAGATAATGTCATTCTTTTTTAAAATACCCTGTATTTTGAGTACGAGCTATCCCCGTGTTCTCTATCTGTGTTTGACGATGTAGATGTGCAGAAAACACAGAAAACAGGATTTTTAAAAGCTCATCTGATTTCGTAAAGGTGGAATTCGTTGTAAATGGAGGAATTCTGTTGCGTAGAGAGGCACAGGGGTAAAAGAATAATTTTGTTGCATAATTACATAGTATGTACATCAAGCGTTGGCATGGAAGAAAGATAACAACTGCGTTTGATGGGTACCCTAATGTCACAAGTGACAGGAACATGAAGCCAGCTGAGAGGCTGCACAGAGCAACCAGAAAACTGCACGAGTTGTCACGTTTAATGAAACGACGTCAGTAACGATGGTAAAAGATTTATTTGTGCAGACCGAACAAAATAAGCAGTGTCTCATTTCTTTACTGACAGTACAACTTGCAGGTGATCACTTCAATATTAAGCAAGCCACTGAGGACATAGATTCTCTATTTGTAGCTACTGCTGTTATATTTATCAGCGCTCTGTGCTGTTGTCGTTGGGGAGGTTACCGACCTTCTTGTGATTCTTACAACTTCACCCCCATTGTACCCCAAATTTTTTTTACTGAAGCGAGGCAAAGACAGACAAGGTGACATAGTCTACTGCCAGTTACATTTCAAGTTGTATCGAGTATCGTAGTGTGGCTACAACACCACTTCCTCGTTTTTCGGAACTGGAAAACTGAAACTCCTCAAGGTAATGGAGACGATAAACAATCTACAGAAAGCACCAGAGATATTCATCAATGCATGTGCTACTCTCGATGAGATTGAGGAGGCTTGAAAGAAATTAACGGCAGCCATATATTGCAAAGATGAAACAAAGTCATTAAATGTGCTTTGCTACCGAATCTTTATAAAATATGTATCAGAAACATCATTCAACCTCGCCTCTTTGCCTCCCTACAGAAGCATCTGTTCGACAGTATTCCCAGAGGAGGCATTTGCAGATACAAACTTGGTAAAACAATCCACTAGTTCCACAATGGACTAAAAGTCTTCAAAAGTCGGCCTCTTTCCAGTTCCCAGTACTAGAGAAGCAATACCTGAGGAAGTATTGAGAACCACTTACTGCACATGCAGGACAGGACGCCATGGAGATTGTTCTGCAGGAAAAGCGCCATCAAGAGTTTGCAAACTATGTGAAGACTAATCCTGCACCAATGTTCCAACTGGCATATCAGTTATTTACGCTGATTACTGCGACATAGGCAGTGAAATTTTGGAATAAGGAAGAAGAGATCCCATCGAGGATAAAAATACAGAAGAAATGGGAGAATTAGAGTCCATGTTAGTAGTAGGACAAACTTCGTACCAGCGTGTTTTATTAGTGCGCATTGCCTACATCAGGGGCAGGTATGCACTCTAGGGCAAACCTGTTGTTCTCCATTGATTGACAGGCCATTAACTTATTGTTATCCTTTGACTGACAGGTCCTTAAGGGGGGAAGGGGGGTAGGAGGGTAGGACGTCAAACGGGCCGACTTGGATCAGGAGAGGCACCACAGGACATTTTATTTTCTAATGTCTATACTTTTACAAATAAATTCATAAAACTTTGTCAGCGTGACCAGGAAGGATTTGGGATTCACACTCATAGCAGTGGAAGTTCAAAAACATAACAAAATAAATTTTTTGCATGTGAAATTTCATCATTTTTTCGCTTACTGTTGGCTGCACTTGTTGCTATAGGTACATTTTTCTTCACAAGTAACAGAGATTCTTTGATGAATTTTGCACAGCATACAAACCATACTTACAGGTGTCTGAAACTCTAGAATTTTCCAAATCTATTAAAAACTGTGGTAAAAATTGAGATAATTAACTACAAAATTTGATTTTTTTCTAAACATGAAGTTTAAAACGTAACAGCTCATTCATTATTTCATAAATTAAATAGATTCTAGAGTTTCAGACACCTGTAAGTATGGTTTGTATGCTGTGCAAAAGTCATCGAACAGTCTCTCTTACTTATGAAGAAAAGTGTACCTATAGCAACAAATGCAGCCAATAGAAAGTGAAAAAGTGATGAAATTTCAAATGTAAAAAAAAAGGTGGTTATGTTTTTGAACTTCTGCTGCTACGACTGTGAATCCTGAATCCTGCCTGGTCATGCTGACAAAGTTTTATGAATTTACTTGCACAAGTATAGACAGTGAAAATTAAAATCTCCTGTGGTGCTTCTCCTGCTCCTAATCGGCCTGTTTGACATCCTACCCCCCTTAACCTATTGTTCTGTTAAAAATATCCTTCCTTTTCATTCACTGGTCCTTAGCCTATTGTTCCTCCACCCCTTCCACTCCTCTCCCCCATAAGGAAACATCTAACCCACCCCATCCCCCTCGCTGCTAGAGGCACACTTTCAGGTCTGAGTTATTGGAATAGCCCCTCTCACTCTTATCAGTTTGACTACTTAATTAAATTGATCGATTAATTAACCCCTCTCCCTCTTGTAAACTCCCCTCCCGGAAATTGATGGAAAAAAGACTCAGGAAATCAGTTTTGGAGGGAATTCGATTGCAGTGTATGGAATATTGTTTAAACAATTTAGACAATGTATAAAACAGTGTTTAATTATTTATGGGAGTGTATGGTAAATAGTTTATTTATTTAAAGAATTTGTCAGGAGAGCGACTGTAGCGTATGGAACATTGTTTAAATAATTTAGACAATGTGTGGAATATTGTTTATTTAAACAGTTTATGGGATTCAAGGCAGTGTATGTAATATGGCTCTGTGGTGGAGAAGAAGGATCCCATAACAGAAAATTCACGGGTATATTGTTTATTTATAAAAAAATTCAGTTCATGGGGGTTGGATTACTCTTGCTCATCATTCTCTGATCTTTGGAAATATGTAGGTCTTGTAAGAACTGATTGCATAAATCGCATTTCTTTTTTTAATTCCGATCGCACAAGGAATACCATGAAGAAACACCTATCACACGTAATTACACTGGTGAAACTTTCGATCGCAAAGCACGCACCACTCACCACCTCCTGTGCACTGGACCACGTGGAAAACCACCAGACACACTGCCAGGAGTCAGGATGCACCAGCAGCCCCCGCGAATTGAAGACGTGTATGTCAGCTGCCGAAACATGCGCAGGCGTCAGTTCGGATCCCGCAAGCATGATACGGCGGCATCCCTTTCATAATTGACACCTAAGAAATTCCTTTCAAAACATGTATCTACCTAGACACCATTGCTGGTGCGATGACGCATATCCTTTGTACCTGAATTCCAGCGAGATGTTCATATGGCGGATCAGCCTCAGCGAGATCTTTGCATAGCGGCTCACCCTCACAGCTGCAGCTAAAAGGCTGTCAGTTTTATACTGACGTCACATGTCAATGTAAATAAGATCCAAGTCTATCCCTCCGAAATCTTAAAGTGTTGCAGAAATAGTTAACGGTCGCTTTTATTGTTGGTGTAGGAGCTTTTGTGATGTCTCAGCTTGTCCGCATGGAAATTATTGTCCGTACAGGAGCTGCTTACGAAAATATGTCAGAATAACACCGAATGCATTCTTTATGATGCTCCTAACGAGACATCACGTTTTCTCTTCCTGGAAATCGTGATGTCCTGCTTTCAACATACGTCTCAGTAACGGTAAACTATCTCACCGCTAAAAGCCTTCACCGTATATGTGCACATTCGCGAAAAAACCGTTAATCATTAAAGCATTCCTGGTGTTTGGAAGGGATTGCTGCCACAGTCTGACACCGAGCAATGTCCTGGAAATGTCTACTCTTGATAGCCATGGTTCTGGAACGAATCTCAATATCTACAGTGCACATAATTTTCCACGTAAAAAAAATCTTTCATTCCCCTTATGGCTATCGATATGCTGAATCTATACCTCCCTCTCGATAGGACACATAGTAGCGACCACACGACACTAGTACATATACCGCGAAGACAGTTGTACAAAGGCTGGGTCAGTTCCCCTCGGCACAAAGGTGTCACTGTTTCTGGCCCACACCTGCCTGCTTGCTTTCTACACCCACCTCCTGTCTCTGAGTTTCCATGAACACATGTATTTTCACACAGTTTGCCAGAATATTATACCATTTACGCGATACTTCCCGATATCAAGCACATAGAAATATCGCTTGCATAGCACTATCGCTTGCACCATATAATTCCAAAGATATAGACTGGAAATTATTTCTCTAGAAACCTGAAACTTTAGTGAGGTGGATCGTGCTGTAAACCACTGAATATCTAGAAACCGATGTCGTCTGCGAAGACCTATACATGAAACCTCGAAAAAAATAAAGGAAACTTATATTTCCACTCGCAAATACCGATGACAGTGATATAACAGATTCCAAACCATACATATAATTTACAAAGTCAACTAATGTGTTTCTCATATCCAGAGAACCAGCAATCGTGTCTTCTACCCGTCTTTCACCTGCTAGGTGCGCACACTGCAATCGATGTTCTCTCAACTAAACAATGACAGGAAATTTACATGGGAGGTAGTAATGGCCCAGCAAAAACACACGTCCATATTGAATCTTCTTAAATTTCCATGCCATCATCAAAGCAGTCCACACATACTAAATATTAGTTCGCTATTCGGCTGTCTAGATATGGTTAAGTCAGCTACATTCCTGCATCCCTTCAGACCTCTCCATTCGAATGGCTCTTGTCGTTAGCGGGAAATATGAATCATTCCGGCCACAGGCAACCTCCGCCGCCATGCACCATGCACCTCTAGGCAGAATCGTCCCATATAACCAGCAACATACATATTTGATCGCTATACTTACAATTAAATCTTATGATCGCGGTCTCAATTGGCCAACATTTGACAATGAGCGAAGTATCAGAAATACACACTGCTGTGGCTGTGGAAGTAGAGATATCTGTGCCATTCTTATGACTTGACATACTTTTCCCTTTGCTATCACAGTATTCTACTTCAAATCCAAATCTTCCGTACGACTGGACATGGTCATTTCCCCTGCGCATGTCAGATCACACACACACACACACACACACACACACACACACACACTTTAGAAGCCTGATGCTTATGGGAAACCTATCATGCACCCCCTACCACTAAGTATAATACTTCGCCACTAACTGATTGCTGGCGATAAGAATTAATACTGACCGAAAATCAGTGATGGGTGGACATGTCTCATAAGTTTTTCCTGCGAGTGGTACCACTGTGTCTTAGAAAGAGTGGCGTAATCATCTTACAAACCGCCAGATGTTACAAAAAACAAAAAAAGAAAACATTATCGCAACGACCATATTACTATCACAATTGGTCCTGGTCCTATAGGTGCACACAAGTATCCATGCTAAAAGCTATACTGGTTTTATAAATAGAGGTATGGCGTTACCTCCGAATGAAGTGGTTTTTCCAGACAAATACCGTGACACTGAATGTAGACGGTGATTGCTGGAGTGTATATTATCATTGTACATCCATAATTGAAATGGAGGACAGTGGGACGTCAGCTGGTATGAATTTATCTTAAAAATGAAGAAATTCCTCCAGCTGTATTTAAGGTGAAGATTTTATTTTGGCAACTAGTTTCAACGTTGTAACAATGTCATCTTCAGGCCCATACACTTGTTGACATCAACTGCATGCGGTTGATACTAGAAGTCATTCGTGGGATATGGACGTGCTCCGTGTGGAAGGTGGGTAGTTCTATAAATCGAGGTATGGCGTTACCTCCAAATGCAGTGGTTTTTTCAGACAAATACCGTGACACTGAATGTACACAGTGATCGCTGGAGTGTATATTATCATCGTACATCCATAATTGAATTGGAGGACAGTGGGATGTCAGCTGGTATGAATTTATATTAAGGTTAGTTACTACCCACCCCCACATGGAGCACGTCCATATCTCACCACTGGCTTCCAGTATCAGCCGCACGCAATTGACGTCAACAAGTGTATGAGCCTGAAGATGACATTGTTACAACGTTGAAACTAGTTGCCAAAATAAAATCGACACTTTAAATACAGCTGGAGGAAGTTCTTCATTTTTAATATAAATGTATATCAGGCCAACAGTGCAGTTACACATCGCCTACGATCTAACCTTGTGATAAAATCACCGAATTAAGAACGTGATTCGGCTAAGGATCGTGGTATGAAACCGATATTTGCAACTCCCTCATGCCTCCGCTAGGTATTTCTCCAGTATTTGTAATGCATTCTGTCTCGATGCCATGTCATAGGTTCTGCAATATATCCACTGGGTTATAGGCAAAGGTTGATTGAGAAGGATCACAAACAGTAGATAGTGTGCTGATTGAGGTCATAAGAAATGTACACATGCTTTTCAGATCTCTAGTGTCACCCTCTTCGGTAGAAATGCTGTCTGGGATTCGGAATCAAGTCTTTCCATTCAACCACATACCTGTGATGGATCCTATGGAGGAGACTTTTAAGGATTACAGCAACTAGTGCATCATATTTCTGTCACACTCATACCTCGAAAAGAGTCACCTTTTTCGAAACTATCAGCTACAGTACTATTTTAGATAGTCGTTATGCATCTTGCGAATGCTCACTCAGACTCTGCGCTGCCACCTTGCAGCTTTGCGCATGTGATCGTTCCAATTTAAGTCGGAACTGAGCGGAAGTCGGAGTGAACCATATCTACCACATTCTGCAACCTGTGTAGAAATACCTGACTTAGTGTGACAGGACCGTGTTTTGGTCATTTAGTGGAAATGGGAACATGTTGTTGTAGCTCCACCAGAAGTGTACGATGTGTAAGGTCAGCGCCAAACGAAGCCTGCTCCATCAAGCACATGTGACGATCCTATTACATATACAGTTATTGATCCAGTGCACAGTCCAAAGTAAAGTTGCATCGCCTGCACTGTAGGAGGATGACCATATCCCACAAACTATACTATAAGTCGCAAGAGAACCC